>NC_090742.1:83779637-83797137 GCF_036898095.1 Palaemon carinicauda | reverse complement strand
TGCTTAAGGAACTCAGGGCAACAACAAAAAGAGAATAATGATAAGGTCGCCAGTCGGCAATAAGACAAGGAATACCGACAAAATATATTTACAATAATATTTCAATAAAAATTAATAAGAAGGGGAGCACAACAGATAACTATATTTTAATTTACGACACAAGGTGCTTTGCGTAGAGTTGGATGGACTGTGGATGATGATTCAGCATGGCGTCACATATCCTGCGAAGGGAAATAGATTAAATTATTAACCGAACACTTACTTCTACAGACTGGGCACATGAAGTTGTGTGGTTAAAACTTTTAAGCATATAAAAGGAAAGTGCAAAGTTTAGGGATTTAAACACCACACTTGGGAATCAACACTGTCACAGGGTGAAATAATTAAGGTTAGGAGCAAACAGCACACTTGGTTGGGACACAAGGCTGGGATAACAAAGGTTCAGTGGGTAGGATCTTTCGTTAAAGGATAAAAGTAAAAAATGGGATAAGGGAAGGAGATTGATAAGGATGATGAGGTTGAGGTACTCAAACAGATATCTTACCTTGATAAAAAGGACTCTGTTTTCTCCCTTGTGGAGAACGTGTCACAGGTCCTGCCTCCCTTTAGACTTGAGAGGGAAGAGAGGTGATGGTACTCGCACGGAGGTTGATCAGCGAAGAAGGATTCCCATCCTCCCTAGGTTGAGGTAACCTGTATGCCCCCAATTGGTGGAGGTAGGTTGTCATTGGCCTGACCGCTGTCCCATTGGTCATCAGCCTTGGTCTTGTCTCCCGACACCCTTCACAGCTCATTGCCCGACACTTTTCCTGGCATCACACGTGTTCTTTGAAGGTGTCTGAAAATGAGACCTCAAGGGAGTAGAATGGTCTAGGATGGTTGGGGGTGGGGGGGGTGAGCCTCTGGGTAGGGTCCTAAGGCTGGTGGCATGTCGAGTGGTCCTTGCTGGCGGGGTATTTTGTTTGAAAAAAGTGGCATAATGACCGCCATGAATAACAGCCCCCCCCCCCCCATTTTAGCAGAGATTTTATCCTAAAACAGGGCAAGAACTCTGCAAGCAAGGTCTGAAGCCACTAGCCTTAATGACTTCCCCCTCAGTGGGTCTCACCACGATAATGAATCGATATCTAAGCTGCAACTAGGGTCATAATTTTACCTTATTTTGATAATATATTAATTTTAATTGCCACATAGAAGTAAGCATGTTGGCTGTGAGACAACAACTGAAAAATAAAACATGCAATAATAGTTAAAGTTAAGTGACCTAGTGCAGTGGGACACATGATAATTAAAGCAAATCTACAGATTAAAACAAGCCATTGATAAAATAAATCCATAAAAATAAATCAAATGTAACCAAATGAGGCCAAGATGGCTCCTCAAGTTTATCTATCATAGGAAACACCAAGGAGGCCAATTAATATTCTTTCATACAACCTAGGTTAACTTACTGAATATGACTACAGGCTAGGGACATGGCACTGTACACTGAGCACTAAAGCCGGGAGAGCACATCTGCTATTTTATTATCTGCGCCTCTTATGTGCTCGGCCTTCCAATTGTAGTCTTGGAGGTCTATGCACCACCCCATGAGCCTCTTATTCTTATTTCGGAACTGCGTCAAGTAAGTCAGAGGGTTATGGTCCATTAGGACTGTGAGTGGGAACTCATGGTCAGCATGATATGATTCAAAATGCTTAAGTGACAAGACCATGCCTAAGAGCTCCTTCTTAATAGTACTGTACCTAGTTTGAGCTATATTCAGTTTCTTTGAGAAGTATGCAATAGGGTGTCGGACTTGATCTTCCTCCTGCGGGAGGACAGAGCTCCCCCCCCCCCCCCCCATGTCACTGGCATCAACTGGCGAGAACGAAAGGCTTTGAGTAGTTTGGTGCACGGAGCACGGGGCGGCTCATTAAAATGCCTTTTAGGTGGTCATAGGACGCCCGTCATTCGTCCGTACAGCAGAACTGCTTGTTTCCTTTGAACAAGTCTGTCATGGGAGCAGCTACCTGAGAGAAGTTTGGCACAAACCTCTTGAAGTACTGCAGCATCCCCAGGATTTGTTGGTCTTCCTTCTTAGTTCTAGGGTAGGGCATCTCTTGTATTGCAAGGCAAGGATATTAGCATCTTTGCGCATTATTTTGCCCCCTCCTACATGGTGGCCCAGGTAGGTAATCTCAGATCAGCCAAATGTGCATATTTTGAGGTTGATGACCAAATTTGCCTTTTGGAGGGCTCTCAGCACCTTCCCTGGAGTTAGGTGTTCTTCCCATGTCTTAGAGATAATGGGGATGTCATCTAAGTAGACCACACAGTTGGAAATCCCCGCTAGTACCTTGTTCATGAGTTTCTGGAAGCAGCTGGGTGCGTTCCTAAGACCAAAAGGCATCACTCGACTCTGGTAAAGTCCATCTTGGGTTATGAATGCGGTCAGTGGCTGCGACTCCTCTGCCAGTAGTACCTGCTAGTAACCTGTTTCTAGGTCGATCTTACTTAGATAAGGGGATTCACCTAGGCTCTCCAAGCAATCCTCGATGCGAGGAAGTGGGTAGGACTCGGGTTTTGTCACCTCATTCTATTTGCGGAAATCTATACATAGCCTATCCCCTCCACCCTCTTTTGGAACTAGGACCACCGGTGGTGCCCATGGACTTTCACTTTCCTCAATGAGACCTAAACTGAGCTGCAACTTGATCTGTTCCGACACCCTTTCAGCCCGCTGGGGTTTAACCGATAATAATTCTGGCGGATCAGACACGTTCCTGGGACCAAATCAATCTTGTGCTCTAATAGTTGGGTGTGACCTAGTGTGTCTCGCACTACCTGTGGGTGCTGTAGCAGGAGGCTCTTGACGATACCCCTCTTAACAGTGTCCAAGGCAGGAGTGACCAGCTTAAGGTTGGCCAGAACCTCGGAGTTACTCTCAGGTGAGTGGATCTGGGTAACAGTTCCCACCACGTTGGCCCTCGGTTGATAGGGCTTAAGCAGGTTGATATGGAGCCACTTGGCGCGTCTTATGCGGCAATCCACTAGGTAATTTAATTTACCCTTCTTCCCAAGAATCTTGTGGGAAGCCCGTGAATTTTGGGCTCAACGGTCTCCGCTCTCCTGGGCGGAGAACCAGAACTTGGGCTCCCAATTCAAAACTTTGATCCCAGGCTTCATGAAACTTGACTTTTTGTGATGCCCTGTACCTTTGCCTCAGAAGCCTTGGCAATCTCCCTGGCAGTTCATAACTTAGCCTGTATATTTGGCAGCTCTTCCACGCAGGAGGCCTTGGAGGAGTCCTCCCAAGCTTCATAGAGTATGTCTAGTTTCCCGTATGTGGAGTGAGTGTGCAGCAACTCAAAAGGGCTGTATCTTGATGTTTCTGAGCATGCCTGGCGGAGGGCGAACAAGGCATAAGGCAAGTTGTTCTCCTCCCAATCCGAAGAGCCAGTCTCCCCTAACTTCGTCAAGACCTTTTTTAGCGTTTGGTGGGAGCACTCCACTGGACGATATGCAGTAGGTCTAGTGGTGGACACCATGGTACACCATTGCTGCCTTAAACTCTCTTGCCATGAAGTGAGAGCCCTTATCTGACTGGACCATGGCTGGGAAACCAAACCTACAAAAGAATTGTGTCAGTCCTCTGACAGCACGAATGGCATTGGCACACCTAGTCGGCACAGCTTCGAGGTAGCGCGTGAACCGATCAATCATTGTTATAAAGAAACGATTTCCACGCTTACTCCGGGGCAGGGGACCTACATAATCCACTAATACATCATGGAAAGGAATACCTGCGGATGGAATGGGTTGGACAGGAGCCCTCGGCACTAATTGGTTTGGGTTACCGGCAACTTGGCACGGATGGTAGGAAGCTACGTAAGCCTTAACACTCTTCTGCAATCCCGACCAGAAGAAATGAGGCTGGATCAGTTGGATAGTGTGTTTCACACCAAAGTGTCCTCACAATCCCTCATGGGCCATACGTAGCACCGACAAGCGGAGATTACGGGGAACAACTACTTGCCGGCGAAGGGTCTCTTCAGGATTGTGAGGGCCTCGGGTGATTCTGAAGAGCACCCCTTCCTTCAGCAGGAAATTCTCCTTTGAGAGATTAATCATCTCTGCTTCGTCTGAATAGGCAGCTTCCCTGTAGTTTTTCAGCGTCTCGTCCAACAACTGAAATTTGATAAGCTCTGTCCGACTCCTTAGGTCATCTGGGGTGATGGACGCTTCTCCCTCAGACTCCTCCGAGACCCCTGGGCTAGTATTTAGGTTAGCTCTATTCCCTGTGGTGGTGGTGAGCAGCACAGCTTCTTCCGAATAGGCTTCTGGGGTATGAGGCTCAGACACCTTGCTGTAGGAGGAAGACTATTGGGCCACCTCACTTAGCCAAGGTATTTCCCCAAGGTCAATGTCAGGTAGCCATTTGTCTTCTTCAGTAGGGGCGTGCTCAGTCCCGGGCTCCGGCTCGACTGCCCTCATGCACCTGAGGGGCATGCAATGTATGCCTCTCTGGAGGTCTTGTCCCAAGAGCAAGTCACAGCCTTCATGCCCGAGATTGCTCACTACCCCTAGCCTGCACCTTTTGCTGAGCTCGGGCGTGGTCATTCTCAACTCCACAGTAGGGAGATCCTTAGTGACTCTTTCGATCCAATGGGCTGTCATGTGATTGTCCTGCTGGACTTTGGCACCGATAGAAACCTGGTGTCATAAGATTAGCGAAACGTCTGCACCAGTATCCTGTAATGCTCTGACCGATTGCGGAGAGCCGTCTCCTTCAGGCAGAGCTACTGTGATCTCCCCAACAGTGGGTTGTCTTTTTGGAGCTTCTCGGATAAAGATTGAGAGGGCAGCGGGAGAAGAGGCTGAGGATTTGCTGAGACATAGTGAGTAATTCTTTGTATGTCCGTACCACTTAGAAACCTCGCAGTATGCACTGGCCTAGTTCAACTTCGCCACCTTAACCTTAGGCTTATTCTTCTGCTTCGTGGGTTCAGCTGACTGACCAGATAGCTTCAGCCGACAGTTGGCTTCCTAGTGGTTAGATCTCCTGCAATGGCCACACTTGGTAGGGGAGATTGGATTTTGCCAGGGCTTAGACTTACCCGAGTGGACTGAGTTGAGGGACCCAGAGTTGAACCAGACTAGCTCGTACTCATCAGCATACTCGCAACATGCTCTAAACATAGCTGGATTTTTCTCGGAGATATAAATTGAGAGCGCCGGTGGGGCATTCCTGTGGAAGTCCTCAATTTTGAAGAGCTCTAGGAGGTTGTCGTAAGTAGTGCACTTTGCAGCCTCGACCCAAAGGATGTTGAGCCTTTCCTTTTGAAAACCACAATCAGACCAAGATGTCGTGGAGGACTTGGTGAGGCCACGACTCTGACGGCACCAATTCTCAGGACTTAGTTTATAGGCCTCATTCAAGGCCTTCCTGACGGCCTCAAAATTACCGTTTATTGGCGGGGAGCGCAGCATGAGCATTCTTCCCTTTCCTCACCATATGCTTTGGCAGTAATAGGGCCTTCATATCCTCCTCTACAGCACTCGTCTGAAACACAGACTCCGCCTCATTTAGCCACCTCACAGGATCCTTGTTGTCCCACTGAGGAATGAGTGTGTGGACAGGCATGGAGGGAAAGCTCTGCCCATTTTGAGCGCCATTGGGTTGAGTGCTGTTTAGCCGTGCTAGCTGGATATCCTGTTCCCGCATCTTCAATTCATACTCTCTCTCTCTCTCTCTCTCTCTCTCTCTCTCTCTCTCTCAAACTCTTCTTGCTTGACTCTCCTCCGGGCATTGACCCCATTCACAAGCTCCCGCACGTAGCCTTGCAATGCCTCTCCTTCGTAACCTTGTCGTTCTGCCAGGGCCACAAAGTCCTGAATCTCAGCTGCAGTCATTTTGCTAATTCCTTCGAGACAGCAACCAGATCAGATTTAAACAGCTCAAGGTACGGTGGTAGCCATGCAAGAAATTACACGGAGGGGAAAGACGCTCTAGCCTTACGCAAGAGTCTCACGGAAGGAAGGATAAAGATGGAGCTGGGCAAAATGCACGATGGCTGTAAAAATTGCCTCTCGAGAAAGGACTCTCACCAAATAGTAAGCCTTGCAAGTAATTGAACAGGAGCCTAACTAGAAAACCAGGGTGCACTACAATGGGTGAGCTCAACTTGAAAAAAATGGAATCACAACTATGAGTGGACCTCTATGCTAGTCATAAAAAAATGGAATCACAACTATGAGTGAACCTCTATGCTAGTCATAAAAAAATTGGAATCACAACTATCGGTGAACCTCTATGCTAGTCATAAAAAAATGGAATCAAAACTATGGGTGAACCTCTATGCTAGTCATGAAAATATGGAATCACAACTATGGGTGAACCTCTATGCTAGTCATAAAAAAATGGAATCACAACTATGGGTGAACCTCTATGCTAGTCATAAAAAAAAATTGGGATCACAAATATGGGTGAACCTTTATGCTAGTCATACAAAAAAATAGGAATCACAACTATTGGTGAACCTCTATGCTAGTCATAAAAAAATTTAGAATCACAACTATGGGTGAACCTCTATGCTAGTCATAAAAAAATGGAATCACAACTATAGGTGAACGTCTATGCTAGTCATAAAAAAAATGGAATCACAACTATTGGTGAACCTCTATGCTAGTCATAAAAAAATTGGGATCACAACTATGGGTGATCTCTATGCTGGTCATAAAAAATGGAATCACGCCTACGAGGGATCCTCTATGCTAGACATAAAAAAATGGATTTGTAAAATTGTGTGGGTGCGTTCTTGCAACGCCACCACTTGCAACTGTGACTTAAAGCAAAGTTTGTATTTATACTTAAAGTATAATAAATTAAATAAAAAAAACTATGTCACTGAGTTTGCTTATTGTTTCGCTAAGAAAATCAACCCCTTTATTGTACATATTTTCCCTTTTGTAAAATTAATTTAAGGAATTACACCTCCCAAATAGTTTATCTAAAAGATTGTATACCCTGACTGAAAAATAGAAAAATTGAATTGAATGTGATATCGTAAAGCCTTTATCTTTAGGTTAACAATTTTAACACAATCCTACGAAAATTATCCCTTTCAAAAAATGTACATAAAAATATCCCATAAAATATTACAAAAATGAAATTAAATACTACCAATTGTTAAAAGAAAATCGAGATATCAAGGGATGCCACGTGTTCTTGCCGCTACCCTACACAGAAATTAGGCCTCACTGCCGTAAAACGTTTACCTGAATCGTAAACCAAGAGTTTCGATATGAGACCAGCCTGTATCCTAGCACTAAAGATGAATTATAAATTATTTCATGCACAAAATGAATGACTGATATGTGCAGGAACCACTTACCAACGGGCAATAATTCAGCAAAAATCTCAGGTCTGCGCTTTCGTTACGTAGAATTCATAAACAATAACTAACAATAACAGACAGCAACAACCTTGGCTTAGTTTGGAAACACGGCTGTGGGCCGAGTTATATCAGGTTGGCCACGTTTTAAATGAACACATGCTATTACGTTTTCGAAGAATTTCTTAAATTTCACTTCACTTACTTTTTAACACAAAATAAACATTCACGTAATGCACAATATATTTTTTTGGGCTCAAGCCATGTCGTCTTGATGGAAGTTCCTTAAAGTAGCTTCCTAAGGGATATATGTACTACAGTGATATTCCCATTGAATTTTACCTTTAGGTATCCAGAATTCTAACTCCTGGCACGAATATCCTTAAAATTTCTCCAAAGGATATCGCATAATATCACCGGACGCATTCTTGACACGCCTCCATAGCAATCTGCACCCCAAACGGCGTTTTGGCTTCGAGGAGGATGTGGCAAAAGGGAGCCGTCCAAAGGGTCTCCCTGCTCTCGTAATACTATTGGGAATACAATAGCGCCATTCCCACGACGGCAGACATTCCTTTTTTTGTAGCAATCTCGCTCGGTGATATTTCCTGGTGATCTAACTTTTCAATCGTTTTACAGGATTATTATTATGCTTTCTCCATCATCTTCCGCCTCTGGAAAGTTGAGTATTGGGTCTTTACTATGAGTATATTTTAGCTCCTGTTTCACAATGAAATTAGAGTATTTTATTGTGTTTAAGAGCTAGGCCAGTTACTGGAGGCGCCATGGCACCGTCGTTCGTTAGGCATGTGTTATTTAGATAGCTGAACGACTTCCATTTTTTAATAGCTTTATTTAATTATTTTAATTATTTAGCTATTTAGGCAATTACTCTTGTAAAGTTTTGATAATGTGCATAATTTTTGTTTTCCTTTTCTCTGTCGATCGTATATTTAGAGTTTCGGTGATTTAGGTAAACGAGATCTCGTATAGCCTAGGTAACCTTACCTAGAAGTTTTACTATACGTTCAGACTTTCCCCGGTTACCCTCGTGTTTTGTTTTCATTCAGTGGAGACTGATACCTCCTATAATGTTATGAAACATTGCACGTCTCTTCGGAGACTTAAGGGTAATCTCTTTCTCTCTGAGTGTAGCCTCAGGCTACAACCCTAATAGCCGTGCCTTGAATTTTATTCAGACATGGCTAACTTAGGGTTTGCCCTGCCTCTTCCCTTAACCGTTGGTTGTGGTATACCATCGGGTTTTGGGATTTAATCAGAATCTCAGAGTATTTAGTCTTATGTCGGCGACCTGCCGGTAGGGTGAATGGGTTGTAGGATACCATCATTCCCCGGCTAGGTGGCCTGCAATGGAGGTTAGCCCTCATTAGCCGCACTTGAAGTTATGGTAGGATACCATCTTCTCCTTGCGACTAAAAGACTAGTCTTATGCCACAGTACTCTGGGCTAAAGTAAATTTTCTTTAGCCTAGGATACGTTTCACTGGAACTCTGTTTCTTCTTTGTTGAGAGGAGGCGGCAGTGCCGCCATCCCCTTAACTGTGTCGGCAATCTCTGGGTTGGAGAACTGAGTCTCTCCTGTTCCCTGGGATTCTGCCAATACCGAAACAGAGTTTCTTTTACAGGTGGTAGGATTGATAATTTTTGCCCGTTCCTTTCACACTCGTTACAGGACCCTGTTCCCTACCCCGCTGTCCTCTTTTGATGGCTTAGCCATTGTCTTTCTTTAGGCTGGCATCTTGCAACCTTCCTTTGCTGGTAGGTTGCCAGAGCCAGCCAGACTCCCTCTCGAGCCATGTCTTTGGCTGACGGCAGAGCATACTGCCGCCAACCACATCATCTGTCGGCAATTGCCGGCCTAGCCGGCAGTCAAGATGGCTGCCGGCGACCATGATAGCCGTGAGAGGGAAGTCCCTTCTGTTTCCAAGGTTCTTCAGTCCTCCCTTGGACTGCTGCTACAGGTCCTGTTGCCGGGGTACTGCCGGCCAGGCCGACACAGATAGTGCTGACTCAGTTGGCAGCACGCCGACTGTATTGGTACTGCTGGACTTGCCGGCCGGCAGTGTATCGGCGGTACCATGTCGGCAATAGTACTGTAGCTGCATGGAAGCCTGAATGGTACATTCTCCCCTTCTATTAGAACCTTCTCTCTGGAAAAAAGGCAGTCAAATTAGACTTTTACATCCTTAATTACTGTATACATTCACAGTAAGGAGTAGCCTTTTTTCCATGCTATCTCTATCTCTCTAGCTATCATGCCGGGTATACCGGCAAGACCTAGCTATGCCGGCTACATGCCGGCTGAACTACTGTATATTTTATACAGGTAGCCAGTATATCTGCATTATAGAATATACTGTAGATAGAAAACTACTATATAGTTTATACTAGTAGTTATTTCCAATATATTTTGGATATCCAACACAGGCATTTGCTGAGCCCAATCCTATATTGAATGAATATGATTCATCAATATCCTGATTAGAAATCAGTTTTAGGATTACCCTACAATATTAAACACTTCAAGGCAGGAGTAATACACTCCTAACCCTTAAAGGGTGCAGCCTTTTTCCTTGAGTCTCCCTGGTCAGGAAACTCTATATTTTAATATAGTAGGAAGACTACAGCAAATAGGCTGAGTGGGATATACAAATATATGTCTTTATTTTCCTAGTCCAGCTGGCTTCATGCTAGATGGACCATACTGTCATATGCTACTATGAAGGCAGCATAATGACTAGACTACAATACATGATGTACAGTAGCCAGTAAATTGCAATATAGACTTATTGCAATTACAAAACTACAGTACCGTGATACAGTAGTATTTTCTGACATACCTTGGGTACCCTTGTACGAGCATTCTGCTGGTACCGTTCATATATTGAATGAATAGTTTTCTTCAATATTCTGATCGAGAATCAGTCATCCTGACCCCACAGTATTAACATTATTTTGGGACAGTGATTTGATACTTCTCTACCCCTAGGGGTAAGAGTCCTTTTACTTGGAGTTACTCTATAGAGAAATCATGTAGTTAATACTGAGGGGAGGCAACAGCATTTGCTCACAGGGGTACACAAGTATGTATCTCCTACTATCCCTTTATAGCTTACTCTATTGTAAAGGACATTTGCATGTTGATTGTCAAGGAGATAATCCATTGTATACTCATTTGGTTTTCCTTTCATTACAGGAGGAACACCAGATACCTTGTGCTGCAGTCCTCTGCAAGGCCAAGAGTAAATATTTTTACGGTCATAATTCTTGCAGGTTTCATGCCCCCTGCAATATTATTTCTGGATCCCTACATTATTGGAACCCACAGGTTTGCAATATATGTCGGACATTAATGTCCGAAGGTTTTGAAAATCCCAAGTCTACAGAGATTAGGGATACAGCTCAATATAAATTACGCAACTCGGTGAGAGGCTTTCAAAAGATCTCTCCGGAACCTTTCCTACCTAATGATAGGATGCGTAAGCTACTATTTCAGGAAGCAAGTGAGGAAACAGTAGTGTCTCAGGAGCCAACTACATCCCCTGACGGCCAGAAAACCTTTGGGATTAAGGGCAAGAAGTGCCCCAGGGTAGAAGAGGAAAATGTTGTGTCGGAATTTCCTCCGCCTATGCCGGCTATAGAGCCATCGATGTCGACATCTTCGTCTTCTACCCCTCTATTGGATAATGTGGTACAATTATGTATCCAGCTGAAGAATCAAATAGAGAGCTTTCGTAAACAAAACGAAAAGCAGGAAGTAAACGCAAGATAGAGCCTCGTAAAGCTTCTCTTGTCGCTTCCCAGGGGTCAGTCAAACAACCCTTGAATCAAGACCTACCAACATGCTCCATAACCAATCCCTGGAGGTTTGCGGAGCAGATGCCGATTTCAAATGGCAATCTCTACATCTCAGATGCTGTTCCTTTGGACAAAATTCAATTTTGGCCAAGCTTTGATGCTTTCCCTAATTGTTGGGTACGACTGAAGTACGAACCAAAGTCAAGAAAAGGAGCGGAACTAAAGGAGGTCTTGATTCTCGACCATGATATGGCACAGACTATCCTTTCAGGTAGTCTGAGAAAGGCGGGTTATTCAGAGTCGAAGGTATTCTCACTGAATAACAGACACCCTTCCTTTCTTGCTCCTACTTCACTCTCATTCCCCTTTATGGGGAAGGCATTTACTTCTGTTGCCAAAGCGGTAGAGGAGGGTAAGCCATGTCCCACACTCGATGAGTGCAAGCCTTTGTCACCAGCTTTTCCCGGACAGGAAAAGGATTGGAAGGAAGTCCATTTGACATTTTCAGTAGGAAAATTAGACAAGGACATCACCAGTCGACAATTCAAGGTATGTCTCCCTAAATTGTCTGAGTTGCTCCTGGGTAATGAACATGAGTCAAAGGAGAGACTTGCAACATCCCTTTCTCTACAAAACTACATAGAGTTGTGTTCAACCTACGAAAGTACCCCAGACATGCTCATGGTCATAGCCAAAATGCATATGGCTGTCTTGGTGAAGGACCTTTACGCCTTTATGAAGGCCAGGAGAGCATGTAGAGAGTTTGTGTTCGCTGACGCAACAGTGAAACACGAAACAAGGACGCTAATATCTTCCAACATCTGGGGTAAAGACCTCCTCCCACACGAGGTCATTAAGAAAGTAATTAAGAACGCCACCATGGAGAACATAAGTCTTCTCCAAAAATGGGGCATTCCTTCAAAGAGAAAATCTTCTGTGATTGTGGGTCCCCAACCTAAAAAGAAGATCGAAAATGCTGGAAATATCCGGGCTGCTCAACAACATCCCACTATTCCAGTGACCACAGTGCTATAGGCAGATGGTCAAAAGTCTAAGCCTACTGACTACTCGAAGCATAAAGACGCTTCGGCTAGGAGGAACTTTCCATCAGGATCGCAGGACCTTTGATCCTTCGGTCCAAAGCCTATTCAAGATGAGCCATTGATGGGAAACAGAAATGTCCCTACCATCATTTCCTTACCTTCTCCTACAGTTCAAAACCCTCCTGGAGAAGTATACCTGAGAGCTATAGAGCATACAGGTGGTAAGAAAACTATAGCTCATCGAGTTCCAGGGAAGGCTGTTTTGTGTTCACGAGAAGGACTCAAGATATCAATGAGTCATTCTGAACTTGTCGCCACTCAACAAGTTCATAAAAAACAGCAAGTTCTAAATGTTAATCCTTCTGAACATATGGACCTTGTTCCAAATAGGGGTGTTCGTAGTCTTGTCAGACCTGAAAGGTGTCCTTTGGAACCTTCCAGTCAACCACCCCCCTTCCTCCTGTCTAGAATTCATGTTGCAGAGAGTAACATTCATCCTAGGAAAGATACGTGTCAGACTCACAGTCCTAAGTATCTTCAAAGGATTGACGAACTTAGTCACGTCAAAGGCAAGCCTAGAAATAGTTCAGGTATTAATATACCTGATCAAGAGGCTGGAGTGGCCAGCACCCGAAGTGTCCGGTCAATGTGCATTCAAAGAGATGACCTGGTTCCTGGGACATCACGGATGCAAGATAGGCTTCTAGAAGTCTCGACTTTCTCCAGCTCAGGGGTTTCGATGTTTAAAAAACCATCGAAGCCCTCAGTCACATCAACTCTCCTCTCCTTTGGAAATATAAAAGGAGCTCGTGAGGTCTGTCAAAGACTCAGGTATTCAGTCAGAATACCAAAACGCCAACAGGAAAAAGCGCTAAACTTTTCCCAGTTCGCTATAGTGACAGACCTGGTGCTAAGGGCACACCGGAAAGATGCGTTAAGAGCTTGGAGAAAACACGCATTGAACGCTTGAAGAGATAAAAAAAGACTGAGATCGGTCCCTCTTTAATTGCTTCTCTAATAGAAATTAGAGCATGAAAGTCCCAAGACACTGCTGGTCCTTTCATGGGTGGGGAAGCCCCCTCCACACAGATCAGGCTCCCTACGACTGATCTGGGACACCGAAGCGATAATAAGACGTCACATTCGAACGTCTCATTCAGTCTTGGTGAAGTTACCCATCCTTCTCTTAAAGGGACGGCACCTACCAGCAGTTCATTTACAACTGATCCACGATGTGACGGTGGATACTCTATTTTGATACAAACCGATAGAGTTGGAATGGTCCATGGGCGCAGACATATTCCCTCCCAGATGGGAACAAGTCCCGGAATTGCAATTCGACCTCTTCATCACAAGCATCTTCAAGAAACTACCTCGCTATATAGCCCCATACGAGGATCCTCTAGTGGGGCTGATAGACTAGATGAGGCTGGTCCTAGCTCTGACCCTAGGTATATTTCCAAATATTCAGAAATTAACTGCCTTCGTTTTATCACAGAGAACCCAAACCCTTCATTTCATAAATTTCTTGCTCTAGCGGTTAGAAAAAGGTTTGGGATCTCAAAAGGCAATATAGAATTCTTAGAAGAATACAAGGCCAAGTCAACTAGAAGATAATATGAGTCTTCCTGGAAAAAGTGGGTTGCATTTGTCAAAGCAAAAGGACCGAAAGAAATTTCAATAAACTTCTGTCTGTCCTTCTTTGTCCACCTTCATAGCCAAGGTCTGGCGGCCAATACGATAAATACGTGCAAGTCAGCCTTGACTAGGCCTTTCCTATATGCCTTTCAAGTGGATCTGGCGAATGAAATCTTTGATAAGATTACAAAGGCATGTGCTAGGCTTAAGACCGTGGTACCACCAAAGCCCATCTCTTGGTCTTTGGACAAGGTCTTACATTATGCCTCATCTGTGAACAATGAAGATTGTTCTCTTAAGGATCTAACCCAAAAGGTTATTTTTCTGTTCGCTAACGTTGCCGGGGCTAAGAGTTAGTGAAATAGTGGCCCTATCCAGAGTTGGGGGTCACATTCAGTTCACGGAAGTGGGAGAACTGAATCTATTTCCTGATCCATCCTTTCTCGCTAAAAACGAGCTACCCATTAAGAGGTGGGGTCCCTGGAGAATCTGCCCTCTGAAGGAAGATGTCTCTCTGTGTCCTGTAGAGTGTCTAAAGGTCTATCTTCGTAGAACTTTAGACTTCAGGGGAGGACAGCTCTTTAAAGGAGAAACTTCTGGATCAAATTTGTCCCTAAAACAACTAAGGGCGAAGCTCACCTACTTTATTCCTAGAACGGATCCGGACAGTACTCCCGCAGGTCATGATCCGAGAAAGATTGCTTCATCACTGAACTTCTTTCAGTATATGGACTTTGAGCGCCTTCGTTCATACACTGGATGGAAATCATCCAGAGTGTTTTACAAACACTATGCAAAACAAGTGCATGAACTGGAACACTTCATAGTGGCGGCAGGTAGTGTATTAAAACCTGCCCCCTAATTACTGTAGTAAACAGTTTTTGGTTGGGGACCTCACATGTCCTCGCACATGTAACGAATGAGAATCATCCAGTGTGTTCTACATACACTATGCTAGACAAATCCATGTTCTGAAGCAATATGTGGTGACGCCAGGTAGAATATTTAACCTGCCGTCTAATTCTGCGATGAACAGCTAATTGACTGGGACTGTCAATTAAAGGGAGAAGAGGTCACCCTTCTTAGGTGTGACTACTTTTAATTAAGTGTTACCATGATAACACTGGCTCTGTTCAAAATCCCAGGTGTGGAATTATACAGATAGCACTAGTGCCGGTGTACAAAGTACACAGTGCAGATAGAAGTAACCAGTACAGGAATTATGAAGAGAATTTGTTTTATAATTTTCTTCAGTCTGAGAGTGGCACTCATCATTTCTTCCTTCAAGAAGGAAATATAGTCTCTATACTTGTTACAGGTATAGTCCCATTGTCATACTACATTCGTTTAACTTAACATCTTTTAGTCATTTATTAGTAATAAATGTCTATTAGAATGTAGTGCGTCCACCTTCGCCAGACAATTGTATGTATACATGCCAGAGTTCTTCAACTTACCAAAGTAAGTATCTCTCATATATTTGTATGCATCAAATAATAGATATAAGAGACACTGATGTTATTTTAGCAAATATACAACTATGAGACTATTTGTATATTCAGTGTCTACTTATGTTTGGTCATACTATGTATGTTAACCTCAAGATCCCTTTTCTACTGTCTAGAATGACTCTTCCCTGTAGGAGGCAGGAAGCACTAACATTGGTTATGATTAGTGATGGTGACGAATAACGGTAACGTCCCTTGTCTCATGTGGTCCCCATGACCATAGAAAAGGTTGCTATAAGGTTAAGGCACTGATCAAAAATCCACAGATACACTAATGCTCTGGTATGCTTCCATCACGACGACATGGCTTGAGCCCAAAAAACGGATTTTGAGCGAAGCGAAAAATCTATTTTTGGGTGAGATGGCCATGTCATCCTGATGGACCCACCCATCTTCTAAAAGAAAAGATCTTCACAGTATCCCTCCCGTGGTAATGTATCTGTAACACCACGCTCAATGCTGCAAGGAATGTCCGCCGTCATGGGAATGGCGCTGTTGTATTCCCAATAGTATTACGAGAGCGGGGAGAGCCATTGGACGGCTCCCTTTTGCCACATCCTCCTCGAAGCCAAAACGCTGTTTAGGGTGCAGATTTCTATGGAGGTGTGTCAAGAATGTGTCCGTTGATATTATGTGATATCCTTTGGAGAAATTTAAAGGATATTCGCGCCAGGAGCTAGAATTCTGGATACATAAAGGTAAAATTCTCTGGGAATATCACTGTGGTACATATATCCCTTAGGAAGCTACTTTAAAGAACTTCCATCAGGACGACATGGCCATCTCACCCAAAAATAGATTTTTCGCATCGCTCAAAATCCGCTAATAAATCTTCACCACTGTGATAACCACTGCTCAAAATGAACACAAGGCAAATTCCTCCCAGACGGTTGGATATCTTGCTAAACAATGGGACTAAAACCTACAACGTGGTTCTTAAAAACAAAGGGTTTCGCGGTGCAAACACACGCACAAATAAACAAGATTTCAACAATAAAGATAAAATGCTTTGGCTGTTTTCTTCCATGGTTCCAACTCCAGTGGTAATATAATTTACTTGAAAATGAAATTGAGATTCGTCTCGTTGCTAAAGACAGAAAGCGGGGAATTTTTTACTTTAATAAAAATAAATTGAAATTACTATCTTAGCGAATCCTGGCAAGGTTGCCAATTTTTGTTACGCCCGTGCTTAAGAAACTCAGGTCAACAACAAAAAGAGAATAATGGTAAGGTTGCTATTCGGCAATAAGACAAGGAATACCGACAAAATAGATATACTTACAATAATATTTAAATAAAGATTAATAGAATGGGGAGCACAACAGATAACTATATTTTAGTTTAAGACACGAGGTGCTTCGCGTGGAGTTAGATGGAACGTGGAGGATGATTCAGCATGGAGTCACATTCCCTGGAAAGACAAATAAATAAAATTATTAACTGAACATTTACTTCTACAGGCTGGGCACACGATGAAGTTGTGTGGTTGAAACTTTTAAACAAATAAAATGAAAGTGCAAAGCTTAGGGATTTAAACCCTACAAGTGGGTATCAACACTGTCACAGGGTGAATTAATTAAGGTTAGGAGCAAACGGCACATGTGGTTAGGACACAAGGCTGGGATAACAAGGATTCAGTGAGTAGGATCTTTCGTTAAAGGATAAAAGAAAAAAATGTGATAAGGGAAGGAGATGGATAAGGATGATGAGGTTGAGGTTCTCAAAGAGACATCTTACCTTGATAAAAATGACGAGTCATAGGTCCTGTCTCCTTTTAGACTTGAGAGCAAAGAGAGGTGATGGTACTCTCACGGCGGTTGATCACCAAAGAAGGATCCCCATCCGTTCCTAGGCCAGGTTAACATGTGTGCCCCCAATTGGGATGGGGGTGTCATTGGCCTGACCGCTGTCCCATTGGTCATCGGCCTTAGTCTTGTCTCCCGACACCCTTCACAACTTATCGCCAGACACTTCTCCTGGTATCACACGTGTTCTTTGAAGGTGTCTGAAAATGTGACCTCAGGGGAGTAGACTGGTCTAGGATGGTTGGGGGGGGGGGGGGTGAGGCTCTGATAAGGGTCCCAACACTGATGGCATGTCAAGTGGTCCTTGCTGTC
>NC_090742.1:83769637-83777137 GCF_036898095.1 Palaemon carinicauda | reverse complement strand
ATATATATGTATATGTATTATATTGTACTGTATATATATATAATATATATGTGTGTGTGTTATATTTAGATATGTATATGTTATATATGTATGTATTTATGTGTATGTATATATATATATTATATATATATATGTATGTATTTATGTGTAATATGTAAATATATATATTATATATATGTTATATGTTATGTATATTATAGGTATATATATATTATATTATTAGGTATATGTTATATTGTATATATATATGTATATTTGTGTGTATTATATTGTAAGTATTGTTTATGTGTAGTATTTATTATGTATATATATGTATATATGTGTGTATATAGATGTATATATTGTATGTATTATATATGTATATTTTTGTATATAAATATGTTTATATATATATATATATATGTATGTATGTAGTATATTGCAAATGTATAGTTATGTAAATATGTATATATTTATGTATGTATATATATAATATATATATGTATATTTATATATATATATATTTTATTATGTAATTATTTGTATATATGTAATATTTATATATTGTGTTATATATATATATGTATATATTTTTATGTATATATGTTATGTATTATAGTATTTATATTTATGTTTATATGTGTATATATGTATATATATATGTTTATATATGTATGTATATTATGTATGGATATATGCATTATATATATGTATATATATGTATATTGTATATATATATATATATATATATTATATGTATTTATATATGTATATATAATATAGTATATGTATATATATATGTATATGTATATATATTATATATACTGTATATATATATATATATATATGTATATATTATATATAGTTTATATATGTGTGTATATATGTACTGTATATATTATAGATATATATATATATATATATTAGTATATTTATATATATATCTATATATATATATATATATATATATAGAATATATATCCACTTGGAATTCATTTTATGGTTACAGCTTCTGGCCGGTTGGAGATTCGACACCCCCCCCCCCCCCCCCCCCAGTTCGGCTGGAAACCATGACTGCAGAGGCTCTACCGACTAGGCTATCAAGAGAGATAAAAGTTTATGACAAGTCTCCCTACACTTTCCTGCCGAATTCAGGAATCTGTTCATACACTTGAAATAAACCCACTCCACCATGATAGCTAAATCGTGAGTTTGCAACACGTGGTTGTTTTAAATGAACATATATCACAAGCACACGTGATTTCAATCAATGTAAATATCACCCACGAATGGCATTTAATACAGAATTCTATCTTGGGAATATATATCCATTTGGAATTCATTTTATGGTAACAGCTTCTGGCTGGGTGGAGATTCGAGCCCCCACCAGTTCGGCCAGTAGCTGTTACCATAAAATGAATTCCAAGTGGATATATAACCACGTGTTGCAAACTCACGATTTAGCTATCATGGTGGAGATGGGTTTATTTCAAGTGTATGAACAGATTCCTGAATTCGACAGGAATATGAAGGGGGATTTGTCATAAACTTTTATCTCTCTTGATAGCCTAGTCGGTAGAGCCTCTCTAGGCATGGTTCCCAGCCGATCTGGTGGGGGTTCGAATCTCCACCCGGCCAGAAGCTGCTACCATAAAATGAATTCCAAGTGGATATATATTCCCAATATAGAATTCTGTATTAAATGCCATTCGTGGTGATATTTACATTGATTGAAATCACGTGTGCTTGTGATATATGTTCATTTAAAATAACCACGTGCTGCAAACTCACGATTTAGCTATCATGGAGATGGGTTTATTTCAAGTGTATGAACAGATTCCTGAATTCGACAGGAATATGAAGGGGGACTTGTCATAAACTTTTATCTCTCTTGATAGCCTAGTCGGTAGAGCCTCTGCAGGCATGGTTCCCAGCCGATCTGGTGGGGGTTCGAATCTCCACCCGGCCAGAAGCTGTTACCATAAAATGAATTCCAAGTGGATATATATTCCCAAGATAGAATTCTGTATTAAATGCCATTCGTGGGTGATATTTACATTGATTGAAATCACGTGTGCTTGTGATATATGTTCATTTAAAATAACCACGTGTTGCAAACTCACGATTTAGCTATCATGGTGAGATGGGTTTATTTCAAGTGTATGAACAGATTCCTGAATTCGACAGGAATATGAAGGGGACTTGTCATAAACTTTTATCTTTCTTGATAGCCTAGTTGTAGATCCTCTGCAGGCATGGTTCCCAGCCGAAGTGGTGGGTGTTCGAATCTCCACCCGGCCAGAAGCTGTTACTATAAAATGAATTCCAAGTGGATATATATTCCCAAGATAGAATTCTGTATTAAATGCCATTCGTGGGTGATATTTACATTGATTGAAATCACGTGTGCTTGTGATATATGTTCATTTAAAATAACCACGTGTTTCAAACTCACGATTTAGCTATCTGGTGGAGATGGGTTTATTTCAAGTGTATGAACAGATTCCTGAATTCGACAGGAATATGAAGGGGGACTTGTCATAAACTTTTATCTCTCTTGATAGCCTAGTCGGTAGAGCCTCTGCAGGCATGGTTCCCAGCCGATCTGGTGGGGGTTCGAATCTCCACCCGGCCAGAAGCTGTTACCATAAAATGAATTCAAGTGGATATATTCCCAAGATAGAATTCTGTATTAAATGCCATTCGTGGGTGATATTTACATTGATTGAAATCACGTGTGCTTGTGATATATGTTCATTTAAAATAACCACGTGTTGCAAACTCACGATTTAGCTATCATGGTGGAGATGGGTTTATTTCAAGTGTATGAACAGATTCCTGAATTCGACAGGAATATGTAGGGGGACTTGTCATAAACTTTTATCTCTCTTGATAGCCTAGTCGGTAGAGCCTCTGCTGGCATGGTTCCCAGCCGATCTGGTGGGGGTTCGAATCTCCACCCGGCCAGAAGCTGTTACCATAAAATGAATTCCAAGTGGATATATATTCCCAAGATAGAATTCTGTATTAAATGCCATTCGTGGTAATATTTACATTGATTGAAATCACGTGTGCTTGTGATATATGTTCATCTAAAATAACCACGTGTTGCAAACTCACGATTTAGCTATCATGGTGGAGATGGGTTTATTTCAAGTGTATGAACAGATTCCTGAATTCGACAGGAATATGAAGGGGACTTGTCATAAACTTTTATCTTTCTTGATAGCCTAGTCGGTAGAGCCTCTGCAGGCATGGTTCCCAGCCGAAGTGGTGGGTGTTCGAATCTCCACCCGGCCAGAAGCTGTTACCATAAAATGAATTCCAAGTGGATATATATTCCCAAGATAGAATTCTGTATTAAATGCCATTCGTGGGTAATATTTACATGATTGAAATCACGTGTGCTTGTGATATATGTTCATTTAAAATAACCATGTGTTGCAAACTCACGATTTAGCTATCATGGTGGAGATGGGTTTATTCAAGTGTATGAACAGATTCCTGAATTCGACAGGAATATGAAGGGGGACTTGTCATAAACTTTTATCTTTCTTGATAGCCTAGTCGGTAGAGCCTCTGCAGGCATGGTTCCCAGCCGAACTGGTGGGGGTTCGAATCTCCACCCGGCCAGAAGCTGTTACCATAAAATGAATTCCAAGTGGATATATATTTCCAAGATAGAATTCTGTATTAAATGCCATTCGTGGGTGATATTTACATTGATTGAAATCACATGTGCTTGTGATATATGTTCATTTAAAATAACCACGTGTTGCAAACTCCCTATTTAGCTATCATGGTGGAGATGGGTTTATTTCAAGTGTATGAACAGATTCCTGAATTCGACAGGAATATATAGGGGGCCTTGTCATAAACTTTTATCTCTCTTGATAGCTAGTCGGTAGACGCTCTGCAGGCATGGTTTCCAGCCGAACTGGGTGTTCGAATCTCCACATGGCCAGAAGCTGTTACCATAAAATGAATTCCAAGTGGATATATATTCCCAAGATAGAATTCTGTATTGAATGCCATTCGTGGGTGATATTTACATTGATTGAAATCACGTGTGCTTGTGATATATGTTCATGTATATATTTATGTATATATGTATATATAATGTATTGATTGAAATCACGTGTGCTTGTGATATATGTTCATGTATATATATATATGTATATATAATGTATAATTATGTATATGTATATATGTATGTATATATGTGTATATATTAGTATATATATATATATATATATATGTATATATATATATATATACGTATAATATATATATATATATATACTTATACATATACATATATATATATATATATATATCTTCAAGTGCTCTGACAAAATACTTTTATTCCATGTTTTTGAAGGGCTATCATTTCTGCCGCGCTTTGGTGAGAATCAAAAGCTTTCTTGTAGTCCTTAAATGCCATACATTTTGGTTTGTCTTACTGTTTTTTTTTTCCATTAGCTAGATATGGCCTTTCTAAAGGCTGCCTGGTGTCTTGGTTGATCTTTGTAAGTTTGATATATGACGGAGAGTAAACTTATTAAGCTGTAATTTGTCAGGTCTTTTGTGTCTCCTTTTATGTGAACTAGTATAATGATAAAGTTTTTCCAAGATGTAGTTATAGGGTATTATTTCAGACATTTGGTGTAGAGCTCAGCCAGTTTTACTACTATGAAATATCCTCCATCTATTATTAAATCACTTGTTAGGCCATCTTCTCCTGCTTCTTTGCCTCTTTTCGTGCCTTATAATGCTTTCTTTACTTTTACTGTTACGTTTGTTACTGGTTCATGTGTTTCATTATTTATATTGGTGAAGTTATTCCTTATATCACTATCGTATAGCATTGTATAGATATCTCTACAGTTTTCAATACTTCATCTCTATTGTGGATGATACTTCCATTTTCATCCTTTGAAGCAAACAATTTGATGCTTCTTCCTTTGTTGAGTGTTTCCTCAATTTTGGTCTTGTCGTGTTTACGAATATTTTGGGTTTTTAGTTTGGGCAGAGATAGTTCTGCCCATTCTTTTACATCTCTCTTGTAATTTACCCTCATTTCCATTCTTTTCTTTGTTAAGTTTTTGGTATTTTCTAATAGTTTTCTTTGATTTTGTTTAGGAACTTTTCCACTTACCTCTTATGCTGATTCCAATACAAGTTTTGTTAAATCAATGTTCATTTCTTCTTCACTTGCCTCCATTTCATCATGTAGTTGGGAGTACCTATTTGCTAAACTAAACTCGTCAGGTTTTCTTTATCCTACTTCAGGAGTGTTTATTAGTTTGTTTTTTTTCAATTAATTTTCCTCTCTCTTACCTTAGATCTAAAGAAATTTTGCTTGTTATCATTCTATGGTTGCTTGACTTTAACGTGTATAGCACTATTACATAGTTATCTAAATTGACTTTTTCAATGAGAATATAATCTATTTCATTCTTTCGTTTCTCCATATGGGCTTCCTTATTTCCATTTTCTATATTTATTTTTATAAAATAAGGTGTTCATGATTTTAAGATTATTTCTTTCACCAAATTCTGAAAGCAGGTCTCCTCTGTCATTTCTTGGGCCTACTCCAAATGTAACTACTGCTAACTCTCCTCTCTTCATTTGACTTACCTTAGCATTGAAATCACCCAAAACAAATGTAAATGGAGTCTTATGACTTTTCATAAATATCTCCAGATCTTCATAAAAAGATTCCATTCATTCCTCTGTATGGGATGTTGTTGGTGCATACGTTTGAAGGATCTTTAGTTTATACTTCTTATTTAGTTTGGTCATTAATCTTGGAATTCTATGACGAGCACTACAAAATTCTTCTATGGTACCTGCAAGATTTTTATTAAAAAGAAACCCCACTCTATTTTCTTTGTTCCTTTCATGTCCTTTGATGCAAAATATATGGTCCTCTTATAAATCTATATAAGATTCCCCAGTTTATCTAATTATTTTAGAAGATGTTATAGGTGATTGTATAATACTCATTCTCACATATTGTAAATTTAACTCTTTTATTAGAGTCCCTCTTTGATCACCTCTGCTCACATTCACGGTGGAGCAAATCTGTAATCCCAAGGTTGTATGTTAGTACTGAGGATTAGTAGAGTTGCCAAGACAATACATCCAAAACAAACACCGTACACAAAATACTTAACTAATACAGCGTTACACATACATACATGCATACATTTACGTATTTACTTTTAAAGGATGTACACATTGCCTCTTGTTTGGTTGTGTGTATGTGTGGTCACAAGAAAAACTGTGTATTTGTGTTAAGTGATAAATCTATTTTAAATTAAAATTCCGCATTCCCATCTTACTCAATTTGACAGTACTTCTAACATATCAAAATTTACAAAGTAAATGGACTAATGATGAGCTAGATACACCAATTATGATATATTAAATTTGGATGATGAAAGTCTATATAATGATATTCTTAAGAAACAGATGTCTAGATGTGTAATGAAAAATAAACTATCTTCCATACCATTAAATTTCCATTACCCACAACGGTTATGTAATCAAGTAGAGAGCAATTAATGTTAATCCCTCCTTACGCTTGGATTATGGTTCTGCCCGTAGCGTAATGAAGTAGAATCCCAAATGCCCAAATACTTGTCTGCTATGATTTCTTTCCAATTTTCAGGCCCTTCTTTTCTTCCGCCCTCTAAGAAAGAAAAAGAAAAAAAGGTAAATGGAAATTCCCCGATATCGAATGGAACAGCTTTTCCATTACGACGAAATTTATGTAATCCAGAGGGTTTTTTACATGAAGCCAAACTGTTTAAAATGAGTGGACTCTACTCATATCCTTATTGAAAAGCAGAGAAAGTGATAAAAAAGGAGGTGTCGGTGGGGCTGAGGGGGGGGGGGGGGGAGGGTTCAAAGTCCACTTAGAAAAAAAAGGGGGAAAATGGCTGACGTGTCACACCATAAACGTTTTGGAATTCAAAGCGAAATCCGAATCCATTACCGGTCACGACAGAGGGTCGGAACTTTTAAAGGAGGAAGTTGAATCCCCATCGAGCCATGTTGGTCCCCGAGGCTGATCTTGTTCAGGGTTGTAACCTTATTTGGCCTACACTCCTCTGTGTCCCCCCAAACTCACTTCAAGACTCTTCTTACTCATTGAAGGAGGAGAAGGAAGAGGCGGAGAGGAAGACCAGGAAATACGAATTCAAAGGGTTTTTCTCTTAGAATACTTGGAAGACAGTGATAGGAAAGTCCGATATAGATTACAGATAATGGTAATATATGTATTATGAATACACACACACACACACACACATATATATATATATATATATATATATATATATATATATATATATATATATATATATATTATATATATATATATACATATGTATATATATGATAAATTTTGCACATTAAGACGTGTTTTTCATATTCAAATAAGCCATATATTTTAATACCTTAATGTCTGGATTCTCTTACCGACCTCAGGATCAGAATCCGAAGGCGAAACCA
>NC_090742.1:83759637-83764637 GCF_036898095.1 Palaemon carinicauda | reverse complement strand
GTTTGGAAATCGCCGTGGAATGTTTCATTTATCATTATAAAACTGTAAAATTTACCACCTCAGTTCCTGGCCGCGACCCATGCCCCTATCCCCCCTACTAGATAAAACCCACCTCCCCATCCATTCCCCATCCCACTCATGCGCTTACCGCCCCAACCCCTCCCCCATTCCTCCCTGGAATCAATTCTAATGAGATTAACGAAGCGCATGAAAAGAGCCAGTTGTTTGCGTTCGTTATTGGTGGCCCCTCTTCTGCTTGCATAAGGTTTATAATAGGTTGTGCTTTCATTGTGAATTAGCCCTTGTGTACTTTGCGTACATATCCTACAATGACCATTTATTCCATCAGAATATTTTTATTTCATATTAACCTGTAGAAGGAACCACCCCGGCTAATTTTTCCTTATTGATATTAATCGTTCCCACTTTTAGAATGTATCATATATTTTTCAAATAACAGAACGAAACTCTTTTAAAGTAAACTTAGATTGCAAATAAGGTTGTTTATATCCAAATTCATGATTGGTTAGGGAGAAATATTTCTCAGTATTGTAAAGAAATATGAAATATTTCCAAATCTTATAAACAAGTTTAATATCAATTTCCTGAATTTTTGGTATCCAGTTTTCATAAATGTATTTCACACTCCTTCAAGAACGAGATGGCCTGATTTATTCTATCTCTTATCTTCAAAGTTTTACGAAAAAGGCTAAATGTCACGATTCCCAGAGAAAAAAAAAACTTTAATCTACAATGGTACTTTTATTAAAACAATCCGGAATACTTCATTAAGAAGTATGTTTTAACTGCAAGTAAAAAAATGTGTTAGCAAGAAGCCACATCCAACAGCTTCCATGAAGCATAAGCTTAGTCTTTTGCATTTAAGTGGAACTTTGGGTAGATATTCGAAGTCGAACCCATTCCATATTATGTTTTCCGATCTTGGCCAAATTTTACAGAAAATCTCAGTCTGTAAAATATCTTGGATGATGATTCATGTTATACGCGAAGTTTCATCAGTAAGTCTCTCTAGATAATTGTGTTTTAAGATAATTATGTACTGGATGCGATATTTAAGCGTTACCATAAAGATTCGCCGAATGTTGGCTCTCATCTTTCGTAAAGTAAAATCAGAACTTGAAGAAATTCAATTTGGGATATATTTAATGTCTGTCATTAATATTCTAGATCAATATTACCCATAAAAGCACATATTTATGTAAATATATATTTTAGAAGTTTTGTAAATGTGCATGTCAATCAGCTTTTACTGAGGTGATAGACTTAACTAATTGCAAACAAGTCGGTTTATTCATTTATTTGTCTGTGTGTATCTGTCTGTAGACAGGATTATGTCAAAACTACTCGACGGATTTTGACGATATTTTCACCACAGATAAGTCTTAGATCATGGAAGAGCTCATTAAATTTTGGAGATGATCCGGATCGAGATCTTAATTTTAGATCCTAATTTGCATTTTTCGTCATTTTAAAGATAACATCAAAACAAGTTGACGGATTTTGACAAAATTTCCACCACAGATAGATTTTAGGCCATGGACGACTCCATTAACATAGTAGATCCGGTACCGGATCCGGATTCTAGATTTGGACTCTAAATTTTCTGGGGTCCGTGCGTTTGTCTGCGGACAAGATTACGTCAAAACTACTCGACGGATTTTGACAAAATTTTCACCAAAGATAGATCTTAGGTCATGGACGACTCCATTAAATTTTGTAGATAATCCGGTTCCGGATTCTAGATATGGATTTGACTTTTTCGCCATTTTAAAGCTAACGTCAAAACAAAGTGACAGATTTTTACAAAATTTCCACCACAGAAAATTAGGCCATGGACGACTCCATTAACCTTTGGCGGAGGTCAGAAATTACTGATTGCTTTGAGTATTATTATTATTATTATTATTATTATTATTATTATTATTATTATTATTATTAGCTAATCTACAGCCCTAGTTGGAAAAGCAGGATGTTAGAAGCTCAAGGGCTTCAACAAGGAAAAATAGCACAATGAGGAAAACAAATAAAAGAATTTCAAGGTAATTGATGAACAATTAGAATAAAATAATCTAAGAATATTTACATTAAAATATATTTTTCCTATATAAACTATGAAAGCTTCAAAAACAAGAGGAAGAGAATTGAGATAGAATAGTGTGCCTGAATATACCGTCAAGCAAGAGAACTCTACCCTAAGACAGTGGAAGACCGTGGTACAGAGGCTATGGCACTACCCAAAACTAGAAAACCATGGTTTGATTTTGGAATTTCATTCTCCTAGAAGAGCTTTTTCCATAGCTGAAGAGTTTCTTCTACCCATACTAGGTGGAAAGTAGCCACTGAACAATTACAGTGCAGTAGTTAACCCCCTGAGGAAAGAAGAATTGTTTGGTACTCTCGGTGTTGTCAGGTGTATGAGGTGTATGAGGACAGAGGAGAATGTGGAAAGAATAGGCCAGACTAATCGGTTGTATGTGTAGCAAAGGAAAAAATGAGCTGTAACCAGAGAGATGTGTCCAATGTAGTACTGTTTGGCCAGTAAAAGGGCCCAATGGCTCTCTGGCGGTAGTATCTCAATGGGTGGCTGGTGCCTTGGCCAACCTACTACCTACAAAGAAAAGACAAATGGAAGGTCGAGGATAGAGGGTGTAAGAGAAATTGGCAGATCTAAATTGAGAATGCTGACTTATTGAAATTATGTATCATTATTTCAACATAGATTACAAATATTCAATCTGGCATAATCATAAGATCTAAAGAGGTAGTTGAAGGATGAATACTTGTGCATGAGCATAGATAGTGGAAGTTATTTAAAATGAGAATTAGATAGAAAATGGAGGAGATGAATCGTTAGTAAGAAAAGAGTTGAATTTATGATTATTGATATAGAAGGGGAAGAAATAAGTGACCAACCATAACCCTGAGGAATGATGCTAGGTATGAGATTGAGAGATGTTGCACTGTGAGCAACATCGAATATAAAGTTAGAAATAAGTTTAGAGAGAGGAGTAATGCCATTTTTGCTAATAGCATTTTCCCCAGACTGTCAAGTATCTTTGTGAAAACAATAGTGACATCAGTGAGACCTGAATTAATGTCTTAATGGGGATTACTCTCTGGAATGTTTAACATTTAAAAGTGATTAAGAGAGTAAATGCAAGTGATGTTTCCAATAAGTTTAGGATAGAAGTTGCAGTAATACGATGATATTCAGACTGATTTGAGCGGTCACCTTCCTTTAGGATGCTTGGAGTCATTAGTATGCCTATGGCTTCTGGAAAACTTTCCTGCTTGGTGATCTACCAGATTGGGGTTCAAGTCCCGCTCAAGCTCGATAATTTCTTGCACTGCAACATGACCATTCTTGCAAGTTAGGGATGGGTGGATGGAAAACTTTCCTGCCTGGTGATCTGCCAGATTGGGGTTCTAGTCCCGCTCAAGCTCGACGATTTCTTGCAATGTCTGCAACATGACCATTCTTGTAAGTTAGGGATGGGTGGGGGACCGTTTGGGGGCGCCAGTAGGTCTACATGCTAAGTCATCAACAGCTATTGCCTTGGTCCATCCTGATCCTAGCGTGGGTGGAGAGGGGCTTGGGTGCTGATCATATGTATATATGGCCAGTCTCTAAGGTATTGTCCCGCTATAGCTGAGCATTATCACTGTCCCTTACCTCTGCGATTAAACATATAAGAACCTTTTAAATCTCTTCAATAGAAAAGTAGGCCGCAATTAGTACTCTTATAGTTTATTTGATGCTTTTTAGAATTCTATACCTCCAGAATTATATAAATCTCTTTTTTTAACATTACAGTACGTACAGAGTATATTCACAAAATCGTTTTATCCTGTGCCACTGTATTTGAAGTTTCTCGTTTTAAGTGTTGTTGAAAGTTTGACGACATAACACTAGAAATTTCCAAAAAAATATGGCTGAAATCTCACCCATGACCTTTAGATATTATATCATTGGATTTTGCGTTTTGCCTAGTCTAATAATCTCTAATTGACATTTTGACCGGATTTTACCACCTGAATGTTGAATGTTTAACGCTTGTATGGACTCTTATTTTCATTTCTTGACGATTCAATGGTGCTTTGGTTAGAATTTCTTGAGCATATAGATGTAGCCTGCTGGTATTTAGGTAGAATTTCATTAGCATGCTTCACCACATGAACTAGATCGTAATAGCGTTTTGTTATTATTATTGTTACTTGCTAAGCTACAACTCTAGTTGAAAAAGCAGGATGCTCTAAGCCCGAGGGCTCCAACAGGGAAAATAGCCCAGGTAGGATAGGAAATAAGAGAAATAATTAACAATTAAAAACAGTAACACCATTAAAATAGATATTTCATATATAAAATATAACGACTCTAGAAAACAAGAGGAAGAGAAGTAAGATTGAATAGTGTGCCCGAGTATATCCTCAAGCAAGAGAACTCTTCCCCAAGACAGTGAAAGACCATGGTACAGAGGCTATGGCACTATCCAAGACCAGGGAACAATGGTTTGATTTTGGAGTGTCCCTCTCCTAGAAGAGCTGCTTACATAGCTAAAGAGTCTCTTCTACCCTTACCAAGAGGAAAGTAGCCACTGAACAGCTGCATTGCAGTAGGAAACCCCTTGAGCGAGGAAGAATTGTTTGGTATTTTCCGTGTTGTCAGGTGTATGAGGACAGAGTAGAATATGTAAAGAATAGGCCAGACTATTCGGTGTATGTGTACAGGCATTCCGTGAATTTTTGGTATTTGAATGGCATTAAAACGAATTTGGTTTGAGTAAGTTTCACTTTGTTTGGAAATTAATTACGAATTTTAGAAGGAACCAAAGATAAGGAATTGGTTAAAGAAACATTTGGAAGGAACGTCTGTGACGTTAAGAAGGGTTTTGGCAATAAATGTACAACGATACTTTCCTTGTAGAATCTCAAAAGTTCATCTAAAAATCTGATCTGAACATTTTCTTTATGATCCTTGA
>NC_090742.1:83744637-83754637 GCF_036898095.1 Palaemon carinicauda | reverse complement strand
CCAAACGATGCAGGGCTAGATGCTGAACCTGACAAACACTAGGACCCCTGTTGCCTTGATATGGTGATAAATACCATGTTTGGCAGGAACCATGGGCGTTTGGCGAAGTTCTGGATGGAAGACTTGCAGTACAACATGAGGAGGTGGGCCTAGGCATCTGTGGGTGCCCTGATGAGTGCAAGGTCATATGAGACAGGTTAAAGAGGTGATGACGAGTATGAGTCTGTATTGACTAAACGTTGATGTGTCGCATCAACAAGGAGGTGGAAATGGGTGAGGAATTCTACAAGTAATGGCAATGTTATGTCGGCAATAAGGAACTTCAATGATATTTGGCACTCCCAAATGATACTGTGAATGTCTTGTAACTTTGGGTGGGGATTTCAGATCCATTGGCTGCTACCAGGTGAATGTCAGCAGGCTTAGAATGACTACTTTGAGTCGTGGAGAGTAACATTGGTAGGAAATGGCAAGCACTATTGTCCACAAAAAAACCACGCACCTGTATCTCAATAATGTAAAAAGAAAACATTAGTGACAGGGGAGGCCACCGCCACAAGCAATGGCCTACTTAAAAGTTTTTTGGGCACAATTGTCAGCGCATTTTTTCCAATCAGCCTCAAATCTGGAGTAGTACTAGCAGAACTGTGACTGATGGGCTTCAGTAAGTGGTTTTAAAAGTCCTTAGCTGGGATGTGAGCAAGGGGCAGCATATGTGGATTGTGGGCAGCTTTGTTGCTGCTCCGGCATGTCATCGGGAAGGCATCTGTGTCCTACCAGATTTACATCAGCGTCGTCAGTGTTGAATAGTTGTCCTGTTTTTCAGGCGTGGAGTTCTTGATGAAGGTCTCGAAGGTGGTGAAGTGGCTGTCCATAAGGGCATCTGTATAGATATCTAACGTTATGCTGTATATTATTTACATTATGTACAGTTTATGAACATTAATGTACATTTGCTTTATTATTATTTAGTAGAAGAATGATATTTATTTCCATTTATCTTTTCCCATTACACATACTGTAAGACCACTTTTTCATTATGCATCGTGGCAACAATGTAATTATGTGTGTCAACACTGCTTTTCTTTCCGCCATGTGCATATAGTAGTCAGTCGTTGTTCAGTGGTCAATGTATCGACAAGTATGGACCTGCTTCCCGCTGCTGTCACATTTATGTCCGTTTATTTTCATTATACAAGATTTTAAAGAACCTACTAGTTTAACTTGTCACCCTCCATTCCATTTATCGCATGGATGTATGTGGCAGTATCACACACATGGCGCAGTGAGTAGGATGACATTATGGATTCCAAGACGACGACGCCATTGCTGTTTACTTCTCGTCTCGCACATTTGATCCCTTACAGTGACTCCAGATTTTAACTACAGTGTCTCTTAAGAATGAGAGTGTTTGTGCAGTGCAGGTTTAGAGTGTCAGTGTGTTACAGTGCTGTGTTGTATTGTGTTAGTGTCCTTGCCAACCTTTTTTTTAGGACATTTGAACTGTAGCGCCATTTTTCTCAGCAGCCCCACTACCAGCCCTCCCTCTTTCGTGCATCGATGGTGACTGAGGCCCGAGGCTCACGCCCAGAGGCACGCTCACCCCACCCGTCTACCCTCTGATCGCAACACACACTCGCTCATCTCACCCAACTGCCGCTTATTTCACAAGCTCACTGACAAACATTGTAATTTTTAACTATCCAAAGGGCTTTCTTTCGCTCACATACAGCGATTTGGATATTTTTCTGGCTCTCTACAGATCTCAAGCTCTCTTGCGACACCAAACTCAATATGGCTCAGCAAGAGAAACAGCTAATTGATTTAATGGATCAGACAGAGGATCAGGCAGAGGATCAAACGGAGGGTTTAATGGCAGACGAAGTACCTGTGCACCTCCCCACTGCCGATGAAGATACCAGCACCACTCTCCCTCCTCCCCTGACTCCCAATAAGTCAGGAGACCACAATAATGATATACTACATCTCATCCATTTTCTACAGACTTCCAGCAGGCAAGAACAAGACTGGCGACAACAAGAGGAGCAGACCTTCAGACTACAGATTGTGCAATCAAGACAGGAAGACAACCAGCGGTTCATGTCCCTTTTCTCCTTGCTATCAGGACAGATTGCGTCATCGTACCCCCAGCAACCTAACCCCATAATTGCACCTCCTGTTACACCTGTTCCCCCAACCCCTGGCTTCTCAGTGCATACACCTACAACTTCTATCAAGCCCACGGTCCATCCCCCACCTCTCTTGCAACAAAATGCAACGTATCAAGTGTTTTGCCAATGGAGACTCCGTTTTGAGGATTATGGAGCATTAGTTGGACTTGATAGATTACATCAAACTTCCCAGCTGATTCACCTGAGAACCTGCATCTCCCTGGACGTCCAGCGCCTGCTTGCGCATACACTGGGCATCCCTCCCAACACATCACTATCCCTTACAGAAGTGTTGGATACACTGCAGAAGCACTTTCGCAGCCTTAGAAATGAAGCCTTACGATGCAGGGAATTGTTGTCCTGTAAACAGGCTGTCGGAGAATCATTTGCAGAATACTACGCACGCCTCAAGGATCTCGCAGATGAAGTGGACTTATGCACTGGCAACCCCATATTTTGCACTGAACGGCAATTGCAGATGGTAATTTTGATGGGTGTGAGAGGCGAAGAGTTAATACAATGCCTTATCCCCCTCCAACCCTCATCTACCCTCGCAGACTTTGTGACATGCTGCCGCTCCTATGAATCTACACGTGCAACTGCATCAGCCATTGCATTTTCCCCTAGCCAAGTCAACGCAGTATCTATATACAAGAAGAACCAGCGTCTACAGAAGAGGACTTCTCATCGATCTCCTGATCAACGTTCTCACCAGTCTCATAACAGTGACCATTGTCAATATTGCTCTCGCAAACACGATTCCGGACAATGCCCAGCCACTGGTGCATCGTGCAATAACTGTGGACGAACAGGTCATTGGGTCCGCACTCAGAAATGCCCTGCTAAGGAAGCTCAGTGCAATAGCTGCAAGAAACAGGGACATTTTGTGAAGATTTGTATGTCTACCAAGAAAAGTCAGACTGGGTATACAGCTTCACCTCCTACTACTAAGTCAAACACCAGCTGCCGTTTCGTGGGTGATAATTCGGGTAGTGAGTCCCCCACACCAGTCACTGTCGTTCTGTCATTTGGTGATATATCATCACATATCCAGCTAATCCCCGATACAGGAGCAGATATCACAGTGATTGGCACCATACATTTGGATGCACTCTGCATACCTCGGACAAGCCTTGAACCTTCACCCATGACAGACGTCGTGACAGCAGATGGATCCCCCATGACACCGGCTGTAGGATACTTCCAGGGAAAACTTCGTCTTGGCAACAAGTCTTGCTCAGCAACCATACATGTTCATGAGGATATCCAGACTCCTCTCCTCTCTCGTGAACATTGCCGAGCCCTTGCCATAGTGTCACCGGACTTCCCGAAGCCTATTCTCAAGGTAACACATGTCAACAGATGCGCTCAGTTTCCTACCTCTGCCATGAAGTCACCCACAGCTATTAAGGACTATTTTCTTCGGCACTTCAGTGACGTCCTCATATCCTAGAAGGATGTACAAACCCAGCCACTAAAGAAAATGGCAGGCCCGCCAATGAGGATTCACCTGAAACCTGGCGCTACACCGTTCGCTGTCCATACGCCCAGGCCCATTCCGTTTGCTCTCAAAGATCAAGTGAAAGAAGAACTTGACTCCTTAGTGCAACAAGGAATCATCAGACCAGCAGGCGACAAACCCTCTGAATGGTGCCATCCTATGGTCTTGGTACCCAAGGACAAAGGTGTGCGCATCACTGTGGATCACACCCATCTGAATTCTCAGGTAGTCCGGCCTACACACCCATCACCAACGCCCCATGATGCTATCCGCAACATCTCTCCTACTGCGAAGTACTTCATCACAGCGGATGCCCTGCATGGCTATTGGCAAATGGAGTTGGCAGAAGAGGACCGCCACCTGACTACATTTATAACTCTGTACAGAAGATGCCAGCACTGTCGCGGCCCAGTGGGATTTTCAACAACAGGTGATGCATACTGCCTCCGTGGAGATATGGCACTACAAGGTGTTCCCAACTGTGTGAAGGTTGTAGATGATATCCTCCTTTCCGACGAGGATCTCCCTTCCCACCTACAACACATGCACTAGATGCTGACCAGATGCCGTCAATATGGCATCACCCTCAACAAGGATAAGTTCACTGTAGCCTCCCCTAAAGTTAACTTTTTTGGTTATGTCTTATCATCCGATGGTATTGCAGCAGACCCTGACAAGGTATCAGCCATACGGGACTTTCCTATACCATCTAATGTCACAGATGTCAGGTCGTTTATGGGTCTTGTCAATCAACTTGCCGACTTCACTCCAGACATCGCAGCAGCAGCACAACCCCTACGCCCACTTATGAGCCCCAAACGCTCATTCGTCTGGACGCCCGACCATGAGCGAGCATTTAAGAAAGTCAAGACAGCTCTGACTTCACCTCCTGTCCTAGCACCCTTCAATCCTGCCTCCCCTGTAGTTCTACAAACAGATGCCTCACGCCTATATGGTCTCGGCTATGCCCTACTTCAAGATAACGGCCGAGGTCAGATGCGTCTCGTCCAGTGTGGCTCTCGTTTCCTTACAGATACTGAGACTCGTTATGCCACCATAGAGCTGGAGCTACGTGCAGTCACTTGGGCTATAGCTAAGTGCCGCCTATACTTGTCCGGAGTTCAGCATTTTACCTTAATGATTGATCATCGTCCCTTGATACTGATTCTCAATCACTACACTCTGGATGCTATTGAGAATCCACGGCTTCAACGTCTCAAGATGGAAGTGGCCCCCTACATCTTCAGTGCAGTATGGCACGCAGGGAAACAACTTTGCATACCAGACGCCCTATCTCGCTCCCCAACCAGTCGCCCCACACCTGAAGATGAAGAAGAATGCACTACTTCGACTGCACATGTCAGGCGTATCATTGCTAGCACCGCCACTTCTACTGACGACCAGGCAACAGGACCCATCATCGAAGAGGATAAGTCTCTTCAAGAATTCCGCATGGCCGCATCTCAGGATCAAGATTACAGTCGTCTCGTTCACTACGTATCCAACGGCTTTCCCACCAACTGCTATGATCTCCACGCTTATGCCCTCCCGTATTGGAAGCTGCAGGACAACCTTTACGCGGATGGAGAGTTGGTATTGTATGGACCCTGGATCGTCATCCCTGCAACTCTCGGTCGACGCACCTTGGATCGACTCCACGACAGCCACCGAGGGACTGAAGCTACTCGACGTCATGCAATGTAGACAGTATTCTGGCCAGGCATCAATGCAGATATTAAGAGTAAAGTAGAAAGCTGTGAGGCCTGCCAACAGCTTCTCCCTAGACAGCAATAGGAACCTTACATGTGTGATGACCACCCATCCTGGCCCTTTGAAAGTGTGTCGGCCGACTTCTTCCACGTAGCAGGAAAACCCTTCCTTGTTATTGCTGATAGACTTTCAGGCTGGCCTGTGGTTGTTCCCTGTGGACGTGACACAACTACAGCCATAGTTACAAAAATGTTCTGTGTTTTCTTCCGCGAGGTTGGTGTTCCACTCCGCTTACGAACTGATGGAGGACCCCCATTTTCCAGCCACGACTTCAAGCAATTTGCCGACCGCTGGGGAGTTCATCACATCATCACATCTCCACATTACCCTCAGTCTAATGGACACACAGAAGATGCCATGGAAGCTGTTAAACACCTTATCCTCAAGACCGCCCCATTCGGGAACATAGATTGTGAAGCCTTTGATAGAGGACTGTCGGAGCTTCGGAATACACCGAACCCTGCTGGATGCTCCCCTGCGTAGATTCTCTATGGCCATCCTCTCCGCACTTGTGTTCCAGCCCACCCCAGATCATTCAAAGAGGAGTGGCAAACTAAGACCGAAGATTACAACCGCCGCACGGCTGCCCAAACCGACCAGGCCGTGAGCTTTTACAACTCTCATGCCCGCCATCTACCCAAGTTCGCCATCGGCCAACGAGTCAGGATACAGGACGCAACGACACTTCGATGGGAAAAGATTGGTATCGTGATGGGCCGCGGAATGTCCAGAAAGTACGAAGTACGCCTTCCAAGTGGTCGTGTATGGTTTCGAAACCGACGACATTTACGCCCAGTGGCTAATATAAGTGAGGACCCCTCTCCCCAAGACCCTGTGTCCCCTTGTTCTGGCCAGGAAAGAGAGCCATCATCCGAACCCTCCAATGTCCCTCGTCATTCACCTCGACTAGCTCAGAGAAATTACCGTTCCGCTCGAGACACTGCTACGAGCGTAAAGGGGGAGGGAGTTGTATAGATATCTAATGTTATGCTGTATATTATTTACATTATGTACAGTTTATGAACATTAATGTACATTTGCTTTATTATTATTTTGTAGAAGAATGATATTTATTTCCATTTATCTTTTCCCATTACACATACTGTAAGACCACTTTTTCATTATGCATCGTGGCAACAATGTAATTATATGTGTCAACACTGCTTTTCTTTCCGCCATGTGCATATAGTAGTCAGTTGTTGTTCAGTGGTCACTGTATCGACAAGCATGGACCTGCTTCCCGCTGCTGTCACATTTATGTCCGTTTATCTTCATTATACAAGATTTTAAAGAACCTACTAGTTTAACTTGTCACCCTCCATTCCATTTATCGCATGGATGTATGAGGCAGTATCACACTTAGCATCAACATAGTCATCAGGTCCTTCATGGGTAAGGTATCTACATCAGGGATGGAGGCATGTATAGGTTTGGGTAGGCGTCATATCCAAATGGCACGAAGTAGGTTCACTTCCCGAGGAGAGGCGTCTGCGGCAGGTTGCGGTAGAACAATATTGGTCATTTCTCTGAGGGCGAGCGAAGCCTTTTGGTCCCCGAACGGCTGTTAAGAGAGCTTAAAAAGCTTAACTATAAGGGGGACTGGCGATGGTGAGTACTGCTCCAGGAGGTATGGGGGTATTAGGGCATCCCCTTGGTCTTAAAACCAATGGGAGTTTCGCAAAAAGTGTCCTCGGGGATTGTCGCGATGATAGTCTACTTTGCTGATTGAGTGAGTCATGTCCTTCATGTGAAACTGAACTTTAGCGTGCTGAAACCGGGCGAACGTTGCTATGATGGCAAAGGGTGGTGGTTTCATCGAGGAGGTGTGGGTCAAAGAGTCAGGGCCGGTGAGCGGCACCATAAAAAGGGTAGGGCGCAGCGATGGTCGGAAAGAAAGATTGTGAGGTGCTGTTCTTCTGGTGATCAATTGTCGCAAGGTAGCTGTTAGGTACTAACAGAAAGGTGAGGTGAATGTAAGTGACTTTATTTAACCAATAACAATTTTATATACAAACAGATGAGAGCAACAATGGAACAAAATTTCCAACAATGTGACACATGCAATGGCATGCTTCAACAGGTTTCGCTATTATCAGTGCAGGAGAGAGAGAAAAATGAAAAAAAATAGCATTACAGTGTGAGTGTGTATGAAAGACGTTTCTTTGGTAGCATCTCAAGGTATCATAAGGCTTTTCTTAAGCAATAGAAACACACACATACAGGCATATACTGTATAACGTGTACGTTTCCTTGAAATAACTAAAAACTGGACTCCCTATGAATACTGATCCTTCATGATCGCAAGCCCTATTTGTAGGGACATAAAAAGTCACATTTCACATGTACCAGTATTATTATTAGTGTATGTACCATTTACTGCATTATCATGATTATTATTATTGTACGTATCATTAACTGCATTATGTACTTTCAATCATTATTTCAGATGTTGCATGTCAGTAGATTAATTCCTGTAATGTTATTGATATGATATGGCAACATTGAGTCAGCATTGGCAACACCTATCTGTTGTGTTCCCATGATGTAGTCTGTTTGTCTTCGTCCCCTTAGCTGATAAGTTATCTTTTCTTGTATCCCACGTATATTGTGTATTTACTCTAATAGACATTGAGAACCTACTTTTTAATTTGTATTCTTGCCCCACCAATTAAGGTTAAGGAAGTTACCAACACGTACACTATTTAGACCTTATAAAGTGAATCATGTTCAGATATTTCAAAGAACCTCAAGCTCTTGTCCTTTACTTCAAATGTCGTCGATACCAATATGGTGTTTCACCATATGAGTAAAAAAACTCAAACTACGGGCGTTACCTTAACCGAAAAACCTCTCTTGAAATCGATGTCGCTACATCTGCTTCCTTCCCTATTTATATTAATCACCCAGGAATTCGTTCAGTCCAATCCCCTTCCTATAAACAGCTCCCTGACCTTCAGATTCAATGCAAATCATCAGTCTTTCTCTAAACCACCTCCTCTTTCTTAATCTTGACTGAAGCCAGTTATTGTAGAGGAACAAAACCTGGGATCTTCTGCTCGGCTAAATTAATTCCTCTTCCATTTCCCTTTCCTTCATTCATATACGCCCTTGAACATCCCAATTATCTTCCCATCTCTTCTTAACTGATTCCACTAATCTCTTAAACATCTTGCGTTCCCTTCTATCTTTTCAATCGCCCTTTTCAGTAATCGTTTAACTTTCTCATTTCTTTCCCATTTCACCTTCACGTATTTTGATACAATTCCTATTTGGAATATGGCCTTTTCCGTCTTCCTATGTTTGAAATAATAAATTATATTGTAAAAAGGCCCGTAATACTTCCACTCCACTTTTCAGGCAGTGGTTACAATACATAAACCATAATTGTTGTTCTGTCTCCCTACCATGAAATTAAAAGTATACGTAAATTTACGTATTTTAATAGAAATGAAATTGTTCGCTCATCCAAATTTACTATGATATATTCTTTATTTATTTCATTTTGTAATTAAGATGGCCATGTACAACTGATTTAGAGGACGTACTTATTCTTAGAAATGTCGAAGAAATAAAATGGTTATATTTGGGTACGAACTCTAATTTGTTTGAATAAAAGTCATTATGTTAAAGTATTACCCGCCTCTCTCTCTCTCTCTCTCTCTCTCTCTCTCTCTCTCTCTCTCTCTCTCTCTCTCTCTCTCTGGTCGGACGAGAGAACGGTGGAGGTATTATCTTTTAGGTAATCGATGCATTGCTATTTCTGGTCCAGACAGAGTGATATTTTCCCCGTGAACAAAGAATCTCTTCTTTCTCTTACGGCGCTTTGCCTTCCCTCGCGAATCTAATGAACTTCTTAAATGAGGTTGAATGTGCACTTGGTCGGGAAGGGTCGATGCGTTATTTTATATAAAAAGGATTCAATAGACTGATTACCTGAATAATTGAGGTAACAAGAGACAGGCATGCACGAGCACGAACGCGCGCACACATACGCGTCGAGAGAAAGAGAGAGAGAGAGAGAGAGAAGAGAGAGAGAGAGAGAGAGAGAGAGAGTCCGTCCGTAACTGATTATTCTATTAAATTTTTTCATCAGAAATTGGGATAGATTTGTGTGCATTCTGCTAAAGAGGTGGATGTAAGAATATTTTCTAGTGTTTATGGTTTATATGTGAAATATGAATTTGAATGTTGTTGTAGTTTATTCATTTCCTTGTTTCCATGCCTCCCTGGACTATTTTTCCCTGTTGGAGCCCTTGGGGTTATAGTATCCTGCTTTTCCAATTACGGCTGTAGCTTACCTAATAATAATAATAATAATAATAATAATAATAATAATAATAATAATAATAGTTACAGAACATTTTTTTTTATGAAGTCTTGGTAAATGAGTTTAGTGCAAATGTTTCCCTAAGGTTATTTTTCAACAGATATATAAAATTTGTGTCCACGGAACGACATAAGTAAAAGGAAATGGGTGAATGAAATTACATTTTCTGTTTAATTCGACACCGTTCCAATAAGTATTGAGATATTGATAATCTTTGCTATTATCGACACA
>NC_090742.1:83719637-83737137 GCF_036898095.1 Palaemon carinicauda | reverse complement strand
ACTTATCATATGGCATAACTGCAAATATAAATTGCTAGTTACACATTTTATTATCCAATCACTGTGATATATTTTGATAAAAAGAACGATGAAATATCATCTAAAACTTTAAAACTATAAAATCAATACATCTTGATAGTATTTCCCAGTTTTCACTAGGAAATGAACATATAATCAATGTCAGACCAGAACTATATACATTTAAGAGTGCCAAACTACCCAACTAAAAATGAAAAGAAAAAAAAAATAGATTATGGTATGTGCTGCCTCAAAATAAATTTGACAGATGAGGATGATTATAGGGAGAGTAAAATTTCGATCGAGATCTGATATCTAATAAATGGTTGTCTATCATTTACTCCAAAAGCTTTTCTTCTGTTGACCAACCTCAGCCTATCCTTCTCATTTTAAAACAATTACTTGAAACGCAAGAGAAAAAAATAGTCCCCTTACAGTTGTTCCCATAAATTATGTATCTATATCTTTCCTAACTTTCACTCTCTGATAAACACGTCTTCTCATCGTTGATCAACTTTAGATTTTCTTTTAGTAGAGCTCAAAATTTGTGAAATTTTCTTAGATATTCTTTAATCACAGTGAATAAAAGAATCGAAACTGACAGCTAAGATGGGTTATAACTTGTACCTTCGGAAATTGCATCATAAAAGAATCTTATGTTTGACCATTGAATGAGTTGGGTGCTTTAGCCTACGCCTTTCCTCTTTTTTTTTTTATTTCTCTTTTTCTCCTGTAGAGGGCAGGGCGTAACAGTCTAACGTCAATGTTTGACTAACGAAATGAGCAGACGTCCAGAAGAGCGATGGTTTTATCCCAGTCCGAAGAAATTTAATAGAATCTCTTTTGATATAAATATGTCGAGGAAAATGAATGTGACTTCGTGATTAACAAACGCTTTTTGCCTGATTGATTTCCTATTATCCTTTTTCGTGGAAAATGTTGGAAAAATTAGCAAAGGGGGAAAAAGAATTAGCATCAATAGTAAGCTTAGGTACAAGAAATTACCTAAAGGTTGAGATGTGGAAATAGTAATAGCAAAACGGTTAATGTTAATGATTAGGAAAAGGAGGAAGAGTAAGAGAAATATATTGTAAATAACATACGAGACAATTTCTCTTTCAACTGTTACTAGGATGAAAACAAAAATAGGAAATAGAAGAAATAAGTATAACATATGAAAATAAAACGAGGATGCAGTTTCCATAATGTTCAAGGTCAATCTGCATGTGGTCATGTTTTAAGGCTTTCGAATCCGCAAAGATGAATGATGACAAAGCAAGAGGAAGAAATGTGGAAGTATTTGGAAGGGGAGGGGGGGTGGGGGAAGCTGGGAGGGGAATATATTAATGGCGGTACAGGTGACGTTTGATGATTTCGCGTTTGAAAATTTCATAGCTTCGTGTTTGGAAATTTCAAAGTTTTGTGTTTGAAAATTTCACAGTTTCTTGTTTGAAAATTTTCATAGTTTCTTGTTTGAAAATTTTCATAGTTTCTTGTTTGAAAATTTCATAGTTTTGCATTTGATAATTTCATAGTTTCTTGTTAAAAACTTTTATATCCTCGCTTTTGGAAACTTCATAGTTCGTGTTTGAAAATTTCATAGTTTATTATTTGAAAATTTCATAGTTTCACTTTGAAAACTTCATAGTTTCGTGTTTGTAGATTCATAGTTTCTTGTTTGAAAACTTCAAAGTTTCACTTTTGAAAACTTCATAGTTTCGTGTTTGTAGATTTCATAGTTTCTTGTTTGAGAATTTCATAGTTTTGCTTTTGAAAACTTCACAGTTCTCTCTCTCTCTCTCTCTCTCTCTCTCTCTCTCTCTCTCTCTCTTTCTCTCAACACATTTTTAATCTTATATGAGCGAACTTTGTGTATAATTAAGATACTTGCACATACTTGCATTTTACGCACATGTATAGTTTCACACTCGCCATTTAATATCTAATGCATGTTGTTCAGAAAATTAAAAGATAATCTGAACTCGGAAGATTCCCGGCGTTTCGAAGGTCTTTCCGCATAACAGAAGAATTTATAATGGTAGAGAATTATAGTTTCAGTCTTCCACGCGAAGAATCCTAGCTATCAGCTAGTCATAGTTGTAATTTGATTATTTCATTTGATAAATAATGGCTGTTTCCTATGAGTAGCGAAGAAAGTAATAACCTCGGATTAAAACGCGCGTGCCCCGACATGGCGTGCAAATATTGCAATCTTCACGACTTGTGCTGATGTATTAATTGGGCAGAGACTCTGTAATCTTTTCCATCAAAATTGATTAAAGAGTTAATTAGAAACCAAGAAATGGGCATTGGAGGCCTGTTAGATTTGCTTGAGATTCAAGCTGAAGTAAGTAAGGTGGTAAGCGTTTCTTTTGGGAAAGAAAACAGTGGTTGAATTGTCAGTATCAACGGGTGTAAAAAGAGTAGATTGAGAGGAAAGAAATATGTATAGTAACAGTACTCTTCATGTTAAATGTAGCATTTTGTGAGACCCTGTGGCATTGCATAAAAAGGAGGGAAATCCTGTATTTCTCTTCAGTTATGGTACTCTTGCGTCACTGTTACTGTAATAATGTGCAAACATAAATTGGTTCATAATGTGTGCGAGTCAGCACCATTTCGTAAACCTTCAGGTGGAGGTCACACTATAATATCAGAAAATACAATTAAAGTTTATCAACCATTTTCTGCACAGAAGCAATTCTCTTCTCGCGGTAATTTCGTCGCATAAACTTATATAATAGTCTTTGAATTCTACAAATATATGTATGTGAGAATGTTTGTGTTTAGACATAAATGTTTATCCTTGTGGAAGGAGCCTGTAGTATTTTTTTAATTAAGTGGTTCATGTGCTCATTTGGTCAAGTCAAATCGCATTTTTTTTTTTTTTATAAATGCATACAACTAAAATGTATTGAATGTGTTTAATCATTCGGATGGTTTTTATACTTACACTCGAGAATAGTTTTTAAGTATTTTTCATCATGAAGCCTATGTTGTCATTATCGTTAAAATTGTTGTTGTTATTACCACCATTATCATCATAGTTGATATACTTTAGTTGTTATTTCTACACGTATCCGTAAAAAAAAAATTCTTACTATGAATGACAACAAAAAGTCTTCAAATGCCAAGACGTTGAGGCAACGGTAAACATAACAATGAAATATAAACGGGAGAGAAATCAAGTGAAAACGGAATTATAGACGGAGGGAGGGGGGAAAGTAGGACTAGGGAGGTATTCGGACATTGTGGGGGTATGAGGAGAGGAGGCTGACGATCAAGTAGGGATAGTATGGAGCCTGAGACCCCAGGGGAGAAATAGTAGTCGTGGAAAGCGTAAAAGGAACCGATATTTATGATGCTACGAGATCAGGAAATAAAAAGACCTTGAAGTGGGTTAGTGAAGTGACACTATAGTTTTTGAGAGAGAGAGAGAGAGAGAGAGAGAGAGAGAGAGAGAGAGAGAGAGAGAGAGAGAGAGAGAGAGAGAGAATTTTTATATCACATTATAAACATCGTTAAGAACTTATTAACTGTCAAACTTGGGCGTATTAACATTTTATTGTCTCCTTTGCCCACAAGAAACGCGAACAATTTGTGTTAAAGAAAACAATTTTCGACACTTTCCCGCAAGAAACATAATTCAGCAAAAGACAGAAGCGCACGGCAAGGCGGCCTTTTCATATTTTCCAGAGAATGAGCCGACAGAGGAGGAAAAGAAACAGCCAAATACATGAACTGGAAACGGGGTTCTGGAGTCAAGGTCATGGAACGCAGATCGGGAAAATGAAAGGTAGAAATCACAATGGCGCCTTCCAAAGGGGCAGGGGGGGGGGGTGATGGAAAATATAAGAGGGGACGGAATTGGCGGGGTTGGATGCCAAGCAAGGTAAAGAGGGGGTTGGGAGTGGGTGAACAACAAATTCCAGACTGAGAGTCTAATACAGAGTTCTCGGTTTCTTAATGATCAAAGTAAGCCTCTAATTTCAACAAAAAATAAACGCCGGGAGAGACATCTGCAAGTCTTGGGTCTTAACTTAAGGCCAAAGTAAATGGGTCGTTGAAGAATTGAAGGCGGAAGGTGGGATTAGAAAGACCCAGTATGACCAGAAGCAGAGACGCTGAAACGGGGTTTGGATTTTGAATGGGGGGGGGGGAGGTAGAGAGATCGTGTTTTGGTGAAAAGGGAGAAACTGAAAGAGCAGGGGTTTAGAGTGGTCGAATATGGAGGAGATGGGGAGAGGTGGGGAAAGATATAGAGGGGGAAGAAGAAGTTGGGGGTTAGGTAAAGTCTCTCTCTCTCTCTCTCTCTCTCTCTCTCTCTCTCTCTCTCTCTCCCACCAGAGGTTCCTCACGTCCTCTCGAATTACTGGCGTGTGCAGGGAAGGCTGGTAGGGCTTAATTTCCCCAGGGCCATGTCACTCTAGGCTGCCAAAGTCTCGCGGGAACCCGGACCAACACGAATTTGGAAGAGACGTAGAATGAGACTGATAGAAGGAAAAAAGTGTGCGAGATAACGAAAACCTTCAAGAAAAACGAAGGAAAAAGGTCGAAATTGAATAATGCACTGCTTGGTGGAGATAAGACATACACCAAGAATGAATTTTGGCCCTTGGCTTGATAAAAAACAACTACCTACACGTATTGTGTGTGTGGGTGGTGTGTGTGTGTGTGTGTATATATATATATATATATATATATATATATATATATATATATATATATATATATATATATATATATATATATATATATATATATATGCATGCAATAGAAGATTTGTAAGACCCAGGCCTACATGGCTGAGGACTATGAAGCGTGAAGTAGGAGATGATGAATGGAGAAGTATTGAATTAAAAGCTCAAGATAGACTGGCGAAATCTAACCGAGGCCTTTTGCGTCAATAGGCGTAGGAGGAGATGATGATGATGATGATATGTATCCCCACTCGAAGGGTTGTATATATATATATATATATATATATATATATATATATATATATATATATATATATATATATAAACCCTTTGAGTGGGGATACCTTAAGGGGGTGAAAGGGCTTGCATATTACCATGATCGGCAAAGCTGTACTAGTCAGGACCATCTATACTAGGTTGGTTTACCGAGAGCGATCAGACGAAAATCTCCCACTATCACCAATCCGCACTTGCCAGGGTTATAATGAAAAATGGCCAACCCCTAGACTTGAATTGACATGTCTGGGACCTTTGTCCTGGAGTGGACTAGAAATGGCTGCATTTGTTGTTGTTGTTGTGTGTATATATATATATATACATATATATATATATATATCATATATATATATATATATATATAATATATATATATATATATAAATATTATTTACTGTATATATATGTATATTATATATATATATATATATATATATATATATATATATATATATATATATATATATATATATATATATATATATATGTGTGTGTGTGTGTGTGCGTGTATATATAATATATATATATATATATATATATATATATATATATATGTATATATATGTATATATATATATATATATATATATATTATATATATATATATATATATGTATGTATATATATATATATAAATTAGTGTGTATAGGTAATAACAATGACGAGTGCAATATCACAATATGATTTTAACGAAAATATAAACACTCGGTATATGATTCCTTCTTTTTACCAGCCTACCATTCTACTGGCTTTTAACTTTTGGCTATTTTCTTCCATAACAAATTTCTATGATGTTTCTTATAACTCTTGTATTCATTGAATAGTTTATTTGTTACCTATTAGGGAGAAAAGGTCAAATAGGTGACTACGACCAGTTTTCCGTTTTCTGAATTCTGAAACCAACTAAAACCTGGAGGCCTGTAAAACTATCTTGGAGCCTCAACAAATGAAGTAGAAGAGTTTGAGACACTAGAATGATTGGGAAATTATTGGCCAGACTCTCTCTCTCTCTCTCTCTCTCTCTCTCTCTCTCTCTCTCTCTCTCTCTCTCTCTCTCTCTCTCTCTCTCTCTCTCTCTCTCTCTCTCCTCAATTATTTATATATTACGAATCCTACTTGCAAATGCCCATAATTTATATGGTGATGAGACCGAATCCAAGTAAACTAAAGAAATCGAATTCTGATCAACGAGAACAGTGTTTAGATGGCCTTCTCTACTTATTAGGAGTCACTTCTCCCTCCAATAAGAGGCCAATGCAGTGACGCAGGAAATGGTGAATGAGGCAGAGAATTCCACAATTTTGAAGAGAATAGTATGCATGACTGTTGATACCGGTTGCCACGTAAATGCAGTTTTTATCTTTATTTTCGGGATGGTGCTTTGGCCACGTTTGTATTGAAAATTGGTAGTTCTTCCTCCGTTGCATTTTCATTTAGATTGATTTAGTACTAGTTATTAGTTTCTACGCAAGTACAAACCCTTGTCATTGAAATGGGTTTACTCCGTTGATGTTTTGCTACGGCCAGAATCAAGAGAATTGCAGGATAGGATCAGCGGAGTCAGCGGTCCAGCGGAACTTGCATCACTTTACTCCTGGTCGTCGTTTGAGCTGGACGTCTGTCTTCGACCACTTTCCACGCCATGCTTCTCTTTGTACTTTTTTCTTTTACAATGCATTACTGATTTTGAATGTATCTCAAATTGGTATGAGAATCTGCTCCTGTCTTGAAGGTCGTCCTTGTGGCAGCTTCATGAGCCGAGTAGAGGTATACCTTTTCATTTGTGTCTTGGGTGTCGTGGTAAGCGAGGCTCCTTTTCCTCTACCTGTGATTTTTCGTAGAAATTTGCAGGTCTCTCAATAGGAGAAATGCAATAGTCTTTGGGAAAAGAAGGCTAAGAGGGATCATTCCCCTTCTGTTTCTTCCTCTGTTGAGAGGACAAAACAGAAGCATTTTCAGACCCTTTTTTATTGGAATTTTAGAATGATGGTCGTATTTTTCAGCATGATTTTATAAATATGTTATCCCCCATCGTAATTAGTGAACCCGAAATCTTACACAGTACTACAGATCCTTTGCCTTCAGGTCTCATCCGGTGAGAGCAAGAAACGTTACAAGTTACGTTAGTCTCAACAGATTATATGAACCTTAACAGTTCTTGTCCCACGAATGTGCTTAGCTCGGAAGATCGTTTTATTTCAGATATTGCACATCATGGAGTTTCCTTCACAATGCAGAAGCTCTCCCCGATGAGAATTTTAAAAGTACGCCACTTTTGACTCAACGCTGAGAGGCGACATTTCAACCTATTTGAAATGACAAGGATGCTGCTTTATCAGAAGGACCGTAAGACTCCCTTCTCTGTACAACTACAACTCATTTAGGTGTCAGGATCTAGTTTGTCATCATTATGCAGATTAACTTGTACCTTTTTAGATCCCTATAGAAATGTTAATACTAAATTATCCACGACTATGCTTGTGCCTAGATCAGTTAAATTAACTTCAAAAGAATTTAAACCAAAGCCAAAACGGGTGCATAATTGTGAGAGGAAAAGGGTGGCAAAACCATACCCGCCATTTCCTCGTATTGCACCAACTAACAAATTTTGGGACCAACCTCCTCGTAAGAGACAAAAGTCGGCTCGCCACCATATTCTGCACCAAGATGTAGACACTCGGTGGGAGATACAAAACAGGTATTATTCTTCTTCACAGATTTCAAATTCAGTAGAGGAGATAAGCCCTCTCTCCCTTCTCCCTCTTGCAGTATTATGATCATTAGTCTTGAACTCATTTTATTCAAAATCCTTTCCGTTCAGGTTCTATAGCCTCACTTCAAGCTTCAGGACCCAGACGGAAGAGAAAAGAAATTCCAGAAAGAGTAAAGAAATCACAACCTTTTCCAAAACAGGAACTAGGTACTTATAGGAATTTAGGTTGAGACAGAATACTAGAGTTCCTAAACCAACAACTATCACGATCGTGGACTCTCCTGAGTAAGTAATAGAGATGACGGTAGTTGTCTCAGGAAACAGAGGTACTAACATCAGGCCCAGAGAAAGCCTCCCATTCTTTAAAGTAATTAGCCTGAATAGGTGTATAGATGGGCCTGGTGATGTGCTTAGCACCCAAGTTTCATGTAGGTACTATACATTTAACAGACTCTTCCCAAAGCCCCAGAATACGTACCATAAATTTTATGTTAATTTTTCAAATGAAGCTAAAGACATGCTAGCATCAGTAAACAAGTAAGTGTCCGATACAAATAATTCTCTAAGGTTGAATCAGTCATCGAAATTACTTCCACCCATCTTATTGAGGCAAAGGAAGTTTTGTGCTAAAACCTTGCATATCAAATCCTCTTTCCGATTGACCCAGATGTTGCAAATTTAACCTTTAGAAGTTTGAGTGATGAACTTTCTCATTTCTGTTCTCAGCTCCTGAGCCATGTCGGCATTCAAAGCATGTTCCTGGCTTGACCATTGGTCAGGGGATGTCTTATTTTGCTATTTCAGAGAACCTTAATGATACAGAGACAAAAAGGCAGTGTGAGAACTTAATACGTTCTGGGCAAAAGCCCAAGAATTTGTTTTGCGCCTGACGGCCTCCATTTGTGGGTAACTGCATCCTCAAGAGGAGGATGCAGTACTCGCTAAGCTTACTTAACAAATTATTCAAGCAGATGCTCTCTATTTCAGGAATTTCAGTATCATTGATCATAATAGGGTTGTGGTGGCTTATGTGGTAACGTCCATGACTGGAGATGGCTAGGCTGGGGTTAGAGTCCCGCTCAAACTCGTTAGTTCCTTTGATCGCTACAATCTCACCGTCACAGTAAGCTAAGGATGGGGATTTGGGGGAGCCTGTAGGTCTATCTGCTGAGTCATCAGCAGCCATTACCTGGCCCTCCTTGGTCCTAGCTTGGATGGAGAGGGACCTTTGGTGCTGATCATATGTGTATGTGGTCATTCCCCTGCTTGATAGGGCAATGTCACAGTCCCTTGCCTCTGCCATTCATGAGTGACCTTTAAACCTTGTACTTTTTCCTCCTGCAGAAGTAACAGCAGAGGTAGAAAAGTGTTAGAGAACTAGCCAGACTTAGTTTTCAGGAGGGGTTGCAGCATCTCATTTTTCAGCTCCTCGACAGTTTCCAAAACCATCTCTTTCAACCTTGTACCACGGCACCGTCTGCTACCCGAGATGGAGAGTACTACGTCCTTTAAAAGACAGGACACTGCAACTCCCTTACGTTGTAGAGGATATCCTGGCGGCCTAATGAGCACAGGTCCTAGAAGATCCTGTTTGGGAAGGCATGTCCCCCAGCTTACCACCAGTGGGGAATGCCACCAAAGTTGTTGGACAAGGTGGCAGTTCTTCGAGTCAGATCTCTGGGCAGTAGAAGTACTTCACTCAGGATATCAGCCTCATCTGACTCAGATGATCCTGTCATCTTATATGAAGATATCTCAGAAAGAGCTCCTACTAGAGAAATAGGAGTCACAGATGCTTATGAAGGATGCAATAGGGAAAGTTTTAGACCGGTCTTCATGTTTCTTCAGTAACATCTTCCTGGTAAGGAAATTGACAAGAGGCTGAAGACTTGTCAAGGACCTTTCCTACTTGAACCAGTTCTCCTAACGATTTGCAAGATGGAGACATCAAGCAAAATAATTCAGGTCTTCAGGAAGAATGACTTCCTGCTGACCGTAGACCTGCCTGTTGACCATAGACCTTAAAGATTCGTACCTCCAAATCCTTGTCCATCCAAGGTCAAAGGACTACTTGCATTTTCTTTTCCGAGAGAAAGTGTATCAGTTCAAGGTGCTATGCTTTGGCCTGTCCATAGCACCACTGGTATTGATGCGTCTGTTTTCTCTGGTCTCCTGATAGACATATGTCATGGGGATAAGACACTTGAGGTTCCGAAACAACAGGTTGCTCATGATGGAGTCATGATTATAGGTCATCTGTCACAGAACCTTCTTGGGGGTCTGTTTAGACTTTGAGTAGTCCAGTTTCCTTCCTCAGACAGAGAGCAAAGATTGAGTCAGGTTGTAGCACCCTCACAATAAAAGGATTTCATTCCAGCTCTCTTATAGCAGAATCTCCTGTGACATATTTCGTCCTAAGAGAAGCTATTAATCTTTGAGAGGATACACCTTTGCTCTCGTAAATGGGCACTAAAGTGTCAATGGTCGCAGATATCGGAACCACCATCTGCTCTTTTAAAAATCCCTCGAGTCAAGAAAACAGACCCCTCTCGGTAGCTAAAGGAAAAGAATTTGTTAGCCGGATCTATCTGACAGATTCCAACTCCAGAGTTTCTTTTCTTTTCTTGCCAGGGACGAGGAAGGCACCGATTTCAAGGTCATGATCACGGGAAAACTAGTCCTTTCATATAAATTAGCTAGAGTTGAAGGCAGCGTACGTAGTGTTATTCCACTCTCCAGAGACAATCATGGGTCACCTAGTAGAGCTGATGACCGACAACACGACAGAAGTGACTTCCATCAACAAACAAGGGTGATTTCTCAGTATCCCATCTGCCATGCCAGTTAGCAGTGGTGTACACCATTGGGCCCTAGTAAATGCCATTCACCTTTCAGCAAAATTCATTCCAGAGAAAAGGAATGTAATAGCAGACAATTTGAGCCAACTAGGGACAATAGCTGGTCCAGAATGGTCTTTGAACCCTCAAATGGCATTAAGGCTCCTGACTTTGTGGGGTTCCCTGATCATAGACTTGTTCGGCACTCATCTGAACATCAAATTTCCTGTGTATTGCTCTACAGTTCCAGATTCAGCTCTAGTGATGGAAGACGCATTACAACACCCATGGGATGGAATGGACATCTAAGCCTTTCCCTGGTTCTGCCTGATCCTTCATGTGCTGAACAAAGTCAGGTCATCACAAAATCTAAGAGTAACGCTGGTTGCACCAAAGTATCTTTGTATGGAGTGGTAACCAGATCTTCTCAGTAAAGTTCAAATGGACCTTCCAGATTGGCCAAATCTTTTACGATAACCTCACATGTAAAAGTTTCACGAACAAGGCTAGAGGTTATCCAGCATCTCTTCCGAAAGAAAGATTTTTCAAGACCGACTGCGAAGCAACTTTCACAGTGGTCCATTAAGCAAAATGGATGCTATTCCGTGATTGGTGTTGTAGAAATGGGTATTGCTTCATTCAAGACCACTACCCCACTGATTAAAAACGTTTAAGTTTTCTACAGGAGAAACTTCTCTCAGACCTAGTGGTAAAAGGCTATTGCTCAGCCTTAAGCCAGAACTAAAGACTAAAGAGAATTTATCTCTCATCCCCGTGGGAAATCTCAGCTTTAATGAAGAGTTTTTAGTAGACTTTCCCATCTTGGGAACTCTAATACCCTCCTTGGAATGTGATTAAAGTTCTGAAACCCTATAAATGTCACCTATGCGGCCCTTAGCATCAATTGGAGATAATGATGATAGATGCCACCTTACGAAACCCTCCATAAAGCTTAAGACTGAGACGTTACTCTCAAGTCGGTCTTCCGTCTAGGTTTAGCCTCTTCAAAGAGAGTGAGCAAGCTACATGGCATATCTTATCTCATTTCACACTCTAGGGGGAGGAAAGATCTTTTGTGCCAGAGTTTATTACCAAGACCCAAAATCCATCAATTAATGATAATAGATTTTACTCCTCCATCTTGTCGATTAAGGAGGTAACTGATGATCCGGACAGTTTGCTACTTTGTTCTTTAAGGGAAGTTCATCGTTACCTTGAAAGAACTGCTTACTTCTTTCCGTCCATCCCTAAATTGCTTGTAAGCACAAGTGGAAACAAGAACAGGGTAACCAAGAACACCATATCTTTCTAGTTACGTGAAGTTATCCTTAAATCCAATAAATCCTTGGGAAAAGAACCGTCTGGGGCCCCTCCAAAAACACAATAGACGTTGTGTTGCTATAACCTTGTGGTTATGCAAGAACCACTCAGTAGATTAAGTCTTTAGTACAGGTGTTTGGAAGAAAGACACACCACATTCACTGCACATTACTTAAGAAACTGCACCCACAGATCATTGAATACTTTCTCTTTGGGGCTAGTGGTTATTGCACAGTAAATAGTCCAAGACTTAGGCCTTTGCAGGATGGTTAACCCTTTGTTGCATTATCAGTTACTCTCAGCATAAGTGTGGATGAGAGTAAAATGAATTAATTCCTCCTTAATCTCATGGGAGCATCCCTTTTTCGGGAGTATCAGCATAGGAGAACCACTTATGCAGGTAAGAAAATCTATGCGACATTAATTTGATTTTGAACATATAGCATTTCATATCAATTTTATTCATACAAAATAACAAACTACTTGTGGCAGTGACTCGGTCACTTACATTTTGTTCATGCGGCCGACATCTCGACCTTGCCTCTTATGTGAGCCGGTCGAGATAGCTTGTTTTTATCCTTTGGAACAAGGGTCAGGCAGACGCCCTATCTTTCTTTGAGACTTCCTCCCACTTGAGGAAGACTCCCAGTTAAATGAAGAGGATTTGTATTCTTGTAGGAATATCCTAAAAATTTTAAAAAGGATTTGTATTTTTCCTAGTTATATAAACCCGACTCATTTCATGTGTATGTCCTGCCTCATCTACCTCTCAAGTCTTGACCATGAGCGAGTGATGAAAGTCCCGCTGACTCAGCCGCTCCTAGTCAGCCTGGGTGGGATGCTGGCAACCATACCAGACTCCCACGATTTCCTTTATTATGGTTATTGCTAAACAGCAACAAAGTAAAGCTATTTATATGACGCGGGTCTATATAGCTAGAAAAAAATATAGATTATTTTAAAATTTGTGGTTTTCTCCCTATTTGTACTTATATTGAGAGCGGGTTTGGCATTGGTGTTTTTTTCCGTTTCTGTCAAGACTCATCTATTTTTAATTAGTCCTATAACGAGATGGATTGTAATGATTAAAGTTCTTTATTTTAATTACAACAATCCTTTATGCAATTTTATGAATACATGTTTGGTAGATAATTCAAGAAATGCTGAATCAAGTAGAAGCCTTTCAAAATTCCATAGCTATTTCTAGTTGGTGTTTGCATCATCACGAAAAGTTGCAATGGACATAATTACACATTGTATGCACAAAACAAAACTATATAAAAAATTTGTTATAAATTGATTTATAAGATTATGAGTTCCATACAACTTAAAAAAATTTCACGGCTACGTGTATGTACGCAGAGAAAAAAGAAGCCATGCAAGCTTGATTTACAACCAGTGGTCTTTCCACTCTGCATCTTTACAAAATTGTCTCATTTGTTATAAAGCACTCTATAATTCAAAGAAAGGATAATGGCGTCTTCTTTTAAATATTGCTGCATTGTATCAGATAGTTTTCTTATACCTGTTATAGAAAGTGTATGATATAGAAGAAGCAATTATAATCGGCGTAAACGTTAATTTATATATATATATATATATATATATATATATATATATATATATATATATATATATATATATATATATATATATATATAATTATAATGTATATATATTGTGTGCATGTCCATTGAATACTTTCATTATATTTTCCTGTAAGTTAGAAATATGGAAAGTGATTTCCTAATTTTTTTTTTTTCCAGGTATAGGATCGAAACATAAGCATTAAGTCCTGAAGTGGAGAAATATTTGCGTTAGGGAACAAGATTTTATTACAGATTTTTATTAGCTATATTCATATCTCATCTTCAGCCAAATTAACCCTTGAAGCAAGCTATGTTTTTATGTTTCTAACATGAAATCCTTGTTTAAGCATGGTCGTTTATTTCATTGTTTGTTATTTTAACAAAAGGAATTTTACTTAATTTGTATCATGTTATTTACTTAACGACTCGCTTTAAACTTAGCATCTGGCGTCGTGTCGTAATTAAAAGGCACTTTATAAATGTTTTGAAAAGCAATCTCCTCCAAACTCATATATTTGCATTTTTCTTTATTATCTTCTCAGTTTGCTTGCAAGCCAGTTACCATATATTCTTCTGAATTGGGGAATTTTATTGTAATTATACCCTTAAGGAGTTAAATATTTGAAAAAATTTCACATTTCCTATAAAAAATAATTTGTAATTACGTTCTATGGAAATAAATAAGATACTGTCCTTTCCTTTTGAATAAATATATACAATCCAAAATTATTTTCCAGGGTTTCAGGATTGCAAATTAGTGGAATAGCAATAACTTTATTCTAAAAGGTAGTCCTCTTCCACCAAATCTCAGTTTTTTAGTTGTGGCTCTGAAGCTACAGCCTATAGATTCATAGATCCAAACGAAAGGGGTTTAGGTACTTTCAGAGGTATCCCGAAATCCCTCAATGCATTATATTCTTATGCATTAGGTATGTTGATTTTGAAGGATTACAGTGACATCGACTGTATTCATATTTAAAGTTTCCATATTATCAGGAATAGTATTTAATAAAATCATTAGGAATTGTTGGTATACAGTTTGTACGTAGTGCAATGCAAATTAAACCCTTGAATGAGTCTCTAACGATCTGGGAGAAATTATTTAAAGATCTGCTGATGAAATCAATAATATCATCCCGTACTTTTTAGGATCAAATTATACTTGAAGATTTCCTAGGTGTCCAATGACATCGATAACGTGTCATAGGAGTATCCTAAATTTAAAGAATTGTGGAAGACAGGAATAAGCTGTCTTTAGTTTGAGTTGATAAGTGATAGCATATAAAATACATGTCACTAATTCTGATTTTAGGTGTTTTTGTCTTCTTTTATAGGTTGCATAATTTTAGGTTTATAACGTAAATATCATTCAATTGATATAGCTCTCAGATTTTTTATATAAAAAAGAATATACTTTGGTATAACCATGCAAATGTCGTTTAGATTTGCTTAATTTGTCTTTTTAATTTACTGCCAATTGGGCAAATTTTGTTCACTTATACTGGCATCTGTTTCGTACTATTTTCCACATTTTCCTCTTTTCATTGTAAGTTTTTATTTTTTCACTTATGTTTTTTGCTAACCAGACCATTATATTTGAACGCAACTTGCGAATTTTATTTATCGAAATATGCTTTACCATTTGATTTTATTTATCGAAATATGCTTTACCATTTGATTTTATTAAAGATCTAATAAGTTTTCCTTAGGGTAATAAAAAAAACTAACTTATTATGTCTTGATAAAGTTTAATAACTAACCCACCTTACTCTACGACCAGACACCTAATATGTGGAGCTCATCCATGAAGGATATCAATTTATTCAATTATCATTTTATCATATTCATATAGAGTCACAAAGATTACTAATAAAGAAAATTCCGCACTCTTCATAAAAATGAAAAACAAAATTAAACGAACTTTCAGGAAATTCTACCAGTTAAGTATATCAAGGGAAAACTCACATTCTGTGGAAATATGGCTGGACTAAATTACAAGACTTTAATATTCATGTTGTCAAAATTGGCCTGGCGAAGCAATTGACAGGTAAATATTCATGAGAACATTGATATCCTCACGAGAACAAAGTTTTCGTCCTTTAGATGGCCCTGTTGGTAAAGTTGCTTGGGTTTTGGATGTCGGTAATAATATATTTTCCACTTCAAGTCCTGTAACCTTGTACTTATTTTTCGTTTAGTGAAGGAGTTATATACTATTATGTATATATAAATATATATATATATATATATATATATATATATATATATATATATATATATATATATATATATATATTTATTTACTTATTTATTTATTTATTTTACACATGACCCGTCAAAAACGATGGCTGAATATTTAGATAGATACACACACTCACACACACACACACGCACCCCCTCTTACCAGGGCATGACTGCTCCCTCTCCCCTTACCTGAGGGAGAGGAGAGGGAGAGGGAGAGGGAGAGTAATTTTAAGTCTCGGAATGCCACTGAGCATAACTGGAAATAAATATTATATAAGATATATATATATATATATATATATATATATATATATATATACACACACATATATATATATATATATATATATATATATATATATATATATATATATATATATATATATATATATATATATATATATATATATGTATTATATATATATTCTTACGAAGCTGGTCTAGTGTAGAGTAAATATTTTATTCATGCATTTTATTTGTGTATGTAAGAGGTATATAGCCAGCTCGTAAGAGAAGTTCCTCTCTTGTAAGTTTATTATTTGTCTGTTAATTACATAAGACTTTCGTCATTCATTTAGTTGTATTTGTAATTCAAGTCAGTATTTGTAAATTTACGTTATTTTCAAGAATTAACTCTTTAGTTCGCGTATTTTGTTACAAAGTCTTATGTAACTGTCTAAGTATGGTGTTCGAAACGTACTAGGTTTGAAAACTAGGTCTTATGTAATTTTTATGTTTTTACGAAATATTGCATCATGTATTGCGAGAGATTACGCAATTCTTATATTTCCATGTGGTTGGAATGTTCTTGAAAACCCCAGAGCTAGTTTTATCTTTTTTTTTAATGTTTCGAGCAGGTAGGTGGGCGGAGTTAGCTGAGAGAGGGGTACCTTTTAAGCAAGGTTTGATCCTCGGTTCTATTTGTCTCGTTGGCAACCTTACGCCGCTAAACCTTGCCCACCACGCCAATAGGAGAATCTATTTAGAAACGTCTAGGAAATCATAAGGAGCGGAAGAGATCCAGCCTGTCCCTGTGTAAGAGTCAAATTTATTCTGCCTTCCTCTCGTAAGTGCCTCTAGTGTGTGCCCGCTCCAAAGTGAATAAGTCTTTTATCCAACATATATCGTGTTTAGTGTGCTCAAACGTTGGTAAAGCCATTGAATGATATTTCTAGTGTATTGTATTAGTATAATTACGTGTTTTAATATATATTTTTGTAACTGGCTCTGTGAGATTTCTATGAAAACAAGTAAAGTTTATTTATTTTGGTTTAACTGTTCATTTACCTCGTGTGATAAAAAAAAACGTAAGTGTATCAGTTACTTTTATGTAAATTTCGTTTAGTATTTAATCATTAAAGTGCTAAAGTGTTAACTATTTTCATTAATTATCAAGATTAAATATTAGTATAAAAATTTATTTCCAGTGTAACAAGTGATTAAATAATTTTCAGGGTGTAATATTTTCTTGTCTTTGTCTAAGGTTTGTCAGATTTAATATTTCGAGTGATTCATTTTGGTAATAATTTTTTGTTTTTGTTGTCAATTTTTATAGAATGTATTCATTTTGTTGAGAGTGTAAGAAATACTGGCGATCGAAATAATACAGAGCTCTCTCGTAATCCTTGACTAAGAATCGAAGTAAGAGGTTATTTTGAATAGTTCAAATAATTAATAACTGAATTTTGTTTTGAGTGTATTTAAGAGACCTTTGGATATTCAGTGTTTTTATATATTGCCATCTGGGTGTTGCATAATTTCTCAGAGCTCGGGCATTAATTTTCAAGTGTAACAGATTCATGT
>NC_090742.1:83714637-83717137 GCF_036898095.1 Palaemon carinicauda | reverse complement strand
TTATGCCATTTTTTTCCTCCTACCTCCTAGAATTTCCGAATAATACATTATATTCACTAATCGATTACCATCGATTCTTTTCATATGACCAAACCTCCTTAATATGTTTTGATCCATCCCTTCACTCATATTAACCTATGTATTTCTTATTTCCAAGACCATCCATTCTCCTAAAACCTAAAATACTACTACATAAACTGGTGATTTCTACTGCTTTAACCTTTTTTTATTCTTGTATTTGCGTTCAAAATCCCGCTTAGCTTTGATTGACGGTTCAAGTCTAATCCAATTATTTTGTATACTGCCTGCAATCCTTCTGGTTCCAAAAACACACTGACTTTCCTTTATATATACACACACACACACACACTCACATATAAAACCTTCACTGGAATTAAGCATCCCTGTTCTTGGATATATTATATGGTTTCGGTAAATACTATGACACATCTGAATGCCTTTCCTGTCACCAACCTCACCATTTACCCTACTTTGGGACCTGGTAAATAGCACCATTGATATAATTAAATAGGTTAGAGAAGCTTGCTCTATTAGATTTAGTTACTGTTTAATATGCATTTTTTAAATCGAATTCGTTTTTCTATATAAAGAAGCGTTGAATACCTAATAGATAGGAGAATCATTCTTTTCTTTTTTACCAGCCCACCTTCCAGTGTGCCTTTACTTGTTGGTATGAATCAATGCATTTACGTTCATATCTTTATTGCAGCTATACGTAGAGTGAATTTCTATTAAAAAACAAACCGATTTTTTTCTTCCAAAAATCGAAGATTTAACGGACGGTATGTGTTCATTCCTGTGTGTTTCGTCTGTTTGTTAGTTTATTTATTCATTCGTTTGTTTGTGAGTAACTTTAGACAAAAACTACTGTACCGGTTTTGACCAAGCTTGATAGTCATGTTGGGTAATGCCCAAGGATGAATCTGTAACAATTTTGATAAGTACATCAAAGTGCAAGTATGCAGCAGTACATCGAAAATTATCGTTATGTTAAGTCAGTTTATTTTTTCTGTTATTAATTGCATTACGATTACTCTGCTCTTTGATATTATGATTTCTAGTAATTTCATCCTTAAACAATTTCTTTTTATTTTACTCTAGGGTAGAACTGAGAGGATAAGATAAGGAAATTGATTAATTTATCGATTATGGTCTTTTCATTTTTGTATGTGTAGGATAACAGTGGATTACCTTTAACATATATGTTGACTGATATTCTATTTTAAAATAGCATCACACCTGTACACTTCCTTATCCGAATATCTCTAAATTTCCATTAATCTTCCGATACATAAAATGAAACAATATATTGTTCTAGTATTCCTAAATTTCAATGAATCATTTGATTCTTGAAAGAAGAACGTCATTGCTTAATATTTTGAGACAGTGTAATACCAATTTTTTTTTTAACAAGTTACATTTTATTGATTTTAATTAAAAGAATAAAATACCACAATGTTCTTACGAAAATTATTTTGATTTCGCAGAGATTGATTGAACATCCAAATAAGCAGTGCAACAAGGACTTCCTATTTCCAAGAACTCTTTATACATCAAAATATGACGTACTCTACAGGTAGGCATCAATGAATGAACTTTTTTTTTTTTTTTTTTTTTTAGAATTTTTCTGGTTTTCCTACACGCAGGGCAAATAGATTTTTCTAAAAGCAACTTGAAAGTATGTTTATCGGTAAAATAATAGATAGAAAAACAGACAGACTTTGTTTGTCTGATTTTCACTTCGTAATTCTTAGGTCTCTTCATATACACGGACGTAAAAATTTAATTTATAAGGGCTTATTTACTAATTTACGATTAACAATCATTGATTTTCTTAATATAAAATTAATCAACTAGATCATCCTTAAACATTCATCATGATCACTTCTCGAAAGAATATGACCAATTGAGTAAAATCCCATGAATAATATGTAAATTTCTATTCCTCCTTACTGTGAAAGAAGCCGTCTAGTAACCGTTGCTAAGAACACAAAAAATTACCATTAGAATACTGAAACTTGCAAAGCGGTAAACTGTTACATGATTAATATACAAATAAGTCATCTCTAATGGAAAATTGCCACAATTATATATTCAGGTAATTGGAGGATGTCCAAATTATGGTTACATTGGACATTTGGTCATGGTGGAATGAGAGCTTGGTCGTGTTCTAGTTCCTGGTTTCCCTTATATGAAATTTTATGATTTTCTTTATAGGTTTCAATTTACTAGAACCAATATCGTGTTACACATCTTGACCTCTTTCCATTTGTGTTACATCAAGATGTTATAAAATTCTCGAATCGACTTTTTCCACCTCATGTTTTATTTTGTTAGTACAGAATTTTCCAGGATTTGGACGAGTGAAAATTTTCACCAATACATTTAGGGTTTGTCTATTTTTTCCTTTTTTTTCAAGTTGTGTCATGATTTTCAATGCCGTCATCACTAAAAGACCATCTAAGTCAGTTAGCGGTGT
>NC_090742.1:83704637-83709637 GCF_036898095.1 Palaemon carinicauda | reverse complement strand
GGCTTTTAACTAACACTTGAGAAGATGATCTTCGATTCTTTTGAAGTTTTATGTATTCGAGTGTTGTGGTAAAGATCCGGTTAACAGTACTGTTTTGATGCAATAAATGCGGCACTTTCTCTTAAGATTAATACATCTTATCATCTCTTACTCTCTGAGACATGAATTCTGCCCATAATGCTCATAATATCATAAGTAGTTTGTGTGTAATTGGGAATTATTTACGTCGCATAGCATCCTTCCAACTCTTTAAGGGTGAAGAAAAGTTTATCGTACGCATTTATTTAGGTAACTTTCAGTTATGGGTAACCACGGCAATAAGTCTATACTTGAACAAATTGTTTTTATTGCGGTCTTTCACAACATTGACATAAGGTCTTAGTAACTTTTACATTGGGTGTTATTAGTATGGTCACCGTCATTTTTTTTCCATTATATGGCAGTAGAAAGTTATTAATGGTAACTTTCGGGGAGGCAAGACTTATCGAGTCTTTATCTCTAAATGTTTGGCGTTTATGGACCTTTATTGCTTTTAGTCTCCAATGACGCGACCATTATTCCAGATAATGAGTAATAGTACACATGGATAGTGAAATTCGTTTTAATGGGATTAAATTTGCGATATATATATATATATATATATATATATATATATATATATATATATATATTAATGTATATATATATATATGTATATATATACATATATATATATATATATATATATATATATATATATATATATATATATATATATATATATATATATATATATATATATATATATATATATTGCATAATCATTTGTGCTTGAATTGGTCACATTTATATAGTTATAATCCTGTTGTCCCTTTGAATGAGAATCTAGTTTACACAATTGATAGGCGTATCCCTTCTCGTGTGCCAAGGTACCGACTGAAGGACAAACCGTAGTTCAATGTGATTGTAGACGTGCCTATTTGAAGGAGCAGGAGGCCTATCATCTTTGGAAGGGTAACAGATCAGATTTGACCTGGAATAACTATATTCAGCTTAGAGCTTTTGCTCAAGGAGTTTATGCTTCAACTGAAAATTAATACAATTTAACCATAATAGTAACCCTTTCTGGCACAACTCGGGAACATTAATGGTGGTCTACCCTTAAATCTGCACTCTTTGGTGTAGATGCAACAGATTCTCCTTTACTTAAATCAGATGGCTCAGTCACTCACCGTCCAAAGGAAAAGGCAACCCTTTTGGCTGATGTTTTTGACAGTAAACAGAGTAATGAAAAACTTGCTGTTTTCCTGAGGGTAAACTAACTAGTTTAGCTTTCTGATCTTATGAAATTAAAGCTCTGTTGATGGACCTTGATGCTTATGGAGGTGTAAACCCAAATGGTATGTTTCCTTTGTTTTTTTATAAAGACTGCAGATTTCTTAGCTCCAAAGTTATCTGTTATTTGAGCAAGTTAACAAGAAGAGGAGCTTTTAGCACTTGTTAGTGAATTGGTAATGTTACTCCTCAATGTAAATGTGTTTGTGGTAGCTCAAGTCCAACTGATTACCGCCCAATTTCCATAACTCCCGCATTATCTGAAGTTTTTGAACGTCTTCTGGGAAAACGTCTTAATAGGTTTGCTGAAGGTAATCATCTATTCCCTAGTTTGCAATTTGGTTTTCATAAAGGCCTTGGAGCATATGATGCCCTTCTTACAATCTCCAATGCTGTACAGAAATCCCTTGATTGTGGTCAGGAGGTTCGTATGATTGGCCTTGATTTTAGTGCTACCTTTGACCGTGTTAATCATGGGGCCCTTGTTTTCAAACTGAAACAGTTGGGAGTGGGTGGGTCGTTTCTTAGCATTATTATTAATTTTTTAAGTAATAGATCTCAAAACGTTGTTGTTGATGGGCACCATTGTGAATATAGGAATGTGATATCTGGTGTTCCACTGGGAAGTGCCTTTATTTTTCATACTATATACTATATACTATATATGGCCTAGAAAATAAGCTTGTTGCATATGCAGATGATGCTACTCTTTTTGCATCAATTCCATCCCCTAAATGTAGATCTGGGGTTGCTGAATCCCTTAATAGAGGTCTAGCTAAAATTAGTGCATGGTGCAAATTATGGGATATGAAGTTGAATTTTAACAAAACTCAAAGTATGATTGTAAGTAGGTCAAGGACAGTGGCTCCTCAATATCCGGATCTCAGTATTGACAGTGTTTCTTTAACTTCGTATGACTCTTTTAATCTTGCATCTTTTCTGATATTGATCTATTTTTTGTATAATTATGACTGAAACCCTGTTATGAATGTTATATATAAACAAATACACTTCCTCATACTTGCACATACTTGTGCATGATTCTATGCACTCTCACATTAAAGAGTGTGATTCTCAACAGCAAATTTACTTTTGAAAAACACATTGGGTCTGTGACTTCTTCCATTGCACAAATGATTGGCTTATTGAGAAAGACTTTCAAGATTTTCGGTGATCAATCTATTCTGAAGAAGTGTTTTAATTCTTTCATTCTACCTTGTTTTGAGAGTTGTTCTCCTGCCTGGTCTTCAGCTGCCGATTCTCATCTTAATTTGTTGGAGAGAAACTTTCGGTCTATTAAATTTCTTATTCCTGATCTAGATATTTATCTTTAGCGCCGTCGTTCAATTAGTTCATTATGCATGTCGCATGAGATTTTTCATAATTCTGACCATCCTTTACATTCAGATCTTCCTGGACAATTCCATCCTGTTCGTAATACTAGTCAGGCAGTTAATTCTAATAGCCAGGCCTTCTCTATCATGAGGCTCAATACTACTCAGTATTTTAGAGGTTTTTTTCCCGCTGTGACCAAGTTGTGGAACGATCTTCCAAATCGGGTAGTTGAATCAGTAGAACTTCAAAAGTTCAAAGTTGCAGCGAATGTTATTTTGTTGAACAGGCGGACATAAGTCTTTGTATAGTTTATATATGACATATCTGTTTTGACGTTGTTACTGTTTTTAGAATGATTTATCGTCAATTTTTTTCTCATCATTTGTTTATTTTCTTTTTTTCCTTTCCTCACTGGACTATTTTTCCCTATTGGAGCCCTTGGGCGTATTGTTTCTTTCTTTTCCAACTACGGTTGTAGCTTGGCAAGTAATATATATATATATATATATATATATATATATATATATATATATATATATATATATATATATATATATATATATACATATATATATGTATATATATATATATATATATATATATATATATATATATATATATACACGTGTGTGTAATATCGACAAGGAGTGGAAATTTTGAAGTACTGACAAATTTACGACTTGTTATTTAAACTTTCATATAGAAGAGATACTCGAATGCCAACATATGTTCTCCATAGAATATTTACATGTCATCTTATATAAATGTTTAGTTTATGCTAATATATATATATATATATATATATATATATATATATATATATATATATATATATATATATATATATATATATATATATATATATATATGTATATATAATGTTTACATGTGTAAATAATGTATGCGTGTATGTGATATGTATGTCAGTGTGTGTGTGTATATATATATATATATATATATATATATATATATATATATATATATATATATATATATATGTATGTATGTATGTGTGTAAATGTATATATATGTATGGATGTATTTACACACACACATATATATAGTATCTATATATATATATATATATATGTTATATATATATGTGTGTGTGCGTGTGTTTGTGTGTTTGTAAATGTATATGTATGGATGTATTTACATATATATACATATGTGGTTGTGGTGGCCGATGTGGTAACGTTCGTGACTGGTGAACACTAGACTAGGGTTCGAGTTCCGCTATAACTCGTTATTTTCTTTTGTCGCCGCAACTTCACCATCCTTGTGAGCTAAGGATGGGCAGTTTGGGGGAGCCTATAGGTCTATCTGCTGAGTCATCAGCATCCACTGCCTGGCCTCCTTGGTCCTAGCTTGGGTGGAGAGGGGGCTTGGGCGCTGATCATACGATATATCCTCAGTCTCTATGGCATTAATCTGTTTGATAGAGCAATGTCACTGTCCCTTGCCTCTGCAATTCATGAGCGGCCTTTAAACCTTTAAATATCCAAATGCACAATATATACATATGTACTATGTAGGTAGTATATTGGCCAGGGCACCAGCCACCCATTGAGATACTAGCGCTAGAGAGTTATTGGGTCCTTTGTCTGGTCAGACATTACTATATTGGATCCCTCTCTCTTGGTACGGGTCATTTTGTCTTTGTCTACAAATACATCGAATAGTCTATCCTATTCTTGCCATATTCTCTAATTGTCCTCATACACCTGATAACACTGAGATTACCAAACAATTGTTCTTCGCTCACGCTCAAAGGGTTAACTACTGCAATGTAATTGTTAAGTGGCTACTTTCCTCTTGGTAAGTGTAGAAAAGACACTTTAGTAAAGGTAAGCAGCTCCTCTAGGAGAAGGACACTACAAATTCCAAAATCAGGCCATTGTTCTCAGGTCTTGGGTAGTGCCATGGCCACTGTACCATGGATTTCCAATGTCTTGGATCAGAGTTTTCTCTCCTGGGGGCACACTCATGGATGCTGTTCTATCTTATTTCTATTCTTTTGTTCAAGTTTTTATAGTTTACATGTGAAGGATCTAATTTAGTGATGTTACTGTTCTTGAAATAGTTTATTTTGATTGTTTATTATTCTCGTGTAGTTTATTTATTTTCTAGTTTCCTTGTCTCACTGGGAAATTTGTCCCTGTTGGACTCCTTTGGCTTATAGCATCTTGTTTTTTCCAACTAGTGTTGTAGCCTAGCTTGTAATAATAATAACAATATATCTATCTATATATATATATATATATATATATATATATATATATATATATATATATATATGTACATATATATACATATATATATATATATATATATATATATATATATATACA
>NC_090742.1:83697137-83702137 GCF_036898095.1 Palaemon carinicauda | reverse complement strand
AATGAGTATGAAAGGTAATAGATGGACATGAAGAATAAAATAATGGGTCGCTAAAGATTGAAAAATAAGTAGGCGAAGGAAGAGAAGACGATAGATTGACGAGCTAAGAAAATTAACGGTTATAGACTGGCATAAAAAGACCATAAACAGACCAAGTGGAAGGACATATCTGAGGGCTTTGTCCTGCAACTGTGTAGAAACGGCTGCATTTGCTGATACATGTACAGTATATGCATACATACATATATATGTGTGTTTGCATGCATGTATGTATTAATTAAAGGCAAATGCTTTAGTGGTGTCAACGTGTTTCCTACTAGCATCTTCCTATTTGCAGTTTTTTTTTTTTTTTTTTTTTTTTTAGATTTCCTGGTGTAAATCTTCGGTTAATGAAAATGTGATTACTTAATGTTATTCAATTTATTGTTACATCACTGTTCAAAAACACCAGGGCTTTGTCAAGGTGATGGTGCATGTCTGTGCGTGGATTTTTGAGTGTTAAGTATGTAAAGAGATTGAAGCATATTCAGTACATTGTCCATTTCCTCTTTATAATCTTCAATGCTTGTGGTATTTTCAAATATTTTCTTTTTCCCTTATTCTTTTGTTTTATTTTCTAGTAACGTTTGAAATGTAATAAAATTAATTGTTCGTTTGTTTGGTGAACATCTATAAAGAGAATTCTAAAGTAACGTAATTCAGCAAATACATTATAAGGACATAACATTGTTGAAACTGTGCTATAGCGATAAAATAATTGGAAAGTCAGTAATCACCGTTTCATTAAACAAAGGCTCACTTCGGAAAATCTCAAGAAACTTCACAAATATAAGGATTCCTGATGGCAATACGTTGATGTCACCAAGGAAATTGCCTTACATGAAAACTGCATCAGGGCACCTGTCCCAAAAGCAAAAAGCCGGACGCATATTCACAAACCCTTCATAGTATTGCAGGAGATCCTCAGCCAATAGCCACCTATTTCACCGCACCAAGTGGGCAGTCTCTCTCTCTCTCTCTCTCTCTCTCTCTCTCTCTCTCTCTCTCTCTCTCTCTCTCTCTCTCTCTCAAGGTTTAATTGTGGCTGTAATTTACAGCTAGTCCCTCAGATGATCTTTTCTCTTCCGTGGCTTGTTTCGCTTGCAAATAAACATTATCTCATTGTATCTCTTTTCTAGCAAGCGGTACATGTGGCTCAATATTAATTTATCATAATTGCCTGTAATTTATAACACATCCATCAAATGGTCTTTGCTCTGCGTGTCTGGAGAACGTCAAAGATTCCGGCCACTTTCTGTGGCGAACTAAGCGGGTGTTAGCTGAGAATATCTTGGTGCAATACTCTTAGAGGGTTTGTGAATATGCTGACTGGGTATGGAAATGTTGGAAGGTGATAAAAAAGATTCTCTGACAACGAATCAAAGAATCCACAGCAGGAGTCCAACAATATGAAGCTGAGAGGACAAGACAATGGGATGACTTTTGCACCATTACAACAACTGTATTTGAATTAATTGCCCATGACTTTGCAGAGCCAGAATGGAGAATTCGCATGTAAGCAGTGACAGATTCTCATAGCAAAAATGGCTTAAACTCAAAGGAAGAGCTGTTCTGTTAAAACCAGCAATACCATGATGGCTTTTCTTTTTGATATGGTGAAGATTGATTGACAAGCCACCAGAGGTCACCCACGAACTTAGATCTCAAATAGAATAAATATAAAAGCATTTATTTTGAGAGGTCGGTCATGAGACAAAAGCTTTGCTTTATCGTTTTAGTCATAGATTTCTTTCACGACATTAAGAAGCCGCACCCAAATCAAAAAGTATAGAGACAGAAATACGAAATGAAGGCAATATAGACCTAACATCAACCGTCATTGAAGAAATCACGGGAGAAGCTGGACGCCAGAAGACACGATAGAAGCAGTCTAAGAATTACGCAACAACCCGGACATCATCTGCTGGAAAGCTGACAAGTCCTCGTTCTATGTACTCACGGAAAAGACAGAATACCTGTAAAAAAAAAAGGATGAAATTTTAGTGGACTCTTTCAAGTTCCAGAACCTGATGAAGGACCCAACTGAACTTCTTAAGAGGAGGGTTTCCAAGCTTTTAGGTAGGGCCAAAACTCAACTGGACACCTTTAATTTTCTTAAAAATCATAGGGGTACTACTATAGCACTGTGAAAACACGCACTGTAAGGAACCGCCTAAGGCATAATCATCTCTAAGATCAATTTGTCCACCACCAAGATAGAGAAGGTCTTAAATGAGATTCTTATCCCCACCATACCTGGTCCCTACTCATACAAATCAGCAGTAGAGCTCATTGAGTCATTACAAGTAAAATGACATGAACAAGACATTGCCTCTCTTGATGTGAAGAGAGTTCACAAATGACCCCTCAAGCAAACCATAAAAGTAATATTAAGTAGAGTATACAGATCCAAACTGGAACCCATACATGTATTTGCGAATATCTTTGGATGTTAAAGTCCAGTGCTATGGAGTCTCCGTTCCTCTCTATTTCTACAAATAGATGGTGTAGCAATGGAACCCCCTCTAGGGACTTCTGTGATAACTTTATACATATTTGCAAAGACCCTCAGAGAACACAAAAAGTAAAAAATCTACGGAGAGTCCATCGATGACTTATTCATCACCCGAAGAACAATGATGACACAGAAGAATGAGCTCTCAAACTTGGGAAAAATTTGTGTCCAACTGAATACCAGAACACAGTCAACTGGAGACCCTGATTTGCCTTGATCTCCTACCTAAACAGAAGGATGGTGAGTCCTAAAGGACTTTATAAACAAAATGAATCGACATGGAAAGAAGCTTAAGCGTAAGAGGTAAGTACATCCATCTAAAGAGCATTCAAACAGCTCATCTGGGAAAGATGAACTAAACCGAATTTAATAATTGCTAACCAATAACGGAGATCCAGACACCATGGTAGAATAGGCTATAAAAAGAAATTCGAAGAAATTTAAAAGGTCACAACGACAAAAACAACTGATAAGAACCAAGTAATCTACCTTTGCATCAGCTGATTAATATGAGGAATTATCAATCAAGTTGTTACCCCAAAAGCCCCTCACTAGAGAGTATACATAACATATACAACAAGCCCAACCCAATAGCGACCCTGATGATGAGGAGCAGTATCGCCCTTGGATGACCAAAAGAAGCGTGTGCAAAAGTTGTCTATAAATTTTTATGCCTAGAAATGTAAATCTCGCAGAAAAGACTACATCTGACACACTACTATGACACTCCAAAGACGTATGCTGACAGGCGAAAATTGGGATTTGTAATACACCAACATTAAATCGATACCCACGACCGGAAACTCTCCCTGAAACTGTAGGGAGAGCAGCTACAATAGGCTCATAATAGCTGAAATTGTAAGAATCACCCACCAAAGGCCAACATTGAACATTCAACAGAAATCTAACTACAGTCTCCCATCAAGCAAAACACAGTAAAGTGGGAATCAGTGAAGCGACGTGTCCTTTTGGCATCTGGAATCATGCCTCCTCCTGCAGTATTGTCACCTAGTAAAGATGGCTGAGGAGAAACTGGCGTTATTGCTGCCAGGTGCCCCAGACCCCTTTATGACACTGACAACAGAGCGGTCTTGACAAACGAATCTGTGGTCTCTGTGATGGCTCTTGTTTGCTTGTGTATTGGTATGTGTGTAAAGATAATTAAGCACATGCTTAAAGAATTTCTTTTTAATAACCATCAAAGGATCTGAAAATTTATAAATGTTTTAATTATTCTATTTTGATTTTTTTTTCATTTTCATAGAACCTTTTATATTTCATTGTTAAACTGACTCATTGTAATTTTAGACGAACCCTTGTTTAAGAAAAACATTGTAAATAACGTCAATCAGCAATTAGGCAGTATAAAGACGGTATTGATGAAACAATGCTGCATTGATAAAATAAAAGAAAGTAAATAATCAGTTTCTTTATGCAAAGACTCACGTCACAAAAAAACTTAGGTAAATACGAAGATTCCTGACGAAAACCAGTTGTTGCCACTAAGGCAATTGCCTTAAGGAAAACTGCATCGGAGAAGCTGGCCCCGAAAAGCATATACAGTATATACACATATATATACACTTATGTATGTATATGTATATATGTGCATACATATATATATATATATATATATATATATATATATATATATATATATTATATATATATATATGAATAAATATAGATATATTCAAACACACACACACTTATGTATACATACATACATATATATATAAAATAAATATAGATATATTCAAACACACACACATATATATACATATATATATATATATATATATATATATATATATATATATATATATATATATATATATACATATACATATACATATATATGTGTGTGTATATATATATATATATATATATATATATATATATATATATATATATATATATATATATATATATATAATAAAAAATTCTTTGGTATAACAAGTGTGTGTCTGAGATTCATGCGGGGAATTTAAACTTTATGACGATTTTTTTCCAAAGTAATCTAGAGTTTCATATACGTAACATAAAACTTTACTTTTATTGGTGTAGGGAAATTAAATACAAATCGCATTTTTATGGCAGTTTGGATCTATTTTCTTTTTACCTATGGAATTTGCCTATGTAAATACATAGTGATTAAAAAAAATTTCTAAGATATGGTTTAAGAGCAAGCGAAATGCCACTCCAATAAATTTGGCTAATAAACACTATTGTGCTGAATAACAAATGAGAATTATCTAATCAAAGAAACATGATTTTAGTCCCAGATATCTTTACATAAACTCTTAGTCTTGCAAAACGTAATAATTGCTGGTACGAATCAAATATAGCTACATGACGTTAAACTCTGCCGAATCAAGCAAAAGTTACTCATTTGCATGGGGGTGTAACACTAATTCTTCTAGGAATAGATTTCATATAAAAACCA
>NC_090742.1:83652137-83687137 GCF_036898095.1 Palaemon carinicauda | reverse complement strand
GAGAAACTTCCTGTGATATTTGGTGCTTCCAAATGATAATGTAAGGTTCTCACAACCATAGGTGGTATCACAGATCTGCTGGTAGCTACCACACGAATATCAGCAGATTTAGACAGACTATATCGTTTTTTGGAGAGTGGCGTTGGCAGAAGAGAACGGCAATCACCTGTGTCTACCAAAAATAGCAAGCCCGTACCTACATCATGTAAAAAGAAAAGGTTAGTAACAGGGAAGCCCATCACCGCAAGGGATGGCTTCTTACACGTTTTTTTTTTTTTGGCCACTGACAACCGTTTGTAAATTTCTGGGGTGCTAGTAGCATAACTGCAGCCAATGGGTGCAGTACATGGTAGCAGAGGTCGTTGATGAGGGCGTGAGTGAGTGGTGGGTGGTGGGTGGCTCTGTGCCTATTCTGACACATCACAGGGTGGCCTTCTGTGGCGTACCGCATACACGTCAGCTTTGGTCTATGTTGAATAATTGTCCTCTTTGTCAGGAGAGGTCTTGAAGGTGGTAAAGTGGCTGTCCATAAGGGCATCAACTTTGGTTATCAGGTTCTTCATGGGCAAAATATCGTCATTGGAGATAGCAGCGCATACTGATAAGCATCCCACCCTAAAGGCACGAAATAGGTTCACTTCACGAGGAGAGCCGTCCGCGGCATGTTGCGGGCGAGTGATACTGGTTATTTACCTGAGGGTGAGTGAAGCCATTTGGTTCCCCACGGTTGTTGAGAGAGAGGAAAAAGTTTGGCTACACAGGCGCCTGGTGATGGCGAGTACTGATCCATAAGGTATATTTTGAGGGCGTCGTACATAATTGGGGTGTCCTTTTGCTCGTAAAGCCAGTTGGATATTTCTAAGAAAGTATCCTCGGAAATCGCCACGAGATCATATGCTGCTTTTGTGCTTGACTGAGTCAAGCCAGTGATTGGGAACTGGACCTTGGCAGGCTGAAACCAGGCGAATGCCTCTGTACTGGCAAAGGGCACTAGTTTCATGAATATGGGGTTGAATGGAGAGTCAGTGTCGAAGGCGGCATCATCAAACAGTAAGACACAGCTCTGAGGGGGGAAGGGGGGAAGGAGCTGGTCACTTCGGTGATCACCAGTTTTGCGAGCGAGCATCTAAGTGGAAACTTGAGAGGTGAGGTAAATGCAACTAACTTTATTTCAATAGAGCATGAGTTTATATACAAGCTGTTCCAAGCAAGAACAACACAAAATTTAAAACTCAACGATTTGTGAACATCAGGCTTAAACTAGCTATCAGTGCGAGGGGAGAGTGATATGTGTATATATATATATATATATATATATATATATATATATATATATATATATATATATATATATATATATATATATATATATATATATATATAATGTATATATATATAAAACAGAAATACCGTTACAGTGTACGAGCGTGTGTGATACGCGTGCGGTATAGTAGATCAGCTAATTTTCTGTTACCAATCCTTCTTCTCCACCTACAACTGTTCTATGCTTTACAAAATCCATGAGCAGGATAAACAACATAAGTGACAACATATTCCCTTGGGGTACTACGCTGTTCATTGGAAATTCATTCGATAAGACTCTACTAACAATAACTTTGCGTTTGTTATGCTCATAAACAGAATTAATCAAATTTACATATTTTAGAGGCATTCCATAATAAAGGCTTTTTCCTAGTCCATAAATGCCATTACAAGTGAATTTCTATATACATATTTTTGTACAACGTGTCTGAAAATGAAAATTTGGTCAGTACAACTTCTACCGTGTCTACATCCTGCTTGTTCATCTCTCAGCTTTTCATCAATCTCCCTTTAGAATAAGCATATTATATATTTTCCTGACAGCTTACGTAAGTGTGATGCCTGTGTAATTATTGCAATCAGTCGGGTATCTTTTTAGCTATTTTCACCAACATTCCTTATTCCCCTTCATCGGGTTTTGCTTCTTCATGCCACATTCTACAAAATAAATTTGTAAGCATTGTGGGGGTCACTTCCTTTTCAGCCAGTATCATCTCAGCAGTTATTCCATCATAACCAAGGGCTTTCCATCTCTTGAGTTTTTTAGAGATTGCTTCGACTTCAAATACACAGAATTCGTTCAGGGGCACACCAGCTTCAGGTATATCAATCAAATTATTCCCTTCATATCTCCTATTTATAACCTCACTACAGTGTTCCATTCAATGTTGCCCTTTTTAATCTTCTGTTGTTATAACAGATCCATACCCCATTTTGATGGGTATATTCTTGTTCTTCTTTGCCCCCATAGAGATATTAATAATTCTATAAGCAATAAGTACTGCACATGTTTCGTACACGCTCATACACTGTAATGGTTGTTCTTGTTAACTTATCACTTGCTCTTCTCTGCTCATCCACAAATGCTTATTCCCACATTCTCACATTGTGCAAGTAAGTTTTACGTCTAGAACTTCGGGAAAAGCCCGCGGTTCCAGCCAAACACTATATTTATCACCATATCAAAATGATAGGGCACACAGTGTTTGCCAGATTCAGGTGCCTGGCACCGGATTGTTTGGCAGTCAATAAACAAACCTTCGTCGAAAGGAAGAAATGGGCCTTGACCAAGAGGCTTCAAGCCAATGGTCGTCACCCTTACACATCATCCTGAAGAAAGGTGGCTCTCTGTGTCCTTGTGGGGATTACAAACGCCTAGACATGTAAAAGAACATGGCCGATGTGACCTATTTGTACAATACTAAGGTTTTCTCCACGCTTGACCTCCTGAAGGGGTATTATCAGGTGCCTATGAACCCAGAAGACATCCCCTAGACTGCTATCACCACCCCTTTCGTTACATACACCTACAATTACTTCTTTTTTTGGCCTTCGTAATGCTGGGGCCACTTTTAACGCCTCATGGATGGCATCTTAGGGGACCTCCCCTTCTGTGTATGTTACGTTGATGACATACTTGTGTTATCTTCCTCCAAAGAGGAACACCTCCATCACCTACGCGACATGCTCAACTGCCTACAACAGAATGGCCTTCTTGTCCGGTACGACAAGTGTACCTTTGGCACCAACGACGTATTGTTTATAGGGCACCACATCACTTCTGAAGGAGTCCAACCCTCCCTGAGATGGTATCAGCCTTTCAGAACTTCTCCACGCCCTTGGTTGTTAAAGCACTGCAAGAACTCTTAGGAATGATCAACTATTATCACCGTTTTTTGCCAGCCATAGCCACCACTCTTGCCCCCCTCTACACCACTGTCAAGGACTAGCCAAAATAAGTGAACTGGGGTCCCTTTCAAGAAGCAGCCTTCTGCAACACAGAGAATGTCCTATCAACCACTCCTAAAGATGCCCTGGATGTCTCGGCAGCCGAAATGGTGTATGGTTGTCCCTATCGATTTTTTTTCGTCTGCAACCTTCTCCGACAATCTCCAGTGCCTACATCAGGTTGTGGGAAAACTTACTCCATGATGCGAGACTTACAAGCCCCCAGCTAAGCAACACATACCGACAGATCTGAACTCGGCAACGCACGTTTTCCTGCGCAACGTCACTACCAAGCCACCGCTAAAGCGTTCTTAATTAACATGCCTGGCAAAGAAGTCTGGGTTTCCATTGATTGTCTTAAACCTGCATATTTCCAGCCAGATGACCCACCTATAATATGCCTCTTTAGAGCAGGGAGCCCTTTTTCACATGCATCTCATTTTTATGGGGGGGGGGACCCATGCCTCGCATGTTTCATACACGCTCGTACACTGTAACGGTTTTGTTGTCATCACTCGCTCTATCCTGCCCTGATAATAAACCAACCTGTATAAACTTAATTCCTCATGCCTAATTTAGTTTGATTTTTTGTGACGTTCCTGGTCGCAAGTCCTGGTATTTTGGCTTAATGTCTGTTTAATAAAGTTTAGTTGATTCACCTCGCCTCTCAGTTATTACCTAACTGACGCCTCACACAAATTTTTACACCAGAGCCACTCCCTGTATTTATAGCTTTGTCAGCCTCATCTGCTTTCCTGTCTAAATACTCTTTCTAGTCATAACTGACTGTTCTTTTGACTTAACTATCAATACAGGAATGCTTAGTATGCACTACCTTGTAATTTTCATTACTTCTCGAAAACTTTTAACAATCATTTTTTGTCTATCTGTTTCCTTTTTATAGTAGCCCACGTATCATTTGATATCCAGGGCTTTCTACTTGTAACTGCATGTTACTTCACTACCAACTTACTGATATATGCTCTTGATATCACACCATTCCTCATCAATTGTCTGCTCTTCAAATTTCATAGTCTCTAAAACTGCAAATTGATTTCTATATTCAATTGAAAATGTGTCTGTGCTTATCTTCTACTGTAGAGGCGTAGTTGTATCAACCCTATTCATTCTATCTATTTATCAGTTTTATTTTCAGTGTGACAATGAGGAGTTGGTGATCACTACCAATATCTGGATCTCTATAGCTGCTTGCATTTTTCAAAGTCCTCCTTCTCTCTTTATTAATGGCTATGTGATCTATTTGATTTTTGTAATTGCCACATGATGAAGGCCATGTATATTTTTAGATGCTCTTGTGCTGGTAAAGAGTACCTCCAGTAACAATATTGTTTGTTGAGCAGAAACTTATAAAATGTGCTCCATTTTCAATTACAACTTCGTCAAGACCCTCAACACCCATCACATTCCCTATCCATTGATTATTCCTTCCAACTTTTGCATTGAAGTCGCCAATCACAATTCAAACTATAATATTCAAATTGCACGGCCTTGATTTGAACATTGCAAGTAGCAATCTACTATTTACAGCCATTCACTCAGTTAATGCCTTTTCTGCTCTTGCTGTCCTCATCATTCCTACCCCTTCTCTTCCAACTCTATCTGATCTTCCTGAATAAATACATATATATTGCCTTGGTCTAAAGTTTCCTTTCCATTTATCCCCTTACAACGTTTTTCACTTAGGACCAAGGTATCCAAATTGTATTTCATAAATTCACCTCCATTTGCTGCAACATTGCAATCTGATTTATGGTTTTAACATTCCAATTACCAATTTTAAATTTTTTGTTAGTATTTATAAACCGAGAGATTCTAAGCACCCTGTTACGCCTGAAACTGGAGGCCCATTCTGTCATCATGTCTTTCCATTGACTTACTAAATCCGTATAGGATTCATTGGTTAGATACATTAAAGGGTAGGTAGTTACTTGTGATGCACAGTGCCTATCTAACTAAGGCAAGTGACCCCTGCCGGTTCATACTAATTCTAGTAAGATTAACCGCCAGGCATCAGGAGTAAAAGCTTTAAATCCAACTCGTCACCCTGCATCGAAATTTAGTCGGTGAGGGTGGGGAGCATTCCTCCACACACGCAGTTATTATTACTCCACCAGGTTCCTCATCCGCTTATACGAGTATAACCGTTGGCGAACATAATATATATATATATATATATATATATATATATATATATATATATATATATATATATATATATATATATATATATATGGTTAGTGTCTAGGGCATTGTCCAGTCCCTTGCCTCTGACATCCATGAGCGACCTTTAAACCCTGGTATGATTCACTTAGGACCTTCCCACCCTTTATCACCTTCTCCCAAATTTTGAAGTAAAATTATTCCTTTGACGTATTTATTTTCACCATCATCCATGATTCCACATTAAAAGTTTTCACTCTCTCGTAATTCCTCTTTGCCTCTGTCCTATATTCGTTTTTTCATTCCACGAATCTGTAATATATATAAACTCCATCAATTCAGGACTTCATAATTTTCAGATAGGATATCTCTGCTTGCATATTTTATTCAGAGATTCATGAAATTCTTGCTCACGTTCTCTGTTTTAATTAATTCAATTTTTCCTCGATTTCCCCAAGAATTTTGTATCAGCTCCCCTGTATATCTGCATACTTTATTATTCGTTATGTAATTTTAACTCTACATTTTCTTCACTAAACCCAAAGTTTCGTCATTTCACCTCTTTGTTTTTTTTTTTGTTTTTTTTTTTATATATATATTCTCCATAGCTGTAAACCACGCAATCAAATCGTTATATTTTATATTAATCTTTTCTCCCAGGCGACTTTAACCTTTATATTTTTTTCCTCAATGCTTTCAGTTATTTTCATTAAATGTACATTTACATTGTCAACTATTACTCCCCAAGTCAATCCGAATTCTATAATTAGTTCAACTTACAATCAAATGATGGTCACCTGTGTCTTTGCCACATTTTCCCTCGCTGTTACATCTATTCTCTTGCTCTTCTAACTCGCATGCACTTATAAGTGATTGAACAAAATATTTTTCATACTACTTTCTGTACATTGTGTGAACTTAGGAATGAAAAAATCTGTAGAACTTTGATCATAGAATGACGAAATTTGTTGATAATTTTGGGCAATTTGGAGATACCTGTCTTGGAAGACAGTAGGAAAAGTTACTTATAATGTGAATTCAAAAATTGTGTGAGAATGTGTAAACTTCTTTTTTTTTTTTTTTTTTTTTGAAAACTAAGGGATATTTTTTTTCACATGAATAAATTGAGGTAAAACGTTTGTGTAGTGTACATGGAATGTCGCGCTTTGCACCTGTGAGGGATGTAGATTCAGCTGTGTTTGTAATATATTAGAGTAGGTCAATAATTGTTTCATTGTATTTTTAGTGGTTTTAAAAGGCAGATAGTGTCCTATGCAGATTAGTATCCAGGTATAGACGTAATAAAGTTTGAGAAAATGGGACAAAAGGAAATATATACAGTGTATATTTAAAGTTAAAGCAGATATAAGTTTTTGGTGCATGGCAACGATAGTAAAAGAAATTATTTTGAATATACACGTATTATGTATGTATATATATATATATATATATATATATATATATATATATATATATATATATATATATATATATATATAAACAAATCAATCTCATAAATATGTATATATTATATATATTTAATATATGTGTTTATGCGTGTGTTTGAGTGTGTAATTTAGATAACAGTTTCAGAGAGTAAGGAGACTAATCAGTGTAGTTAAACTTTAGGAAGTATGTCCGTAGAGTTTATTTACCTCTTGTGTTTCCCATTTTCTTGACTATAACAAACTCATTACAATTATTGTGCACGTTGACGTCATAACTCACCTATTTTAAGCATTATGGTATTTTGGGGGTAGATAAAGAATAAAAAAACTTTCATGAATAAATTTTAAGCCTTAATCCCAAATGGGTCAATAAAGATAGTATTAAAAGTGGACTATTCCATATCTTAACCCATTTATGTTTTATTTTTCCGTAATTGAATGTAACCTCATGAAACTATTTGCAGCTGGCGTTTGAATTTCCATGTGTAGGGAAAATTTACCGTAGGAGTGTTCATTTAACATTCTGCCCGCTTTTGTGGTATGTGTATTAAGATTTATTGATTCCTTCAATACCATAAGCAATTTACTGATTACTAACCATGTGTCGTCAAATTGTTTGTTTGTCTTTTTTCAACATATTATTTTAAAGAGCCTCGATAAAGATTCTCATTGTTGAAAATTTGTCAAACATGTCTTGTATTCAATATCTGCTTACATTTATGTCTGCTCTAATATTTGCCTGTGCATTTCCCGATATATTACCATTAATTCTAAAATTTTAAGATGCAAGAGAGTTATAAATATATAAAGGCTTTATCTACGATAGATTTTAGTCCATCAAGTAATCTATTTTATAAGTGTGGCCCACAAATCAGTCTAAATGTTGATAGTTCATTTTCAAAAACATCATAAGGTTTGACATGTACAATAGAACTTCTCTTTATACTAATGTTGCCTGTCATAGTGTAAGCTTTTTTTTTTCGTCAGAAACCTATTGATCATTTTATTATTTTCCACCGAATTAGACCAGTTTCCTTCTTTTTATTTGCTAACCCATTGTAGCCTGTTGGAATTTTTAAATCTTGTCGGCCAAATATCTAAAGAATTTTGGTATTAAATTAATTTAACGGCTATGTATACTCTACCTAACAGTAATACCTATGTATCTCTTTAGGGTAATATTACTCTCCATTTTGAAGTATCGATTTTGTGGATTCTCTCTTTACCAGAATTTGCACCAATTTAGAGTAACGATGTTTTATTTATTAAGGCTCAAGTATGTCTCCGTCATTCACTATTCTATACAATACGGCTTCCGAAGGACGTAGTTCAAATGGCCTACTACTACTACTACTACTACTACTACTACTACTACTACTGACAATAATAGTAATAATGATAACAGTGACAATAATACGTTTAATGCATAAATGCACGTCAGTAAGGACAAGAAATATGAGCTTTGAGTATTGTATTGAGTGAAAACTTATCAATTGCAATCAATAATGTGCATTGTATTTCAACATTAATAACAGGAGACAAATTATATATTTTCATTGATATTTCTTAGCAGTTTGGATATTAGCTTAATCCCATTGAGATATGAAGGTAAATGCTTCATGAACTTAACGAGAGCAGAAAAATTTTTTATGCAAGTTTTGATTAAAATTTTAGATCCGTTTAGGAAGACGAAAGGCGGATTTCTTTTGTCTTAATATTACTTTTGTAGAGTTGAAACAACTAGTATCCTAAATATAGTTAAACCATTTGGTTAATATTAGCTTCTTTCCTAAATGAAAAAATAACACTCGAAATATGAACATCTTCAATGCTTACAATTATGTGTTTCAAATAATGACCAAATTTTCACGGAATATCTTTAGTGTTCATTATTTTTAAAATGGAAATATCCGAGAATGGCCAAATACGTTTAATTTCTTATGTCACTATGCAGAACACAACATATTGATAGTGATGTTCAAAGTAATGTTTCTTGGGTACAATATACAGACTTGTGCCCTTACTACGATGTTTAATTAATATCGTACTGAACGGAAAGGATTAACCATTATTGAGAAATAAGTACTTTGACAATTTAATTGATATGGTTTTCAAAACTGTTTTATCTATTTCTGTGTTAATTATTCTCTAATCATAGTCATTGTACAAAATAACATTCCGAAGAAATGTGAATACTCATTCTCTAATAAGAAAAAGGACTTGAGCTTCATACCGGTATCAAAGTTACGCCTCTGTGCATGGGATTCATGGTATCGTTTTTCATGATTTCTTACTTCTTTATGCACAAAATTCTCGTAAAAAGCGACAAGCCATTACTGTCGACAAGCCGTGCTCCTTGCTATTGTGTAAATAAATTAAGATTAACTTGCCTTTGTGTTTTTCTTTTTTACTAAACTCTCTTTTCATAAAACTTACCTATGTTTGCTACGCTGCTAAAAGAAACCTACAGTGTAAAATCTAAACTAACAGAAGCCCTCTACCTCTTCTTATGTCACTTCCCTTTCCCGTTTATATATTTTTATGATAATTCAATCGATTATTCGGTTAAATATAAATTTCAGCACTTTGTTCCATTTTATTTCGGTACACATCAAATCGTATTTGAAGGCGACATGTATAACGTCTAACCTGTACTAGAAAAGGTGCTATATATTGGAAAAGAGTCCGAATATAATCTCCTCATAGATATCAGCTGCTGATCTCTAAACAGATATTGAAGTCCTTCTTCGATATGTGTGCCTCTTAACTCTCCTCTGTACTTGCTATTTAGTTTATTATTGTGATCTTATGTATTCTTGATTTAAAGAGTTGTAAATCTTTAAGAAAAAAAACAAAAGTACATCTCATAGAGATCGTCTGCTAAGTTATTAGTTTGAAACAGGTATCAAAGTCCTTCCTGAATATGCTTGCCAGTTGACCATCGCTTATCAGTCAATTAGGTCTCTTTCTAATTCGGAAGAGAATAAACTAAACAGTGAATTCTACAAGGTTTTATCAGTCTTTACGATCTAAAAATGTCCTTGTTGGTATTTACCCCCCTATCGAGTCGAAAGAAAATTTACGTAAGCAACGATCTTCAACGAGTAATTTTCCTTCACTTTCTTATTTTTAAAATCTATTTCTTGCTTGACCTAGATCAACCCTGCAGTTATTTAGATATCTGTGTCCGTGTTTCATACCACTTGTAAAAATAAACATTGTTGGTGAATTTTCGGGTTAGATATTAAAATCTTTTATTGTTTTGGCAAGTTTTTCCTTCATATTTATACCCTTAAGGTTGCGCATATATATAGTGTGTTCCCCATTCTTTATCGCTTCTAAATGTTTTTGTTTACTTATCAAAAGGAATTTTATACACCCATCTCTCTCTCTCTCTCTCTCTCTCTCTCTCTCTCTCTCTCTCTCTCTCTCTCTCTCTCTCTCTCTCTCTCTCTCTAAAAGTTGATACTTATTAATATTTACACCCACTTTTAGTAAGAATTTGTTGATAAATGTACTTATATCATAATCACTTTCGAGCTGGCTAATAATTTCTTGGTGTTAACTGCTTAACATATAACCACTTACGAGTACGTTCTTTAGTCTATGATAATTTTAACTTATATGCTTCCCCTCACTTCTACCGTTTATCTATTATCTACCTTATCATTAAATTATCAGTTTCTTTTTCTTTTCTTCTTCCTTGTCTATCATCTCCTATTTATTTATATTCATTTATATCTCTTTTATTCATTTGTTTTTTCTTACTACAAAATTGTTCCCTTTGGCATTTTCATGCGACCACATCCTTCTCTGCTACCAATATTTCTTTCGATTTCCACTTTTTGCATTCACTTCCTTATTTGTCTAATTTTTACAACTGTTCTATTCTCTGTTTCTAGAGCTTTATAGTTATCCAATGTTTCTTTTGATTTCCAATTTTGAACTCACTTCCGTATTCATCCGATTTTTATAACTGTTCGGTTCTCCATTTTGAGAGCTTTATCGTTATCCAATATTTCCTTTCATTTTCACTTTTTTTTTTTTCATTTACTTCCTTATTCGTCTATTGTTTTTTTTTATATAACTGCTTGGTTCTCCGTTTTGAGAGCTTTATCGTTATCCAATATTTCTTTTTGATTTTCACTTTTTCTATTCACTTCCTTATACGTCTAATTTTTATAACCGTTTTGTTTTCCATTTCCAGAGGTTTATCGTTATCCAATATTTCTTTTGATTTTCACTTTTTGCATTCACTTCCTTTTCATCCAATTTTCATAACTGTTCAGTTCTACGTTTCTGAAGCTTTGTCATTATCCAATGTCTTTCGATTTCCACTTTTTGCATTCACTTCCTTATTCATCCGATTTTCATAACAGTTCGATTCTCCATTTCCAGAGCTTTATAGTTATTCTTCATATTCATTTGCCAAAATTCCCAGTACCTCGTTGTAGCAGCTTCTTCTAACCCTCATCACATCTGTCGTATTTCATCTCGAAACTAACTAGCCATGGCAGGTCATTGTAACTTTAAATTAGTTTTGCATAATTATTGTTCCCTCTTCTCAGCACACATAAAGATAGGAGATTGATTGCTGCGGAAGATGCGTAACTGAAACACTATGCCTGTGTTTTGTAACGAATTTTAAGTCATATTACATAACATTGGTTAGAACCAAAAAAAATAATTTAAGCTTGGTAAATTTCTGGGGTTCATATTTTTTCTGATTGGTTGAAAATAGGAAAACATTTCCTAGTGGTAGATTTTAATAGATATTTTTTTCCAGATTTCTAAATAATATTAATCGTGATAAGTTGAAATCGAGAAAATATTTTACATTCGTTATGTTTAGTGTAAAGTTTCTCAATTTCTAGATCTCATTATATATTTGCTTAATATCTAGGAAATAATTTTTATTTCCCTATTGTTTTTAAGAAATATTTTAAAATTTTCAAGTGAAATTATTTGTGTTTAATAAACTAAGATTTGTCAAGATTCGTATTATTTTTTAAATACTTGTATGGCACCTTAGCAGTACCAACCAGACTCAGGAGAGTTCCTCGTCAGACAAGGACAAGAAGGAACTAAGAGGAAATACATAAATTTTGTTTCTGTTTGGATACCGGCTACCTCCCAAAAATTTGGGAAGTGCCATTGTAGATAGATTTAATAGAATAGTAAAGCATTTTGGAGGAAACGTATTAACTCGAGCTAAAAAGAAAAAAAAAAAAAAGGTGCTCAAACTCGTTTAGACATTTCACGAAGAAAAAAAAATATGAAAACGGAGTGAAAGAAGGTTTCTGGTGATAGGCGTTATATTGAGAACGCGGACGAACAAATAGACACGTAGCATGTTCGAAATTATTAAAGTAAAATGTGTATTTATTATCACGATTCATTGTTTCATTATACTACCCCTCGTTGTAAAGAAAGTCGGAGCCAGCAGTGAAGATATGGCCAATGCTCCTGTGCTAGTTCTCTCTCTCTCTCTCTCTCTCTCTCTCTCTCTCTCTCTCTCTCTCTCTCTCTCTCTCTCTCTCTCACTACTACTACTACTCATTTTGCTTCCTTCTATCAGATATTGTTTACAACCTTTTTCATTAATGTACATTAGTAGTAGTAGTAGTAGTAGTAGTAGTAGTAGGAGGAGGAGGAGGAGGAGGAGGAGGAGGAGGAGGAGGAGAGGAGAGAGAGAGAGAGAGAGAGAGAGAGAGAGAGAGAGAGAGAGAGAGAGAGAGAGAGAGAGAGCATACGATCAGTGGTTAGTTATTCACCGCTAGCTAAGACCTCCTTACAACGATGGGATAGAGAAACTTTGGATCATAATACTCTCTTCGGAAGTGCTTAGAAGAATTCTTATAAGGCATATGAAATTATTATATATTGTACATTAAGTATTAGAAACCATACATAAAATATGTGAAAAATTAATTTTTTCTTGCTAAGTAAACTTTCAAATTAAGTATGGAAATCTATTATAAGAATAAAATAGTAAAATCTTCATGTGGAGATGCAATGGCGCAAGTCACTGCTCTGAATCAAAATCATATAAGATTTTGTAAAGACTTACTCTCTGAAAGACTCTAGATCAAGACGACATTTGCAGATATGAATAAATCTCTTAAAACGATTTTACTCTGTTTGTACAGTAACACTCAATAAAAGCCGGTTTTACTTTGAGTCTAGACGTGTTTTGCATCCAAATGTTCCTAAATAATGCCGAGAAGCCGAATTTTGCTCCGTCCTGCATGAGAAATACCGAATTCCGAGGTTCATCTGACTTCCGCTTCTTTAAGAACGCAGCATTTCCTCATTTGTTGGAATTCAAGGATGGAAGGATAAAGTCTTTCGTGACTTTTATTCGAAGAGCAAAAGGTAATACACGAGAATACTTGCTTTGAAGATAGTTTAAATTGTCCCTGAATAAAACGGAGAGATTTATGTAGCACAAGGTAAAATTCAAGTAACGATGTAAGCATGGATCTGTGTTTAAAGGAAGATGAAACTGAGGCTTATTGTGTGGTGAAGCATTGTTCAAAAGGCATTTCAGGTGTGATATAAATATATTATATATATATATATATGTATATATATATATATATATATATATATATATATATATATATATATATATATATATATATATATATATATGTGTGTGTGTGTGTGTGTGTGTGTGTGTGTGTGTGATTGTGTCTTTGTGGATAGATAAATATATATACACATGAATATATATTAATATACATGCATGTATAATATATATATTTTATATATATACATATATATATATATAATATATATATTTATATATATATATATATATATGTATATATTTATATATATATATATATATATATATATATATATATATATATATATTATATATATATATATATATATATATATATATATTTATATATATATATATATATATATATATATATATATATATATATAAATAAATATATATTAATATAATGTGTGTCTGTATCTGTGTGTAAATATTTGTATGTCATGTATAAAATAGAATAAACATTTCAAATATTACAAACATAAGAATCCCACGAGCTCAACCACTTTGCTAATGGAAACTTCAGAAAAGATATTATATGAAGACAAGAATAAAAGGGAAAAAGACTTGGACATTGCAAAATATTTACATAATGCGTCTCATAGCAATCATAGCCATGGCAAAAGGAGTAAAACAAAGAAGCGTTATAAATAAATAGATAATTGTGTCAAGTGCAGGACAAAAGGTGTAGAATGCAAGAGAATATAATTATATGTTATGACTTGTATTTTCAGAAAATAATGCAAAGATTGAGAAAGACAAAGTGCAGTTACATGATTACTTTGTATTTCGAATGTCAACATCATCCTTATCATCATTATCATTATCATCAGCATCCTCATTATCATCATCTACGCCTATTGACGCAAAGGGCCTGGGTTACATCTCACCAGTCGCCTCTATCTTGAGCTCTTAAATCAATATTTATAATATTATATATATATATATATATATATATATATATATATATATATATATATATATATATATATATATATATATATATATATACAGTATATATATATATATATATATATATATATATATATATATACAGTATATATATATATATATATATATATATATATATATATATATATATATATATGTATATATATATATATTATTCATCTCCTACTTCACGCTTCATGGTCCTCCACCATGTAGACCTTGTACTTCAACTCCTCTGGTGCCTTTATTACATTTGAAAGTAATATTAAGTGATTTTTAAAAGTTTTTATAATTTATGTATGAAAGATCTAATTTAATGTTTTTGCTGTTTTTCAAATATTTTATTTTAATTGTTTATTACTTATCTTGTAGTTTATTTATTTCCTTTTATCCTTTCCTCACTGGGATATTTTTCCCTGTGGTATTTCTTTGGCTTATAGCATTTTGCTTTTCCAACTAGTGTCATATGTTAGCTTGTAATATTAATGATAATGATGATAATTGGCAATGTTAATAATGATGAGGATATTGTTATGATGATATAGACATGTGCAATTAAACATTGGTCAAAATAGACAATGGAAAATGAGAGCTAGTTAGATTACATATAAAACATTAGTAGTGTGAATAATATAATTGATGAGAAGGGCTTCAGTGAATTAATTGTTCAATACTTGACATATTTTAAAATGTAAAACGATGCTCATATTTGAATGCGTCTGAGATTTGTGCAGCGCAAGTATAAATTTTAATGTATGACAGAACATAACTGGATTTGGATAATGTTTTCGCTCTAGTTTTTATTTCGAATTAAAGTATTTTAAGAGGTATTGAAACAAGACTACTAGAGATTATTATTTCACATCAATATGGCTTTTTAGTTTATACAGAAATTTCATAAGCCGGATACGACTTACAACAATCTTTTTTGTAAATATCCGCTAAATACAGCGGGTACAGTCTGGTACTTATTATAATTACTGGAACACTTTTTAAGTAATAAATCGAAAGTTAACCTCTTTTACTATCTTCAGTCAGTTTCATTTAAGATTTTTTTTTCTTTTTTATAAAAACCTTTGTTCTGATTTCTGGTTTATAAAGTCATTTTTCTTCTTTTGATATAGATTAGAATACTTTCTCTCTTTTTATATGGTTTCTTTTAATGTCGCCGCTGTTGTGTTCGTCAATAATTTTATCATCTTAGAATTTCAATATATATATATATATATATATATATATATATATATATATATATATATATATATATATATATATATATATAATATATATACACATATAATATATATAATATATATAATATATAATATGTAAGGTAGGAACTGAAGTATTTCGAGCAAACTTTATATATATATATATATATATATATATATATATATATATATATATATATATATATACTATATATATACATACTATATATATAATATATATATATATATATATATATATATATATATATATATATATATATATATATATATATATATATATATACCAACAATAATACCCAACTCTACGTCATTAATTTATTCCAATACCCCAGCCGTAGATGGAATTTCAACGTAGCTCAGAATTTAGCCTTATAACGTTATTTATAGGCTCCCTATACATATACCAGACACGAACAAGTACTTAAAACCTGTTATCATTTTTAGGAAAACCCTTTACTTCCATTATAAGGCTTCCATGTGAAATACAGCACTATACACTAAAGTACTCGATTGTTATTTTACAACTCAAGAGAGAGGTTAATCTATTGAACTTTGATTTTACTTTTGTATTTCGGGATGAGCTATGTAAGGTAGGAACTGAGGTATTTCGAGCAAAGTATATATATATATATATATATATATATATATATATATATATATATATATATATATATATATATATATATATATATATATATATATGTATATATATATTTATATATATATATTTATATATATATATATATATATATATATTTATATATATATATATATATATATATATATATATATATATATATATATATATATATATAATGTGTTTATATGTGTGTATATATACTGTATATATATATGTATATATATATATTTATATATATAATGTGTTTATATGTGTGTATATATACTGTATATATATATACATATATATATATATATATATATATATATATATATATATATATATATATATATATATATATATATATATATATATATATATATATAACGGATTTTGAGCGAAGCGAAAAATCTATTTTTGGGTGAGATGGCCATGTCGTCCTGATGGAAGTTCCTATAGGGTAGCTTCCTAGGGTATATTACAACTACGGCGATATTCCCAGAGAATTTACCTTAAGGTACCAGAATTCTAACTCCTGGAGCGAGTATCCCTCGTGAAAGGGATATCGCGACATATCAGAGGACGTATTCTAGACACGTCACATGGCAATCTACGACCTGAACAGAGATTCGTCTCGTAGGAGGGAGATTGACGAGATACGAATTCGGGAAAGAAAAAGGGGAGCCGCTCCCAAGGCTTCCCTATCCCCCGATTCGTATGCGTGCCTGGCGCCAATCCTGGCGCCATCTGTATTCCTTGTAGCGTACACGAGGTGCTACAGATACTGTATGTAGGGAGGGGTCCTACAGCCCTTTCTTAGAAAGGCAAGGGCGGGTCCATCAGGACGACATGGCCATCTCACCCAAAAATAGATTTTTCGCTTCGCTCAAAATCCGTTTTTTGGGCTCAAGCCATGTCGTCCTGATGGAAGTGTACCAGAGCATTACTGTATCTGTGGATTCTCAGAACGTGCCGTACTCCCCGGAGGTAATTTTTTCCCCGGTCGACTAGACCTAGAGACCTAAGATGTTACCGTTATACATCTTTTCAACTAACTATAAACTATGTTAGAGCTTCCTGCCCCCTACAGGGAAGAGTCCTACTAGACTCTGGAAAAGTCTCGAAGAGTACATATATCTATGTACGAATACCAGGCAAGCTAATATAGTGGTCTCGCCCTATATTAAGTAAAGCATAGTTTGTAAAGGACCACTGCGTCAATATGAAATATCGACCAGTTTTCCGCACAATACTTGTATTGGACAAAGGTTTTATATCCGCATAGGAGGAAAACCAATGCAACATAGCTTGCATAAAGGAACAATTCTATTAGAATTATCCCAGATAAGGTACATAGAATGAATGCTCAATTATACCAGTAAATTGACACAGGTGAAGGAGACGCAAGGTTCTCAAGAACCAGATTATTGACAGGCAATAAATAGACAGGTTAACCACAATTATATATATATATATATATATATATATATATATATATATATATATATATAAGAAGAGGATAACCCAAAACTTTAAGCATAAGTATGATAGTAAACAGGGCTTGTTTGTCTGAAAGAAAAACATTAGATGCCACTTTTAAGATACCGAGGTATCAAAGTCATAAAAGCCTGTATTACAAATCAATGACATTAGCGTTAGAAACGCTCGGCACACATGTCTGCACTTATGCTAGGTTCACCTTCGGAAATGGAACAGTCTGGATGGGCAACACAGTGCCCTCACTTAGTTTGTAGTACAGTATGTAACTACACACTCACCCTGGAATTAATCGTCCCAATTAAGACCACTGTTCCTCGCAGAGTTAAACAGTAGGGTTAACACCGCGACCCACTGCTACCACAGATCTCTTTTAGTTCCTCTACTTGCTTTGCATAGTGGCGAAAGAACACTCTGGAAGACTTCCAGCCAGTGTATGAACGGAGATGTTCAAAATCCATGCAATTAAAGAAATTTAAGAATGAGGCAACTTTCCTCGGATCGTGACCTGCGGGTGTATTGTCAGGATCCGCTCTGCGAATAAAATATGTGATTTTCGCTCTGAGTTGATTCAGAGATAAATTTAAGCCTGATGTTTCTCCCCTGAATAGTTGACCACCCTTGAAGTCTGAAGTTCTATGAAGATAGACCTTTAGGCATTCTACTGGACATAGAGATGCATCTTCTTTCAGAGGGCAGATTCTCCAGGGACCCCACCTGTTGGTGGGTAACTCATTCTTGGCGAGAAACGTAGGATCCGGAAACAGGTTCAGTTCTTCCCCATCCAGGAACTGAACACGACCTGCCTCTCTCGAGAGGCTACAATCTCACTAACCCTGGCCCCGGACGCGAGTGCAAATTAGGAAAATAACTTTTTGTGTCAAATCCTTTAACGCACATTCTTCATTGCTCAACAGAGAAGCGAAATGAAGAACTTGTCTAAAGACCATGAAATGGGCTTTGGAGGTGCTGAAGGTCTGAGCCTAGCACATGCTTTCGGGACTTTATTAAAGATCTCGTTACCTAGGTCGACCTGGAAGGCATATAGAATGGGTCTTGTCAAAGCAGACTTACACGCTGAAATCGTGTTCGCTGCCAACCCTTGACCATGGAGGTGGGGAAAAAAGATAAGCAGAAGTCTGTCAAGATCTCCTGCGGAATCTTCGCCTTGACAAAAGGCCACCCATTTTCTCCAAGATGACTCATATTGCCTTCTAGTAGATTTGCATTTATATTCCTCAATGAAGTCTATACTGGCTTTCGAAATCCCGAAACGCTTTCTCACCGCTAGGGAGAGAAAATCATGAACTGCAGGGTCCGGGTTTTCTGTAATGAAGCGCAGACAGTTGACTTCTGGACTCGCTGGGTCAGAACTGGATCTGGTAGTGGTACAAACTTCAGCTACAGTTCCAATGCCAGGAGGAACCACACGCTGTTCGGCCACTTGTGGGCCACTATTGCCGCTACCCTTTGAAGGATCTCAGTTTGTTGAGGACCCTCAACAGAAGGTTGTGAGGAGGGAACAGATAAATCTTGGACCATCTGTTCCAGTCGAGGGACATCGCGTCCACTGCTTCCGCTAAGGGGTCCTCGTACGGGGCACGTACAGGGGCAACTTCTTGTTGTCTTTCGTCGCAAAGAGGTCTATCTGCAGTTCTAGGACTGATTCAGAATTAAGGAGAATGATCCTGCGTCTAAGGACCATTCCGACTCTATCGGTGTGAACCTGGATAGAGCGTCCGCTGTCACATTGCGGACTCCTTGAAGGTGAACTGCCGACAGGTACCACTTCTTCTTTTCCGCCAATCGGAAGACGGCCAACATCACCTGGTTGAGAGGTGGTGACCTCGATCCTTGTCGATTCAAGTATCTTACAACTACCTCGCTGTCTATTACCACTTTATGTGGAACGAATGACGCGGGGAGACTTTCTTTAAGGTAAGGAGCACTGCCCTAGCTTCTAGAAAGTTTTATGAGAAAGGTCTTGAATAGCCTGGACCAAGTCCCCTGGACTTTTTTCCGATGAGAGTGACCTCCCCATCCCTCCTTTGAGGCGTCTGAGTGAATCGTCACCGACGGGGGAGGTGGCTGAAGAAGAACCTGACTTCTTTAGATGTCTGGCTTGGGACCAAGGCCTGAGAAGAGTACTTAGCCGAAGCGGCTGGTCTTCTCAGATCTCTTCACGCGTTTGATGCATAACTTCTCCAAACTCCGATTGCATCCTTTAGCTGTGCTCTTAGCACTGGGTCTGTCACCAAAGCAAACTGGAGAGAGCGCAGTACTCTCTCCTGCTCGTGTCTTGATATCCTTTCGGAATCTTGAAGTCTCTTGACAGAACCCGCTATCTCCTTCCTTTTCTTCGCTGGGGTGGAGAAACGGTGTGACAAAAGGTCCCAGTGGATCTTAGCCACTGGAACTTTTGAGATGGAGAAAGTCGAGACTTTTTCTGTTGATCTTGAAGCCTAGGTACTCTAGGAACTGGATCACTGACTGGAAGCTTGCAAGCATTCTGTCTCGGATGCTGCCCACACCAACTAGTCGTCCAGGTAGGCTACTACCTGAATTCCCTTTAGGCGAAATTGTTTGAGAGCTACGCTCGCAAGCTTCGTAAAAATCCTTGGGGCTATGTTTAGCCCGAATGGCATGGCTCCGAAGGCGTATAGTCTTCGCTGTAGCCTGAACCTTAGGTAGGGGGAGAGTCGATGGCTAATTGGAATGTGCCAGTAGGCATCTGACAAGTCTATAGAGACGGAATATGCCCTCTTGGGCAGTAAGGTCCTTATGTGTTGCAGTGTTAGCATTTTGAATTTGCAATTCACTATGAACTTGTTAAGTGGCGACAAGTCCAGAATGACTCTGAGCTTTTCCGAGTCTTTCTTGGGAACACAAAACAGCCTCCCTTAGAAATTGATGGGCTTCACCCTTTTTCTCCAACCGTTCTTGAACGTACTCCTCCATAACGGGGGTGGAGTGTTGGAAAAACCGAAGGTACGGGGGTGGAGTGCTGTACCAGCTCCCGCCCAATCCATTCTTGAGTAGGCTGTGGGCCCAGGGATCGAAGGTCCACCGATCCCGAAATTTCAGAAGTCTCCCTCCTACCGGTATCACCTCACTTGGACTGCCGTCCTGAGGTCTTGCCTTCCTGACCACGACCACCCCTGAGTCCCCTTCCCCTTGAGGGGCGTCTAGACGAGCCTCTGGCTGCTCCTCTAGGCTTTGCTCGGAAGGAAGTAGACTGCCCTTCGAACGCTGGGGTGAATGCCGTGGACTGTGTCGACACGGCCTGGGGTACCCACTGAAAGGTGGTCGGGGTTTGTGCCACGATCTGGGGCACTGGGGGCAATGGCAATTGCAGTTGCTGTTGCTGTCTAAGAGGCTTGGCTGGCCGAGACGGTAGCCTAGTCCTCATAGTCTTCCTCTTTGGTTGAGGACCCTCATCCGGGGAAGACTTTCTTTTGATAGCCAGGTCCCACTTCTGGAGAAGGTTTCTATTCTCCAAGGTGGCTTTATCAAAAACTTCTTTGACCAAGTCGGTAGGGAAAAAGGTCTTTTCCCCAAATGTTGGAGGAGATTTGTTTCTTTAGCTCGTGCCTCACTGTAGCCGAGGTAAACACGAACTCCCTACAAGCTCTCCTTGCCTTGACGAAGCCATAAAGGTCCTTCGTCACTGTGGCCAGATGAGGCTTGGCCACTACCATGAACATTTCATGGACCTTGGGGTCACTTGCCATCGTCTCGAGAGTAGTCTGAAGAGACATTGAGGCAGTCAGTCTTTCTTTTGTATCGAACTCACTTCGCAAAAGAAAGTCAGACAGCTTAGGGAGGTCCTTGCCGAACTGACGTCCGGCAATATCAGCCTCCAACTTTCCCACTTAGAACGTAAGATGGACGTCCTTCCAATCTTTGTGGTCCATAGGCAGGGCCAGCGACAAGGGTTTACACTCCTCTAGGGAGGGGCAAGACTTGCCGGCCTCGATTGCTTTTAGTACAGCCAGAAACCCTTTCTGTAAAAGAGGGAAGGCTCTAGTAGGCGAGGACACAAAGGAAGGGAGCTTCCTATTCAATGCAGCTACCTTTGAGTTAGAGAAGCCCCTCTCTTTCATCGAAGATGAAAGTAGAGCTTGAGCCTTAGCATGGTCATCACTATGACCTCCTTCGGCTCTGCCTCCTCCTTTGAAGCTGGTTCCTTCCTCAGCCGGACATAACAGTCCGGATATGGTGCCTTGCTGGGCCAGAATTCCACCCTCCAAGGGAACTGAGCCCAGCATATCCGAGATGACGATCTTTCCAGTCGTCATCGACATGTGCTCAGCATACCTCCATGGGTTAGCATCCGAGCACAAAGGAAGGTCTTTCACATTGAGCTTTTCTGGGGCCCATGTGATTCTGCAAGGCACTGCATTCGCAGTTCCATTGCAGCCGCCTTCTCCTGATTCTCCTTCTGCATTTGTTGGATCATTCCAACAATAGAAGAGAGGGCCTGTCCCAGCTCTACTGGGAGACCGGCCGATGTAGAGGGGCTTGAACTTCATCCTGGGCTTCTGCAAGTAGGTCTTCCTCCTGACACCCGTCCACATCAGATATCCTGTCATTTAGCTGGATGTCTTGCATCGCGACCGCGACTTCAGCATCCACCTGGATCTGAACTTAGGGGATCTCCTCTTGAGGCTGGGGAATCACTGCATCAGCTGATGCCTTAGGGAAAAGATACGCCCTCATATTCTCACTTGGAAGATAAGGGCCAGAAGTGTACTTTTGGAAGCCCCTTACCCAGGTACGAAGCTTCTTCCTAGCTATTTAAATGTCTCATTAATCAGGTTAGTGCACACAGTACATACCTGAGGGTCCCAATACCGGAGATCATCCTTGGAGACAGCGTATGCTGCGTGTCTCCTACAAAACTCATGTCCGCAGAGGTTCTTGCTGCTGACATTGCAGAAAGCACTTCCCCACTTCGGAGTGTCCTTCTGTAAAGAGAAGAAATTTCCATGAGTATCAAGTGAACTATGTATCACTGGATATGCATAGTATAGCATAACAATTCCGAAATTAAAGACACACACTTGTGTTTCCCTCACAACCCATTGCTGCAGCCTTCCAGATAATAAAATCAAAATGGTTTATCTCTACTAGAGTAACCAATGCAAAGTTTCCAGAGGAAACAGGTGGAGCTCACACCTAGGCAATGATTTTAAAATCCGGGATAATAGACAGGGAAGAACTCTGCTTCTTGTCTGAAGGCAACAGCAAAGGGCCGTGCAAGAAAACACAATAGTGTTAGAAGATACAGTGCTGTACCTAAACTTTTACTATAGTTTTCTTCTTACTGTATATGCTATACAGAAGAATACTAGTACAGTATAGGAGGATGTGTGCCGGCCTGCCTTTGCCGGCCGGCACACACCACAATTAGCTTTAAAGTATACTACTTAACAGCTATAGGGCGGCAGCCCTCTGGTTCAAATGCCTGTGCCGGCGGCAGCAGCTGCCGGCCAGCAACAGCCAGTGTTGGCCGGCAATGATTGCCGGCCAGCAACTACACAAGGTAGTACCCAGCTGCCGGCCACACTCTTGGTGACCGGCAGACAAGGACTGACATAAGCCGGCCGGCAAAGGTACAAGACCGATGCCAGCCGGCAGCAAAAGAACCAGAAGACTACACCTGCCCGGCTGCCGGCCTCATAGGCCGGCAACCGGCCTCATAGGCCGGCAGCCGGGACAGGTACAGCACTAGAAGAAAATAGAATGGATGCCAGGATAAGAGTGTACACAACCCCCCGAGCCCGGCAACCGAAAGAGTGCATATAAGGAAGGGGAGAAACTTAATTCAGGCTTCCTTGACCAATGCCGTCCGGCTCTGCCGGCAGGCATGGATGAGGGACCAAGAGAGGTCCGGGCAGCACTCGAAAACATAAGACCCTTGCCGTCCAGCATCTCTGCCGGCCGGCAATGGGCTTAGTCAATTCCACATCCCAACCTATACTAGGTCCAGAAGTAGAATGACGTACAGTACAGTAATACCCCTGCCGGCCAGCTCTGCCGGCCGGCAAGGTACAGTACAGTAATGGCTAGGCCATTACGGAGATAGAGGGGGAAGGGACAAGAGGGTCCTGCCAACCTTGCTTTAGTGACAGATCACCCGCAGCCAAGAACTTTGTCTTAGCCTAAGGGAGATCTAAGGGAAAGGGTCAGCGCAGTAGTATAATACCTGCCAGCTTCCAGAGCACCAAAGCAAGGAAGGCGTTGCTACTCCCAAGGGAAGATTTATCCTCCCCGAGAACAGCAACAGGACTTAGTCTGGTCGATCACACAAGAAGGAATCATAACTACAGAAACCTTCGAAAGTGACCTAAGGGAGCTAAGCTCCCTTTGTAAGTGTTAGGTCAGCGAGGGAGACTCTGCCCCAAGCCAAACAACACGGACTCAGACTAAAAACTCTGTTGTTCTGTCCCTCTTTGAACCAGACTCTGCTGGAACAGGAAGGTACAGTAACACCCTAGTATAGTTTTATCGAAAATAAATTCGGAAAAAACCACTTAGGGATAAGCCCAAGGCTTAAACAGAGGGAAAGGGATTGCATACCTTCTCCGAAGAAAAGAAAGCAACCGGGGAGTATAATAAAGTATACTAAGGCTCCATAAGCAATTAGCCTAGGCACCAAGAGAATCGATTACCTAATTCACCGAAACTCTCACGTATACAATCTTGGAAATATTCCACACAGTCTAAAATGTATAAAATATAGCCTAAAGCTTCAATAAAATTTTAATTACACTCGGAAAAACCAAAATCATGCATTAAGTACTAGGACCAAACGACTAGGCTACATGGCCTAGCGTAGGCCAGAATGGCGAATACTTCGCCAAATAATACTAAGCACGAAAGGAAATCCTATGTAAAGCTAAATAGCTAAAATTTATTAAGCAAAACAACCAGGAATGTCACTCTGACTAACTAATTTATACCTAGCGAGTGACAGTGTCCAGGACACCTCTGGTAGGCTACGGCTCTTGTATCAAAGATTAATCCTATTAATCACTCAAAATTTTACCAAGAGCCTACATTTATACATAACAGACCCTATACTCAACTTATCCGAGGCCAACGAAGACGAAGAAGCCATGAAAAGCTGAATAAATCCAAGATTTGCGAGAAAAACAGGAAAAAACACCGAGTTGTTAAGCTACGCAAAAAGGAATACAGATGGCGCCAGGATTGGCGCCAGGCACGCATACGAATCGGGGGATAGGGAAGCCTTGGGAGCGGCTCCCCTTTTTCTTTCCCGAATTCGTATCTCGTCAATCTCCCTCCTACGAGACGAATCTCTGTTCAGGTCGTAGATTGCCATGTGACGTGTCTAGAATACGTCCTTTGATATGTCGTGATATCCCTTTCACGAGGGATACTCGCTCCAGGAGTTAGAATTCTGGTACCTTAAGGTAAATTCTCTGGGAATATCGCCGTAGTTGTAATATACCCTAGGAAGCTACCCTATAGGAACTTCCATCAGGACGACATGGCTTGAGCCCAAAAATATATATATATATATATATATATATATATATATATATATATATATATATATATATATATATACTGTATATATATCGTTGAGATAGGAAAAAAGGCCATATTATAAATAATTCAAGTGAAATATGATGCCATTATAATACGCTTACTATTGCTCACGATGTTACCTTTGATAAATAATCGTATGGGCATAAATATATGTACAGGATGAGGTAAAAAAAATATATATTATGTTTTTTTAAACTAAAAGATCACAAAATCGTTGGTTTGAATAAAAACTAAGCAAGGGTTTCATCTTCTGTAATATCATTATCAAAAAGAGATAACCAGCCCATGTGCTGTCATTCAAAGGAAAATGTACACCAGAAAATCAGTATTGTTTTGATAAACAAGTTTTACCCAGACGGATAAAAACAAAATTAATATGTATGTTGTATGGCTGTGTAAACACTGTAGAATATATCTTTCCATATATAGATATATACTCCAAATACACAGTCCAATAATCAAGCGAATGGCTCCAGCAACGTGAAAATGCGACGCATAATAACATGTTTTGGGCCCATTCGCTGGTTCATTATTTCGAGCATCACTTTGTTTATGACTGACACGAAGCGAGTCATCGGATGAAGCTCTCTAACGAGTAATGCGATGGATGTGTCACATATTGGAAATATAAATCATGTACTAAATACGGGTAATTATAGGTCCGTTTATTTATAAGTTCGCTGTTATACATTTTTTCCATGAAGGCCTTGTAGTGGGCCCCCATTCCCCCTCGTCAAACACACTCCACTCCCCCCTCCCTGAAAATGCCTTTCCCTGCGTTGGCTCTATCTCTTAATCCTTTTTGGATAAAATGACGATTAGCAAAAACACGAGTTTCAAAATATATATTTATTTTTATTGGATTTATTGCAGTTGTTTGGGATGGCGTCAAAATGCCTATTTTGGGGACTTTGTTTGTGTGTTTATATTCTTAATGCCCATTTTTCTATTTTCCTACATTAGGTGTAGCATTCTTTATTTTTTATTAACCTCTTGATATTGAATTTCTTTAGTTTTTTTAGTTAAGGTTACAATTTGGTAGGTAAGATTCACATCCCATTGTTTTATTTCAATATAACTCGATGGTTCATCCAGAATTCCCTTCCTTTTTACTGGCCCTTTGCATTTATATTGAAGATTAACATTAACAAGTCCTTCATTAGATATTACCGTCACTTCCCCTAGCATTATGGATGCCTAAATGTCTTATAGATTTTTTTTAAACAATATGTGTTAAGAAATTTATTTTTTTGGTATGAGTAATGGTAGTATGATAACACTTACCTGATATTGTTTCGCAATACACTCTTCGTTGCAGTTATTTTTAATAGCAAGAGATGATAACAGAGAAGAATCAAGACAACAATCACCAGCTTATCCATATCAATGATAAATCACGGAAGAACCCTTGTGAAGTAAAGCTCTCCAACATTTATCTCTCTCTCTCTCTCTCTCTCTCTCTCTCTCTCTCTCTCTCTCTCTCTCTCTCTCTCTCTCTCTCTCTCTCTCTCTTTCATGGCGATACACAAACCCTTTCACCACGTTAAGGTATCCCCTCTCGTAAAGGGGTACACACAGACACTCATATATATATATATATATATATATATATATATATATATATATATATATATATATATATATATATATATACATATGTGTGTATGTATGTATGTATATATATGTGTGTATATATATATATATATATATATATATATATATATATATATATATTAAATATATATGTCTATATATATATATATATATATATATATATATATATATATATATATATATTAAATATATATATATTACATATGTTTATGTATATATATATGTATATATATATATATATATATATATATATATATATATATATATATATATGTATATATATATGTATATATATGTATATATATATATATATGTATATATATATATATATATATATATATATATATATATATATATATATATATATATATATATATATACTTATGAAAAAGTAAATGTGACTTACTGGTAATAGATATGTTATGAAGAAAAGGACAATGGATATTAAGAAAACCTCAACATGGTCTTTTCATAATGGCATGGAATAAATAAACTTCAAAATATTTCAAAGATATGTTATCTATTGAATTCAAATTTCATGAAATTATCGAATTTCCATATATTTTATCGTGTACACACACACGTGTATATATATATATATATATATATATATATATATATATATATATATATATATATATATATATATATATATATATATATATATATATATATATATATATACACACTGTATATATATAAATACATACATATATATATATATTGTATATATATATGAATATATATATATATATACACACACACACACATATATATATATATATATATATATATATATATATATATATATATATATGTATATATATATATGTTTATATATATATATATATATATATATATATATATATATATATATATATATATACACGATAAAATATATTGAAATTTAATAATTTCATGAAATTTAAATTCAATAGCTAAGATATCTTTGAAACCTTTTGAAGTTTATTTATTCCATGCCATTATGAAAAGTCCATGTTGAGCTTTTCTTAATATCCATTGTCCTTTCCTTCTCAACATATCTATAACCAGCAAGTCACATTTACTTTTTCATAAGTATGGCTTAAAGGTTCAATCAAATTATTATCTAAATTCTCTGTTTATAATAGATAAGGGTCTCGTAGCTCTCGGATTTACAATATTATTTTGGTGAATGTTGATAAAGGTATGTATGTGAGACGATGATAAAGAATTCCCAAGGTGAAGGAGAGAACTGAAGAGTAAGACCAGAAGATGAGGTGGGAAGGAGATGTATGTGTCAGTCTGTACTTGATTTGTAACCCGTTTATGCCATTGGTTCTAAATAGTGAGATTATATATGTATATATGTATATATGTATATATATATATATATATATATATATATATATATATATATATATATATATATACATATATATATATATATATATATATATATATATATATATATATATATATATATTATTGCTTACAATGTAAAGTATTTGTAAGAATATTCTTTTGCCTCTGTTAAAGTGTATGATAATAGTAATAACAAGGAAATTATTATTATTATTGTTATTATTATTATTATTATTGTTATTATTATTATTATTGATGTTGTAGACCCTTTTTAAGGCAAGTTTTGTTAAAGACAATGGCTGCCTCAGTAGCATTATAGTTTCCTATCTTCTCAATAGCTTCATAATTGGTAGACAAATTCAGGATAAGTCACGTGCAAAGGTTTTAATGCAAAGTTTAGAAGTCCTGTTAAAAGAAACAGTAAGCAGCTGCACGTTTCGAGAGGTTTGCCTCCCTTCCTCAGGCTGGAATAGCTGAAATGTCCTCAAGTATGGTAATTCTGGCTTGTGGGCGAGAGGCGGTGAATTTACATTGGCCGCCTCTGGTACCTTGGGTGAAGCGAGTAAGGACGTGAGCGGGTGGCGAATTCTCATTGGCTAAGACGCTCACCGAGAGTAGCCGGGTCACAGTTAGACAGCTGCCCTCTCATTCATAGGCGATGAGTCGCCTTCTGATTGGTTGAATGTGAGGGAATCCGTGCTAAGTGGGCTGTTGAATTTGATAGAGTTATCTTGATTAGAGGTGTCTTCATTTGTGGGGTTCGTTCTTAGTATGTTGTTCCTATGGCAGAAGGGGAGAGGGAAAGTTTCTTGAGTGGTATTAAGTGATGGTTTTTCGTGCCATATGAGATAAGCTTCATGTATTCTAAGTCTTCTGCTGTGTGGAGCACGGCCAATGATCTTAGCATTCTTGATGATCTCCTCACATTTAATGTTGCTGTTAGGAATCGGGAGGGCATGTGCTCTTATTGCGCTTTGTTGGACATGGCAAGACAATGTATTAGACACACATACTGGTCATCAATATGTAACGTCCAGAGCATATTGGAACAGGGCATAAGTATGAATAGACAACATTGGACTGTCTAAGGAAGTCCTATATCGCCGGAGCTTGATTATTTTTTATGATGAGGGACCTCGTCTCGCAGTCCGATAGTAGATGGGGAGCTTGACCTTGGTGTTCATATTAACTGGGGAGACATTGCTCTTGATGATGTCCATCATAGCTGTTTCATCCTTTTGGTAGTCCCTATCCAAGAACCCTTTATAGTAGAGGCTGATGGTGGTGGTGGTGTTCTCAGTCCATTATTCGCTCTGGTATCAAGTGTCCATGGCTAGCTTAATCACGTGGTTTACTTGTTTGTTGGAATAGCCATTGTATACAAGGACGTGGGTGATGTAGTAGAGTTCTTGATTAGTGTCAACCCAAGAGGAGCAATGAGAGAGGGACCTGCAGACTTAGCCTTTGACGGTAGATGACTTATACCTGGCATAAGCCAAGATTGGAAGGCTTAGTATAGACACCGGTGTTGAATCCGGTAGGGTTAGGAGAGATGAAGATATCCAGGAAGCTATCCGTTGTTGCTGTGTTCCACAATAAACCTAAGGAAACTGCACTCCTAAACCTCCTGCAGAGAATCAGCCTCGGTTGTCCTGAATTCAAGGAGCCATGATGAAGGTATAGTCTATATACCTCGCATACACCTCGTTCGACGTATCCATGAGAAACTCCTCTTCTCGAAAACTCCTATATAGATGTTGGCGAAAAACACACCAAGTGGGGAGCCCATCGCCACACCACCCTTCTCTATGTACGTGATTCGTCTGTGAGTAGTGAAAGGGGCCATCCTGGTACATATTTCAAGAAGGGTGCGAAGGGCCTCCTCAGAGATATTCAAAGTGGGTGTCACAGAGCAAGATGGCGACTCATCGCCAATGAGCGAGTGGGACGGCAGTCTGACTGTGACTCGGCCGCTCTCGGTGACTGATTGATTGATTTGAAGTTTTTTGGCATCCTGTCATCGAAGGTTATTGATGCCGACATCGTTTATTATAAGTAAAGAATAAAAGAATATTCAATTAAAACCGTACAAGCAAATATGTCACCATAAAAGTTAAATAACTTTCAGAACACCTGCTTCTGAAATAAATCTAAAAATACTTCTAGCATTGTACGACATATCATGTCCAAGAATGTTGGCAAGGATGAACCTCTCATCCTCACCTCAAGCCTCAAACAGATATCTATTTCTTTCCATGCTATAAGTGGGGCATCCAGTCAACAAATGCCTCACTGTCAAGTGTATCAAAAAGTCGTCGCAATATGGTTGGCATTGGCCACTTAGCAGAAACTCAGGTGTCATCCGCGTGTGACCAATGCGCAGACATAAAAGAGTAGTCTCCCACTTTCGGGGCATCACGTCATACCTGCAAGTGGATATAGAATTTGTCATTTCTCTCATCCTATTTTTAATTAAGATATCCCAATGCTGTTGCCAATTATTATAGATAAAAATTTTAATTGTAGCTAAAACATTATTACAGGGAATGGGATAATTTCTTGGTAGCAACTCAGCTGCAGCATTCTTTGCCAATGAATCTGCCTCCTCATTTTCAGACACACCTACGTGGGCCGGAACCCAGCAAAATCGGATTGTTATACCTTTCAGGCCAGTGATTAGAATACACTCTAAAATCTTCAAAATTAAAGAGTTACTAAAATTAAAAACTTCTAAAGCTTGTAGGGCACTTCTTGCATCACTAAAAATGGTAAAATTGCCCTCTTCTTTTAACGCTATGTTTTCAATTGTAGTTAGTATGCCATATAGTTCGGCGGTAAATATGGAAGATACTAGAGGAATTCTCCGCCCCGTTAACGTCGCTACTTGCTCCGCCCTGAGCGCCGGAGCGGCCACTGTAAATTCACCGCCTCTCCCCTGCAAGCTGGAATTGTCATACTTAAGGACGATGCTAGCATCGTTTCAGCTACTGCAACATCCAAAAGACAAGTGAAGCAAGGCGAGCCTTCCTTGAGGGATCAAGATCTGCAAAGTGCTATATTGAAGCTACAAACATAACACCACACCCAATTGTATGACAAACACCCCGCCAGGTCGCTGTTATCATCTGCAGACTACGACTGTGATATCTATGCAGCTAGCAAATCATCTTGGACAACGGTGAATACCCAGCAACACAGCATAGACCAATAAGACCGTGCAACTACTGTAATCAAGACACACAAGAACCTCTACAGCACTACCTACTGCACTGTCAGGAAACGAGCCTACTTCGGCAGGATCTCAACCCCAACAATCCTGCAACTGCAACAGCAATTGTCAGACACATAATTGCCAATGTTGATGCCCTCTCAGCTTTTCTCCGCAGCTACCCTCCAACAAGATAACGTAGGAACAGCACCAGTTTGCAACCTAAATAACCCTTTCACCCCCTCTTCACCTTCTCTGTTGGAATCAAAACGATTGTTGGCGGCCGAAGGCAATAACTCGTACTCCTTATAAGTAGACAGTTTTGCTTTCCCGTCCTTTTTTCAACGTTAAAAATGGGGACGGAGCCGTTGACGGTTTTTTTGGTTTCTAACACCTCTTCCACTTGCAATCTCTCTCTTTTCAGTTCAGGTATCCCTCCAAACCACTAATCAACAGACGTCTCAATAATCACAATTATAAGTAACTTTTTATTTTTATTTTTGTTCTAGATTTACAGGTACAGGAATGTTTATTCCATCCTTTCACTACTACTCAAGTAGCTACTACTCCCTCCTTTCAGCTCTCTATTACTTAGATGAAATCTCACGCTATTCCTCTACCTAAGAACTTAAGCTTAAACCACTACGAAGTTTTTCACTTCACCTATACCAATATCTCCAACTAAAACTTTTCAACTCGTTCCCGAGCCCTCCTACTTATCGGGACCTACTACTATAACTCCTTTTCTCTAACTAAAGACTGGAGCCAGTGGACTCTTGGGAAGGACATCCCCTTCCCGCTGTCGCCTTCTTCCTTCTCTAAACACGCATGCAACCATCGCCCGTTCCCATCCATGACCCAAAACCTAACCCAATATCCTAAAATAAATGTTGCAGAATATCCCCCATCCCAACTACCTATCCCCAAAATCCTACCAATACACCTACGGGCTGCAAAAGTGCAAGAGCCCGTGACTAGCCAAAAGGGCCAGGCAATCTTCAACAACAACAACAACAACAATCGTTTCAGCCATTCCAGCCAGAAGAAGGGAGGCGAACCTTTCAAAACACGTAGCTGCTTACCGTTTCTTTTTACCCGATTTGTAAACTTTGCTTTAAAACCTTTATATGTGACTTATCCTTAATTTATTTACCTATTATGAAGAATGACCTTTGCACAATTATTATTATTATTATTATTATTATTATGCTGGATTTCAAAATCAATAACGAATGGCATAAACATACTAAGGCTTTATCACAACAGCCTAAAAATCGTCATTCGCTTAGTTACCATTTATAGGAAATCTATTAATTATATAACGATAAAAGATATATCATAAATAAACGCCAGTTTCAATAGTTACCATTAATACCTTTGTAATCTGCATCGTAAACCAATGTCCTAAAATATTCCAATCTCCATCCTTCTCTCCTCCCCCTACCCCAGCCCCTTTTCAAACTTTACCCCAAAAATATGAAATTGATTTTCATGTACATTATAATCCCTTCATTTTGATATCCCCCTTTTCCCTCTAACCATCATCAGATTTCCTTCGCATCCAGCGTCTATCTTTATTGGCGATTACCCTGTCTGTCTTTATCCGCCTAAACCTTATCTAGTGCCCACTGCGGCCTCCCTCTTTTCCTTTCGGGCCTTGTTTGTGAGGGGGTTACTTAATAATATTCACCACGGGGTACTCCACCTTCGTGGGGGGTTATAGGCTTACAGGGTATGGTGGGTCGGGGCTGGGGATAGGCCAGGTGAGGGTACATATATATCGAGACGGTAGAAGAGGGCGCATATCCCAGGTCTGGGATAAACGGCCGATGGCTTTATGAATACGTCATGTGTAATACAAGGCTCATGATCGTTACAAACGGCCCAAGGGGTGAATCCTTATACGAGGTTCCCGGGCCCTGCGCCAACGCACAACAAGCTTTTGTTTTGTTTTTCGAAGAGAGGATGTCTGTTTGGTCAACTTGTTTGTTTTCTTTTGCATGGGAATTTGTTTATGTTCAAATGGGGAAATATTTTCCCTGGTGTGAATAACTGCTCTTTTTTGTTCTCATTCCTCACAAATCAATCCTAATTTCATTCTTAATTGCTTATTTAGTCGAACAAGTAAACATTGGTGAAAACATTACTCAAACTCGTTGATGTAGATCTGACATAGTGTTTACTCTCGAACTTCAAGTGTATTACAGTTAAGTATCATTGGAAATCCTTCGAAAATTGCAAATTAAAAATTTCCCCAGAGTGGTGTAGGTCCTGAGTGTCTTTTGATCTTGTGATTAATCCAAGCACATGTGATGATTTATGTTTGTTCATATACATGTTTGGATTTATTTCTAAGCATGTGGAAATGTTTGTGCGAAATATATATATATATATATATATATATATATATATATATATATATATATATGTGTGTGTGTGTGTGTGTGTGTGTGTGTGTGTGTGTGTGTGTGTATACTCGTTGTATGATATCGTAAATTACACAGGGATGCTATTTCGACGTACGTTATCTCTCTTCTTTGCTTTTATTTGGGAAATTGTATTGTCAACCCTAGTAGGTGTAACGCCACAAAACTTGCATTGAATCAGTCCCTGACTAGAGCTAAGCTAGTTTGTGAATAACAAAGAAGCTGTTTTCTGGATAAACATTTGTCTGTGTTCATTCTCTTTTCAACAGTGGAAAGAAATCTGAGAGAGAGAGAGAGAGAGAGAGAGAGAGAGAGAGAGAGAGAGAGAGAGAGAGAGAGAGAGAGAGAGAGAGAGAGATTTCTTAAACAACTAATAATTTCAAATAAGAAATTTAATATGTAATATATTAATGAGAATATGTGGTTCTAAGCAGTGAAAGTGACCGTTGAAAGTTTAATCCACTTTTTTATTGTTGGTGACTACATTAACTTATATATCTATTATTTTCATTGTTTTCGAATCCTTATCCATGAATCGTTTTACAAACCATTTTTATTTACTTTCTAACAATTTCTAGTAAAATCTCTATAAAATGATAATCTCTTTCTATTCAGAGCGTACAGGTACCTTCGTATTTTACAGTATCATCATCATCATCATCATCATACTCAGGGTATGTTTAGATTCTCGCACCTAATATACTGTATCTTTCCTTTATTATTTTATGTAACATACCATCGTACTTACTCCACGACCTCAGCTAGTTTTTCCCGATTCTCTCAAGTGTTGTGAGAAATATTGATTGACACACACTGCATTACACAATCATCCCCTATCACGCCATGTCCTATTTTGATGATCCAAAATAGTTATGGACGTTAGTAAGATCTAATACCTGTATTGTTCATGTTTTCATTAAACGGTGCCCTTCGATTTCCAAGATTTGTCACAAAGATTTGCTTTCAGAGACTGTATTCTATAGATCAACACTAAGATTAATCTATCAGGATGTAAGCCCGTTAATTATAAGGGATCTTACTATTGTAGCGTAGATGTTTGT
>NC_090742.1:83587137-83637137 GCF_036898095.1 Palaemon carinicauda | reverse complement strand
TGTATGTATGTATGTATAAAGTTTCTCCTGTCTCCTGTACGTTTATATGTGGATAAAATCTTGAATCGGATTTTTTTTTTTCATAAATCACAAAGTACAATATACTGTTGTTTTACTTTCCAATAATAGTGAATGTATTTAGGAACTGCGAAAAATACCACAGCGATGGAAGTCTTGGAATTAACGTTAGTAATTCAGGGAAAAGTAAATGAATGTAAATCGAACCCCCCCCCCCCACCCCCCACCCCCGAAAAAAAAATCCTTCAGTACGGATTTCCCCCCCCCCCCCAAGAGATTTAGATAATCTTACCATACGGAAAATAACAAGTGAAACATATATTTTATAATAATGATCTACAAAAAAAAAAAAAAAATACTCGTAGTAATGGTAAGCATTGTACCATCCAAAACATTGTGATACACAATGTTATACCGTTTATATGGCGTGACTAAAATGGTTCTTCCCGAAACAAGGAGATGATCGAAAAAAATCTTTTTGTCATCAGATTAAATTTCCGACCTTCCATTCCTGACACGTTAATTAAACCTTAATTTGATCTTATTTTCCGTGAGTCAATGCCCTCTTATTTTCGTTTAAAGACGGGTGGCCTTATGGGAGGGAAGAATAAAAGATCTGTCCGTTTTCCTCTATTTCTCAGCCAGGTCTTTTCCTTTAGTTTTCTCTTCGTCTCCGTTTTCCTCAGTTTTTCCTGCCTCATCTCTCTTTTCCTCAATTTTTCCTGCCTCATCGCTCTTTTCCTCAGTTTTTCCTACCTCATCTACCTTTTCCTCAGTTTCTCCCTTCCAATATATTTTGATCTCTTTCCCTTGCACTATCTTCCATTTTCCTCCGTTTTCTTGTCCCATCGACCGTTTCCCTTATTTTTTCTTCTCTATCTCCATTTTTTTTTTATTTCACTTCTCCTACATCTTTCCTCTATTTTACCCGCTTCATCTGTAACTCCACCATTTTCCAAACCTCATATCCTTTTCCCTCAGTTTTCTCTAGGAAATCTCTCTCTTCGCCTGTTCCCTCTGTCTCTCTCTCCCTGCTCCTTCAAGTAGCGGATCGGTGACCCAGTCTCTCTCTCTCTCTCTCTCTCTCTCTCTCTCTCTCTCTCTCTCTGGTTAAATAGAAAGGAATCCCTCTCTCCTTTTCCCGCTATTGTTAATTTGGGAGAAGGCTTTGAGAGATGGGCTTTTTGCTACAGCCTTTATCTCTCTTGGCATTGAGGGCTGACGGACAAGAAATATTAGGCCGTTGGGATATGCATACGGGAGGTAACCGTGTAAGCCTAAATGTTTTCATATTTTGGTTAGGGAAAGGGGTTGACCTTGCTTGGTTTTACTATTGCACTTTGCGCGCGCGCAAACACACATCACATACACCGATTTTTTTTATCTATATATACACATATATATTATGTATATATATAATATATATACATATATATATATATATATATATATATATATATAAAATGGTAGATTTCGGTGATTTTTATTTAATATAGTATAGTAAAGAAGAACAAATGACGAATTTTACACGTTATTCGTAGTCCAATAATTAAAGTAAAATCTGTATTTTGTTTGTATTTATTTCTTTTCAATTAACGTTCCGTGTTTATTGGTTTTTGGTATTATAGTGATGATAATTATTTCTTAGACTTAGCAATTAAATAAGACATGTCTTTTAGTCCCTTTCTATGAACCCGCATGATATTCATTAAAGTAGTAAAATGATCAATGACAATTCTAAAAAGTAACAAGTAAAAAAAGAAGGAAGGTCCTGGAAATGAATGCTGGTGAACTGATATACTATCGTACAATATTTTACAAAATGAAAAAGTGAAGTTTTGTGTTTAGCTTATGAGAGAGAGAGAGAGAGAGAGAGAGAGGAGAGAGAGAGAGAGAGAGAGAGAGGAGAGAGAGAGAGAGAGAGAGAGAGAGAGAGAGAGAGAGCAATTAATCAAATCATGCAACAGAACGACTGGGTGAGATTTTGAAATGGGAGAATGTATTAAATTACTCCCCGAATAACCTTGTAATAGCCGCTAGGGCACAGAATCCCTTATTCATTTCTTTAGGAATTAACAGATCTCTTGACTCTTTTGTATGGTAATAGTTAAAGGACCTTCACTGACATCTTTTAGAAGTGTATCTTGCCTCATTTGTTTTTGTCACTTATCATTTTTATCTCTTCTGGTTAAACTAATATTTCTCTCTCTCTACCCTTTCTGTGTCCCCTTTTCTCTAGGTATGATTGTCATGTTAATGGTTTGGTTTGTTTATTCGTCTGTTTGTTAGTAAGATTATACAAAAGATTTAAGTGTAGATTTATTATCCTAGATGTTTTTCGTTAGACTGGCAACAAGTGATTGGATTTTAGTTAAGGTAGTAATAGAACCTTTGTGAAGAAATCGCTTTTGATAATATCTAGTAGACGCTTTGGTCACGATGCAAATTCATATAGAAAATATCCCAGGGCTACATTGACATCGAATAGATTAGCCTAGCCGAAGTACGAATGTTATTACCATTGGTTTAGATTTGTGATCTTAGAACACTGTTGGTTAAAAAAGTAATCGCTTGTCTGGAGTTGGCACCAAGTATTGATGTTGCATCTCTTAAAATTTCTATTCTAACTTGTACCAACTTAATTAAAATATCCTTACTTAAGCTCCCATTGGAGGTTACGGTAATTCCGTAAAACTTTTTCATGTTTGATTCATTTCAGTTTTCATTTTGAAGTAGTAACAGTTGTGTTTAGAAGTAATACAATTATCCTGGACTTATGTTTATACCTTGTCATGTTCATTTTCTTTCAGATCTATTTTTCTACATCTTTTCTTATTCTGGACTGCCACCTATATATATTTCATGCTTTTGACATTTCAATTCACAATTAACCTTATATTCTTAGCCTTATTTTCTGAAAATATAAAACATTAGAATTTCACATTCATTTTTTGAAAATGCAAAGTAGGTCTTAGGTCTCTTTAATTAAAACAAAGCCAATATTATCTTGCATATATCCTCGGGTGTATTTTGAGACTTTTCATTCTATATTTTCCAACATTTTATTCCTTTAGAAGTGGCCTATAAATTACGATTTTTTGTAACCTGGAATTCCTTTGTGTAATAACTAGTTTTCCTTAATATTTTCATAAGCTTGATGACTACATTAGTTTTATTTGTACCAAAGTGTATTTTGAAAAGAAAAAAAAATCTTTCAACATACTGTACACCTATTTCCAAGCAAAATTATCCTCCATTTATGCAATTATTAAAAATTTCCATGCTCAGACATATAGTGCAAAATTCATTAATTTATGATTTATCCTACAGCTATTCCATCTTTTTATTTTAATTTTTATTCTTTCGCGTTCCTGATAACATATTTGCGATTTTATTGTATTTTGAAAATTACACGAAATATTTTATATCACTGTTTAGATTAATATAAGCATTTATCATTTATTTACTTGATTTGAATTTTACCATAACTTTGAAAGTAAATTAAACTAATTTTACATTATTTTCTGTCCCAAATGACTTCTGTATTCAAGTTGAGAACTTTCTCAACTTTTTTGCTACTGCAAGGTATTTCGAATATAACCATAAATACGATCACACGCTGCTTTTCTAATCACCCCACAGTAGTAATCGCAACTCAACTTGCATATTGTTACGTATACAACAACAAATGTAGCCATTTCTAGACCACTGCAGGAAAAAGGTCTCAGGTATGTCAACTTCTGTCTGGGGTTTGGCCAGTTTCCACCATCACGCTGGCCAGTGCGGTTAGTGATGGGAGAGTTTCGTCTTATCACTTACAGCAAACCAACCTAGTGTGGGTAATCCTGACTAGTACAGCTTTTCTGATCATGGTGATACACAAAGCCTTTCATTACGTCGTTAAGGTGTTCCCACGTGCATATATATATATATATATATATATATATATATATATATATATATATATATATATAGTATATATATGTGTGTATATATATATATGTATATATATGTATATATATATATATATATATATATATATATATATATATATATATATATACTTATATATATGTTATATATATATATATATATATATATATAATATATATATATATATATATATATATATATATATATATATATATATATATATATATATATATTATATATATATATATATATATATATATATATAATATATCATATTAGTATATATATATATATATATATATATATATATATATATATATATCGCAAATTACTAGTAATATTGATATAATCACAGTACCAAAATTACCTCATTTGCTTCGGATAGTTTCGAAAACTATTACAAAAGTAAATTTAATATCGAACACATTAGCTACAATTTGGAGTTATTTCTCTAATTCTACCGCCATAACCATTGGAAAGTATATTTTGAAATGTTACCTTTAAACTTTACTTCATTAAACTACTCCTGTAACACCATGACACGCAAAAGAGCGAAGCGAACATATTTTTAAAACTAAAAATAACCTAACAAGAAGACTAATGCATTGCATTATGCTCGAATCAAGATCTACAGTGGAAACCTACAAAATAGTTCCTAATGTACAAAGACAAAAATATGTACTTAATGTTTCATGATTATAGATGGGATACGGTATATATATATATATATATATATATATATATATATATATATATATATATATATATATATATATATATATATATATATATACATATATATATATATGTATATATATATATATGTATGTATATATATTCTGTGAATTGAGTTGAATCCTACCCTCCTAAGTAAAACTGTTAGCAGTTCGTAATTTTTTTTTTCCTTCGAAACAGCTCCACTCTCGTGGATTTCCTTTCTTGTATCCTCAGACAGGCCTCAACCCACAAAAGGTTGTCGTTGTCTGCACTATGTAGGCTCACAGCCATTAAATTATCAGGCACTTGACTTTCCCTTCTCTTTCCCAGGTCAGCCACAAGATATAAGCCACACGCGAGAACAAGGGTTTCTCATAGAAAGGACAAAGTACCCATAGGTAAGAGGACACTTGGTCATGATTTGCCAACATCCAGAAAAGGAAGGTGTGGTCACGGATGTCATTGGAAATCAAGACACAAAGACCGCCCTATGAACTCAAAAATGACCAATCGAGAGGAAAAAGGGGATGGCCCAAAATCTCCTCTTCTCGGCCTAAGGCCTTCATCAAGAAACGAAGAAGTTCTCACCCAAGGAAGAGAGAGAGAGAGAGAGAGAGAGAGAGAGAGAGAGAGAGAGAGAGAGAGAGAGAGAGGAGAGAGGCCAGTGTCTGCTCCCCTCAGGACACAAGCCATCCCAGCTCATAAGGTTCTAACTCCGCATGAGTCGCCGGAAAACTCATGTGTAACTCAAGGATCCACCCTTCCCCTGAGTCCACAATGGAGATAGTGACGTCCCAAGTACACCTGCTTTGATGAAACTAAGATAAGTAAATTGACCTATGAGAGGGAGAAAGTTAACAAGTGCAAAACAGAGGGGTTGCATTAAAGGGTATTCTAGAGGAGAGTAGCTGGAAAAAAAAACTTTGCGAATATTTTTCTCTTCAATTCTATGTCAACCCATTCACACCCAACATCATTTTTTATTTTAAAGGAGGAGCGTAAACTAAGTTCCCTTATGGTCAAGTATTAAGAATCAAAGGTTTTTCTTTCAACTTTAAAGTGCGAAGTGGGTTTTTTTTTTTTTTTTTTTGGGGGGGGGCACATGGAAGATAGTCAAAGACGATAGTGAACATTATCTTTTATTTTATATGGTCAACCTTGTACTTTATTTTACCATAATTATTCTTTTGACATTTATGCTCTGTAGTTTTCATTATATTGAGTGATTTTTCAGAATGCAGAAATTAAGTGATGCTTTCTTTTTATTTTCTGCATCTAATTGTGTTTTGATTATTGCTGGAGAGAATTAAACTTAATGTTTTGTCTTTTCATTTTTGACTTCAACCATTTTGATTTATTAACTATAAACTCGAAAACATTTCCAGTTTTGAATTGTTAGGTTTGATGAGGAATCAGATTCGAGTTGTTTATGACTTTATTAAACACAGAAGATAAGCAATGAAAATATTGGCTAGTGTATGTTTTTCTCCTTAAGAATCCTACAAACAATTTTCTTTTTTATTTCTTTTGTGAAATAAATTCAGTTTTGTATTAGATTTTTATAACAAGAGTTTTTTTGTCCGCGATTAGACTAAGGAACCAGGTAGACTGTCCTTGCATGTAACAAACCCCATATTTTTTTTAAGAGTTGCAGCTCCAAAGTAAAAATCACGAACTCAGGAAAAGTGAACAGTTAATAGCATAAAATGGTTCAGTCCTTTTAAAGAACTCATAGTGTCAATTAGACGATCTGGTTGATACGACGATACAGTGTCAAGTAGAGAGTCCGATTGATACTCCATTTAAAGGGCGTAACCGCACGTTACGTCACATCTTTAAAGTGGGGGTCTGTGGTCGGGATATATTTTTTTTACTCACCCCCTGTTCATATTCTTTTGTGTTGGAATATAAGTTTTTTTTTTTTATTACCTTTTGCTAATTGCTCTGGACACAGTTTTTGTTTCGGAGTTGTTTTGGTTGGTCGGAAATTTGATTTTTGAAATCATTGATTGGTGATCTTTGATCTTAGTTGTTATGCAACCTGATTTGTCGCGTTTGTTTTATTCTGTTGATTTCATAGTGTGAAGTTGGTGTTGACCAGAAGTCTTGATTTTTTCTATCAAGCAGCTGTAGTTACATTCAAGGTTCAAGATTTTATCGTTTCTGTCATGGGAGACGAAAATTCAGATAGAGTTTCCAGGTTCCTAGAGGAACCGAATGACTTTTTGTTAAGTCAACTCTCCCCAGCAGAGCTAATTGAAGTGAGCTCACGTGTGGATGATATCCAAAACGCAGGTAAAAGACAACAGATTCTGGATGCCGTAGAGAGTGAACTTAATAGCCGTCATGGATTGAGGGAAGAGCGTGAGTTGGAGATAGCACTTTAAGATAGGGACGAAGACAACTCCATAACCCGAGAACACTCTGTTATGGGAGGAGCAGCAGCAGTGCCAATGTTACCATCAGCCATGTCATCAAGCCAGACTGCCTACTGAACTTCAAGTCCAGTCGAAGTTGAATCTCATGATGAAGTTCAGAGGTCAGAAGAGTTGTTGAGGATGAAAATTAAATTTAACACGTTAACCGCCATGTGAACCACCGGTGGTACATTGTGAATAAGACATAAACGCCACATGTACCACCAGTGGTTCAATTTTGATTTTTTATACTTTTTTCATTTTTATTTAGATAAATTAGTAAAAAGGGTTATAAATACCATAGTCTGCATGCAAATCAAAGTTTATTAATTGAATTTTATAAAAGTGAAAAAAATAAAAGCAATTCTTTTAATTATAATGGAAAAAATAATAGGCATTTTTCATGATAGCACATTCACATAAAAAAATTATGCAAAAGCTCCATATCTGAAACTTTTCAGTATAGAGATATATATAGCATTTCATATGCACCAAAGAAACATTAGTACTCCTTTAATGAAGTCTTTCAAAGCATGATGGGCATAAATGAGGCTTGCCTTCACATTGACCACACACTGTCTTTACTCTGTCTTTACTCTTCTTGCTTTGCGTGCTGCGATTTGGCTTCCTTCATTCTTACTAAGTAACTCATAGCAACCTCTGCATCTTTTTCTCACATCTCTACATTTTCCATCTAACTCAACTAAAACATGAAGTGACCTTTTCCCCCCAATGGGTGAAAAATCCTTTCCAATCTTTATATCTTCAGTTGGTTTACCTGTCAAAAGTGAGAGTACTACAGATTCTCTAAATTTCTTTATTGAAATTGGTTTGTTTGTGTGAAACTTGTTGAAGAGAATATATGAATTTACTATAGCTGTCCCAAGAAGAAGCTCAAAAGCTGCTTTCTTGTACCACTTCTTAACTTTTCTGAGGGGTGAGTAATATGAGGCCATCTGGTCAGAGTAGTCCACTCCTTTTTTGGCTGCATTATAATCCAAGATACATTGCGGCTTTTTTTCTCTCTATACCACGTTTTATTTTACCAGTTTTGACTAATTCTTTGGTATATTCAGGGACAGTTGTTAGCATAAGAACATCACGTTGATCCTTCCACTTTATAACTTTTATGCCTTCAGAATTCTGCTGTGCTGCTACTTCACCTTTTTTCAGTTTTTTGCGTGTCACAGATTTTGGAACATACTTTCTGTTCACTCTCAGTGTTCCACAGACATAAGTTGATTTTCCTAAAAGGTACCTAGACAATGGCACTGAAGAATAGAAATTGTCTATATAAAGTGTTCTACCTTCACTAAGAAGTCCATCCATTAGTGCCCGAGTTATATACTCTGCATGTTCTATTCCTGGAGCATTATCACCTTTCCCTTTGTAAATCATGAATTCCCAAGTATATCCATCCACTGAGCACAATTTATAGACTTTCAATCCATATTTGTGACTTTTACTTGGATTATATTGAAGTAATATTGTTCGACCTCTAAATAAAACCATACTTTCATCTATTACAACCTTCTCACCAGGTGTGAATTTTTTAAAGTTTCTTGACAAAAGCTGAATCAGTGGCCGCAGTTTGAAAAGTCTATCACATCCATCTGAGCGACTACTATCTGCAAAGTGTATAAATCGTAGGATCAGCTCAAATTTATTCCTAGCCATGGTTGTCTTTATAAGATCAACTCCATACATTTTGCTCCTACTCCAGTAGCTCTCAAAAGTTGGCTGCTTATTCAGACCCATGAGAATAAAGATACCAAAGAACTTTTCAATGTCTTGTTTGGTTACTGGTTTCCAAGCTTTCATCTTAGAGTGCCTAGTAATAGGCTTCATTGCTGCAGTAGTATCATAAAATCTATTAGTTTCAATTACTATCAAATCAAAGATCTCATCAGTAACAAATAATTTATACACATCAAGTGGAAGAACTTCTCCATCTGAAGTAGATGGCAAAGTGTAATGTTTCTCTTCTCTAGCTGTACATAGGAAGTTTCTAGGGAGAGCAACGGTATCCTGCCAGTCAGAGTTTCCATTTGCTTGAGATAATTGTTGTTGAATATCTGTCACATTAGATGTTGAAGGCAATATATTTTCATCCTCTGTACCATCATCATCCGTTGCTGGCAAAATGCTGTCATCTCCTGTACCATCATCTTCTGATTCGCTGTAGCTGCTACTTTCTTCATCATCGAAATTTGGATCAGAGTCACTTAGGGAGGAATTTGAAATTTCATCATTGCTGTAATCATCATCATCATCATCATCTGACGGTGGTTCTGCATACCCATAAAAGCTACTAGCATCCATTGCGTTCCTAAAGAAGAAATATATATATATATATATATATATATATATATATATATATATATATATACATATATATATATATATATATATATATATATATATATATATATATATATATATATATATATACAGTATATTACAACGCAAAGACAAATGACATTTTGTTTTATAAGAAACAGTGTCTGTATACTTTAGTGAATAATCATTGCAAAGAAAAGAATAGTAAATAAATAAAGATAAAAAATATAATAAATCAAAGAATAATATACGTATTTAGGTTTCTGTAGATCATGATCTCATGTGAATGTAAATCACTTGTAGGCCTAAATGAGAGAAGTAATCCAAATATCACAGAGAGAGAGAGAGATACAAATCACATTATATATATATATATATATATATATATATATATATATATATATATAAAAGCTTTGTAAACTAGTTAAAATTAAAATGGATTGTTATAGCGTGAACCATCGGTGTACAATGAGACTGAGGAATGAACGGCATTTGACAAGCATCGCCAATTGAACCATCGGTGACCAAGTTATCTATGATCCACCGATGGCACATTTGGTGTCGGAGAAAGAAAAATGTATACATGTTGCCTTATGAACCACATGTGTCTCAAGGTTTTTACACTCACTTACCCTTCTCCACTATCTTGCAGATTAAACAACGTGTTCCCCTGTTCGCTGTGACAAACGTACTGAGAAGGATAGGACATTGTAGTTATGGCGGCAGGGAGAAATTGATGAATTGCCTTATGGCGGTTAACGTGTGTTAAAGCAGCTGAGCTCGAGGCTAAGTCATTGCGAGCTCAGTTGGAGATGCACTGTCAGAATTCAAGATCACCCAGGGCACAACCCATGGGAAGGTTTTCAGATAAAGATATGGTGGGACTCCCTCAATCCTATGATGAAAAGAATCCTGAAGGCTTCTTCCTGTCGTTTGAGAGAGTAATGAGGAGTTACCAGGTCCCAGAGGACTCCTGGTCTCGCCGGTTGCCAACAAAGTTAACCGGGAGAGCAGTGGATGCTTACAATGAGGTATCCGACCTTGTTGCGCACGATTATCGCCTGGTAAGGCATGGATCTTGAAAGCTTTCGAACTTGTGCCTGAGGCTTATCGCCAGAAGTTCAGGAACTTGAGGAAAGGATCAAAAAGCTATGCAGAGTATTGGAGGCAAATGAAGATTAGCCATGACAGGTGGGTGGAGGCCTCTCTTGGAAATAACAAGTCCTACGACAATGGAGATAGTGACGTCCCAAGTACACCTGCTTTGATGAAACTAAGATAAGTAAATTGACCTGTGAGAGGGAGAAAGTTAACAAGTGCAAAACAGAAGGGTTGCATTAAAGGTTATTCTAGAGGAATGTAGCTGGAAAAAAAAAACTTTGTGAATAATTTTCTCTTCAATTCTGTGTCAACCCATTCACACCCAACATCATTTTTACTTTTAAAGGAGGAGCGTAAACCAAGTTCCCTTATGGTCAAGTATTAAGAATCAAAGGTTTTTCTTTTAACTTTAAAGTGCGAAGTGGGTTTTTTTTGTTGTTGTTGGGGCACATGGAAAATAGTCAAAGACAATAGTGAACATTATTTTTTTTCTTATATGGTCAACCTTGTACTTTTTTTACCATAATTATTCTTTTGACATTTATGTCAATTAGACGATCTGGTTGATACGATGATACTGTGTCAAGTAGAGAGTGCGATTGAAACTCTATTTACGCCCTGTAACTGCACGTTACGTCACAATATATATATATATATATATATATATATATATATATATATATATATATATATATATATATATATATATATTAAGAGGTAACTGTACATGTATGTGTATATATACATATATATATATATATATATATATATATATATATATATTATGTATATATCTATTTATATATGTGTATGTATATATATATATATATATATATATATATATATATATGTATACATATATATATATGTGTGTGTGTGTATATGTTTATATGTTTATATATATATTTATATGTGTATATATATATATTTATATATGTATGTATATGTATGTATGTATATATATGTGTATATATATGTATATATATATATATATTTAGAGAGAGAGAGAGAGAGAGAGAGAGAGAGAGAGAGAGAGAGAGAGAGAGAGAGAGAGAGAGAGAGAGAGAGAGAGAGAGAGAGAGAGAGACTATATTTAATTGTGTAAATATTGAGGCGGTGGGGATTACACATTTTATGAGGCTTATAGACAGTTATTTTACAAAACTACGCCGTGAATGAACTTTTTGAAAATTGCCATTTTCTAATGTATTTTTCATTTTCCTTTTTGTAATAATGTAATCATGCATAGATATTCCGTAGATTTTCATCCTATCGAAAGTAAATTTTATTATCTGCATCCTTGTATTTGCTTTAAAGCTTATATTAATTTCCGTTTTTAAATCATCAAGTTAAACACAAGCTTCTAATTTGATTAATTGAATATTTGATTAGAGTTATGAATACTTTGAAAATTTAAAGTCATAATCTGGGCGTTTAAAAGTCAGATCTTTAAAGTATAAAGCAAATGATTCAGATTTTAAATGAAGGAGAATCTTAAATCAAAATTAAAACACTTCAATACAAACTATCAAAATTTCATATCACAACATAATGGATTTTTAAATCAAGTAATGGAGTACTATAAAATTAATTTGATTAAAACAGAATCTAGAGAAATACATAAGATTTTATATGAATATGTTTAATCTTATAAAAGTTAAACTTGAACATGAGTTTTAAGATATACTTACGGCGTCTTTAGTTCAGGAAAAATAAATTGATAAAACTGTACATCGAAAACTCAAAGGACTATTTCAATTTTTTTTACTTTAAATAAATCTTTATTGATTTAAATGAAGCTGCTCTCATTATGAATACCCATAAATGCTATGAAATACTCCAGTTATGGATTTAAATCTAATTTTAATTTCCATTAAGTAAAACATTAACTGTTTTATTAGAACTCTTAATAGATAGAGTGAGCCTTTTATCTCTCTAAATCAAAATAAGGAATTAACATTGAAAACACTTATCTTGAAGATATATATATATATATATATATATATATATATATATATATATATATATGCATATATATATGCATATATATATATATATATATATATATATATATATACTCTAAATCAGCTTCTTAAGAAACTGAATACTCCCTTTCTTGTGTAGTTAAATCAAATTTGGTCAATTCAACTCAATTATACTAAAAGTTTGACATTTCTGGCAATAATTGAATAATCATAGAAGTTTGTAAATACAAAGCTTTAATGCTCTAGATTAAATCAAACACTTGAGATGCTTTAGTCACTACTTTGGGTTTTATATAAAACTTCTAGGGTTTTCGAAATCATTACAGTTATTTACCGTTCACATCTTTCTTTTTTTAAATCAAGCTAGTAAGTTTTTACGTTCATGTGTTTTTATTTCGTTAGCTTTGAATAGGACTTGCCATATATAAATTGGATGCTTATTTACATAGATAATTTCATGGTTGAAAACCAATCTCTGTTTTTTTTTTAGGTAAAATATTAGCTCTTAAAATACAGTGGTGATTATAATTTAAAACTTGAGAGATTCATGACAAATGACAAGTGCTTCCCGTTTAGAGCTTTAAGAGGTAAGCATAAGTTCATATAAAAAAAATCTAATTGTATTTTCATAAAGATTTGCAACTCTTTACTTAATTTATAGTCAGAAGCTATGATAAGAGTACTTAATTGCATTTTTTGCATTATTTAAGATGCATATAAAAAATGTTTAAGCAGATGTTCTATATAAGAATGCATTATGGATATAAACATTTTTATGAACATCAAAATCTTAATAAAATCTAATATCCAGGAAGTACAGGAGAAAGAGAGAGAGAGAGAGAGAGAGAGAGAGAGAGAGAGAGAGAGAGAGAGAGAGAGAGAGAGAGAGAGAGAGAGGGGGGGCTTAGGATTTAAATGCACCCAGAAATGCTTTTCCCTGGTCCCAGTCCACAGGTCGTATCTTTCTCTCTTTCCTAACCCTCTTACGTAGTCGATTACTCACCCATCGACTACCCTTCCCCTCCCCCTCTAACTCCCTCTCTTCCTCCCTCTCTTCCTCCCTCTCTGCAAACAAATCCTACTTTTAAAGGGGGTTCCTTTTCTTGTTGGATAATTTAAAACTGACGCGTGTGTTTGACGTTTGGGGTTCCGTTTTCTATAACTGGTACTCAGACTATTATTGCCAATTTCTTTGTTAGGACAAGCAAACCTGATTACCGAGTGCTATTGGCTTTATTATTGAATGGAAGAAGAATTTGGGATTTTCCGTCTCGAGACTAAATGGGTTTTCATTGTGAGGGAATTTGCCAATAAACATTTACGCCATTACTGTCACAAACAGTTGTGGTAGTACACGATTGCCAAACAGCCGTGAATTGAGTTTGACGTAAATCACAGATTAAGAAAACAAAGATACAATTTTCACAAAATATTTTAAATTGACGTTGCTAACCGCAATCTTGACTCCAAGTGTCTTCGAGGGACATATGTGACAACAGCAGCTGGTAATTCTTGGTGGTCACTAACCTGATACACCATCGATTGGTCGATCAGGTGTAAGGCAGTGATGTTTCGTGACACATCTCCCCTTTGAAATAAAGAGCGAGTTTATATATATATATATATATATATATATATATATATATATATATATATATATATATATTAATCAGGTCACATTTAAGGGCATAACCAGACATATAACTACTTGGTCTCTCCCCATCCTTCTGGTAAGGGGATAAAAAATAGTCATACCCTGGTGAGAGGGTGTAACCCCGAGCTGTACACTCGGAAACCACAACCTCCTACAAGGCCATGTGTAAGCATACTTCATTCTAAACTTAGCGAGAACCTAATACCAGTATCTTCTCCAGCCGACGTGTAAGTTTAAATAAAAACAAATGATTTTAGTTATATATATATATATATATATATATATATATATATATATATATATATATATATATATATATATATATATATATATATATATATATATATATTAGTGTGCTACTGTTGTTAACACACATTAAGTATGTTAGTTGGTATGTTACATCTTCAAGTAAAGTCAAGTAAGTTAACTTTAAAATGGTTTATTCTTTAAGAACAACAGTGTTAACATCTCCATCACAGGAGTATAGCTGGTTTGGTCGGATGACCATTCCATATGACATCTTAGTAATAACTGGCTAAAATATCGATATCACAGATATCGTATAGTCAGTTATCTCAGCATTTAAACACATAATGTTAACTAAACATTAATATAGGAAGACACCTGCATCCGGTGGCGACACAACTCTTTCCCACGATTCGTATTTGTGTTTATTCTTCATAAAAATGTTACATTGCTGAGATATGGTATTCACATCCTGCTATGATCTGACTACAGCACTTCTCACACTAGCTTCTACTTCCACAATGACCTATTACGTCATGTGTTTTAAACATGTAATATATAATTATTACATAAGCTCAGCCATCTATCTCAATTTAAAAAAAAAAAAAAATTTAACAACACGTCAAAACATGTTACTAGGAGTGTGACTGGATATATATATTATTTTTTGTTCAACTTTAACCATAAGCAAATGAGGATGAATGTTCGAATAGGCACAAAAAATAATAACAATAATGCATATTAACAGATATTACCAAAGCAAAGAAAAAATGCATGATAAATACAGATCAATATATGGTACATTGCTAGCAAACGATTATATGGTACCAAAAAAAAATACTGATATACATATGATTCGGTAACTTTGTTAAAGAATAATTGTTACCTTTGTCAGAAATATAGATTATTATAATACGGTAATTAATAAAAATATTTGTTACCTTGGTAAAGATACAATTTTAGTGCACAAACACGAATTCCTGGTACGTACACGTACCACGGTTTCGTACATATATATATATATATATATATATTATATATTTTATTAGATGCCCATAGATTCTGTTTTTTTTTTTTTAACATTCCGGCTTACATATTTTATTAGATGCCGAAAAAAATGATTTAATTTTTAAATGTTTTTAAAATTTTTTTTTCTTTTTTTTTTTTTAAATGCAAATGTTCTATAGTCTCTTCAATTACATATTACTAGCGTATTAACTGCTTTTCGTACACAACACTTTTCCAAGACAATTTTACTCATTTGAGCGAATGAAGGGGCCACTTTCAAACGGCTTTAAATTGAATTAAATAAGGAGTTTTGTCTGGACCTGGCAAAACGTTCTGTTTGAGCTGCAAACTATTGTACCTTAACCTACGCCAAACAAAGATGTTAACGGCGATAAACATCATCACCGTCACAATTATTCCTGCTAGTTGTATTGGGTGAAGAAATTCTTCATAAGTCGGTGACGGGTGGTCCATCTCGGTCAATTTCATCAACCGCTTGGCTACCTGTTTGTTGTATGGGAGAGGTAAAGATGGAATCGTTGTTGACCATGTGAAGTTCGCGAAGTAGGCTCGTTCTCTGATGATAGTCTTGATACCTTTTACCATGGAATTAGGGGATGTCCCGACACAACCATCTGCTGCAACGAAGATTTGGGAATAGGGCGTGGATCCGTCCGGGCATGATACATTGAAGCCGGCCTTGTCGTATCGTATCCACGAGCCGTTGTTCAGTCTGCAATTGAACTCATTATTGTCAAAGGGATGAAGCTTATCCAGACAATTTTCATTTGTATGGGAGAGAGCACCGTCTAGCACTATACCTAACTCGCATGAATCCATTAAGTTTTTATGGAATTCAAATGAGTCAGCTGTACATATTTTTCTATCCATTGCTTCTGAACAGTGAGTTAATTAATTTAAGTCTTTAATGACCGTATATGTTTCCTTGTCTGGGGAAATCAATACGTGTCCTGTCAAACTGGATATTACTGGATTTGAGTGATTCGTCATGAAAGTCGGAAATGGTGATATCCTGTAAGATTGCCAGGCATCGGAAGAATCAAAGGGAATTGTAATCATAATCCTGTTATTTTCAACACTTACTGTAATTAGGCTGTAATAAAATTCTAACCTACGTGCGTCTAACAAAGGAATATAACCTAGTTTCTCCCGTTCGTTCTCCACAATTAACTTTTAAGTATTTTATTGGCAACAAATGGGGTGACAGTACACCTTTAGTCGCTAACGTGATAGCTTCCACATAATCTTTTGATTTCTCAATGAAATGTGCAATTCTGTTATGTATGTGATCTATTTTTGAATCATAATACGTTAACGTTGCCAACAAATCCTGTACTTCCATAATCTGAGTGATATTACTTGAATGTTCATTTACTAAACTCATAATTTGATTGATTGAAGCTAACTGATTCCTTAGTTCTGACATAATCAATTCATCTTCATGAGTCAAGAACTCAATTTTCTTATTTTGATTACTAATTTTAAGACGATTGGAAATTCCTAAACCTAAACTTGCAATAGAACCAAAGATGTTTAGTGCAGCAAAAATAAACGGGTTACGTTTCTCAATATTTTCGTGTCCTACAGTCCACATCAAAAGGTCACGAGCCAAAGATTCTCTCTCGTAAGTCTTATTTTGCAAGTCTTCAGATAGCATCTCTGCAACTTTTAGTGTCGATGCAAGCAAACTCTCTGTATTAAACGGAAAATGTCTTCTATGCAATTCATTTAATGAGACAGCAAACCCTGAAATGGCGCTTTTTAAGCTAGTGACGTCATTCTCTGGGAGAAAAATTGCTTGCATTCGCACTTCAACAACTACGTTACTTGATGTAATAAAAACGTCTTCTTGTCTTTTAACTATAGTGCCATATTTAAAATCTATACTTTTAGTTTTAGAGCTCATCCCACACGAGAAAAATGTCTGAGCGAACAATATCACTCCCAACAACAAAAAAATTCATCTTGGAAACCTGTAACGAGAAAAATATATGTAATTACTCCTGTATTAAGAAGAAAAACTTTCAACATACAATGTGTAAAAGAAAATAAAAATCTTTCCCTTACTTCTTTCCCTCTTATTTTAATTTCTTATGTGAGCCAATGGTACGATTCTCTCATCAGTGGGTTGGGATACGTTTTGAACTCTAAACCTATTGGCCGTTAATGTTTCCAAAATGTTAAATGGGCCTTCAAACTTAGGTGTTAGTTTATAATTGAGTCCTTTACGTACATTTACCTGTATGTATGCATTATCACCCACGGTATATGTTTTAGTTGGCTTCGCTATTTTATCATGATTCCTTTTCATTATGATTTGTGATTCTTCTAAATTCTTTCGAAGGATATCAAAACGACTTTTGCTTGCATTTATACATTCTTTTAAAGGATTTGATAGATTAGTTGTAGGCGTTAATACATGGAAAGGCGTTCTAACTGGGGTACCATACAATGCTTCGTGCGGTGACATTTTAATTGATATATGATATGAATGATTCAGAGTACTCAGTACCGCAGGTATTGCAATATCCCAGTTGGGGTCTGATCCCCCTAGTGTTACTCTTAATATATTTAAAACCTTCCTATTTGCTCTTTCCACTAGCCCATTCGACTCTGGGTGATATATCATGGTATTTATTTTCTTTATGCTAAGGAATTCACACAATGAGGTAAGAAAGTGATTATTAAATTCTCCACCCGAGTCTGAGATTATCAAGTGTGGAATTCCATGTTTACAAATGTAACACTCGTAAAACTTCCTAGCGCATTCAATCGCAGTTTTAGTTTTAAGCGCTATTAGTTCTGTATATCGAGTTAAAGCATCTACAATTACTAAGAGGTGCTTATTTCCTCTGTCTGACTCGTAAAATCCTGTTAACAAATATAAATGTATTCTTTCAAAGGGTTGATTGGGCACGGGATAAGCCCCTAGGCTGACAGGTGTTTTCGTATGCCCTTTGTTTTCCTGACATGTGCGACAATTAGCTATGTGTTTTTTTATATCTGTAAGCATCGTATGCCAATAAAACAATGATTTGGCTTTCTGTGACATTAATGAGAACCCCGGGTGTCCATGCAATGGATTTGCATGTAACCAATTCAGGACAGTGGAAATAACTGAGATTGGTACTACTACCTGGTCGTTAGTTACATGTGGTGTATTGCGTGTTTTCCTTGTCACGGTCCTACACAGAATATTGTCTTTGATTATATAATTTTGCTGCTTATACTTTATATATTTCTTTTCCTTATGATTGCCTTTCAAAACATTTATAATTTCCTCTAATTTCTGATCTTTTCTTTGCTCAGTCTGTAATAATTCAGCACTCCAGCCCAAATCTTTTTGTTCAGATATCGTTTTAACAATAGGCATGGATGTTGATATATCTATTAATTCAGCTAAAGGCTCCGTACAAGATGACACGGGGTTGCGTGATAATGCATCAGCAATGATATTTGCTTTCCCTGGTAAATACCCCATTCTCGCGCCAAAGTCTTGAATGATCAAATGCCACCGAGTTCGTTTGGGGCTGTGGTTGAAGCTTTTAAAGAAGTCTGTTAGTGGTTTATGATCAGTAAGAACCTTAACGGGATAACCGTATATTATGAACTTAAAATGCACTAGTGAATTAACAATAGCTAGCCCTTCCTTGTCTATTACTGCATACTTACTTTCGGAAGTTCTCAGTTGTCGAGAATAAAAAGCTATCGGGAAAAATTGTATATCATATTGCTGAAGCAATACCCCACCTACTCCTAAGTCTGAGGCGTCTGTTGTAATGAAGAATTCCATACCGAAGTCAGGAAATTTTAAGATAAGAGAACTACACAGTTCATCTTTCAAGGTATTAAACGCCTGTTGATGCTGCTCAAACCATATGAAATCTATGCCCTTCTTCGTAAGATCAGTTAAGGGAGCGGCTATTATTGAATAATTGCGTATAAAACGCCTATAATATCCACTACAACCCAGAAATTGCTGTATTCCCTTGACATTAGTAGGTATGGGAAAGTTACAGATAGCCGACACCTTATCATGGACTACTTTAAGACCTTGGCTTGACACCATAAAACCCAATTATAATTCTGTTTTGAAAAATTCACACTTACTAAATCTTTACCCTTAAGTTATGTTGTCTTAGTCTCTGTAGTACTAGTTCTAATTTACGTAGATGTTCTTCTAAGGTGTTGGAAAAGATTACAAGGTCGTCCATATAGGCATGCAATATATCCCCTAGCAAGTCTCCAAACACTATGTTAATCATTCTTGTAAATGTTATGGGAGCACAACGTAAACCAAAAGGCATCCGTAAAAATTCATAATGTCCCCTGGCTGTGCTGAAGGCTGTGTATGGGATACTATCTTCTTCTAAGGATATCTGGTGAAAGCCTTTAAGTAAATCCAAACTGGTAAAATATTTATTCTGACCTGACAAAGACAAAATATCGTCAGTACATGGCTCTGGGAATCGATCAGGGATCGTCTCCTCGTTTAGACGACGGAAGTCTACGCAGATACGCCATCTTCGATCTTTTTTCGGTACAACTATTAATGGAAAATTATAAGGGCTGTTCGATTTCCTAATGACTCCTTCTTCTAGCATTTTACCTACTTCATCATTTATTTCATTCTGGAATTTCATAGGGAGTCTGTACGAGGGTACATAGATAATTTTCTGCTTGTCCTTTAACCTTATTTGATGCTCGATCACATCTGTTTTTCCTAAGGATCCATCCGTAGTGGAAAAAACATCATGATATTCAGTTAAAAGTCCAGAAATTTTCTGCTGAATTTCTTTGTCTTGAATGTCTTTAATGATTTTATTTTTAATAGATTGCAAAAGGGATTCATCCGCAACTGATTGAGCGTGATTGATTTCAGCAACGGTAAGAATACGATGTTTATAAACTTCTGCATCCAAGATATGTTGATTTTTGTGAATTACTAAAGTGGTATTTAAATGATTACAGACTTCAATATTACATTGTTGATGGGAGCCTACTGTATAAATAGCTTGTGTGACAGACAATCCGTTAGTTTTCAAAGTGTCGGAAAGGATTAATATTTCAGATCCCGGTAATGTTTTCTTTACTTGCACTATTAAATTCGAAGGTACGTTTGGCTCGATAGATTGGGTCGCGTATATTATTTCTTTATTAGTGAGACAAGTTATTGGTTCTTCAACGTACATTACGGTTACATTTGTCGTCTCCTTTTTATCCAAAACTGATTTTAAGGTATAAGAAGACTTATAGAATTTTCCTTTGATGTACACGCCGCGCTTGGCAGGGGCTAAGATAATGTTTTGATTGCCCATAGATGGGTATCCTATAATTACAGCTGGATACATATCAATGTTTTGTACAACAACAAATGTATCGGCAAACGTGCGCTTACCGACCTTGAACTGAACATGAGTTACGCTTATTACATTTAATTCATTCTTTCCTATACCCGAGAGTCTCACTCCGGATTTTTCTATCGGAAAGTTCGAAAACAACAAATGATGTGTCCTCAAATCCATGATATTACGTGGACTACCAGAGTAAAAAAATAATGTAAATGATCGGTGTTCTAAATTTACAGCATATAATGTTGGTCGTAACTCATTTTGGCTTATTATTGTATAAATTCGTTGCAAATCTACGGAAGCATGCACTGATTTACTTAATTCGGCCGTGTGTTTCATAGGAAAATCTATTGCCTCACAACGATCTGATAAAACATTAAATTGATTATTCAATACTACTGATGTTGACATGAATGACCTTGACCCAACATCACTCTCTTCCCCACTGGAGTTAATCATGTGGTATTTGCTTTGCTCTGCACATTCTGAAAATTATTCTGACCTTGCGAGGTCTGGTTTGACGACCCAGGCTCAGCGTTATTCGAAGAACTGTTTGTTTGTTTGGGATTCTGAACTACATTGACGTTTGGCTGTTTCTTCTTATTAAAATGAGGATTTTTCTTTTCATTTCCATATGGAACTGACTGTGGAATTGACTGTGTATTTCTAGGATTCTGTTGTGTCTTACACGAGTAGCACTGACTATATGAATGAGTCGAACTATTATGTACCGAACAGAATTTCGTTCTGCAGTCCGCAATCAAGTGACCTTGACGTTTGCAATTATAACACGTCATTCCCGCAACTTGACTATTATTAACTACATTTACTTGTTGTGGCTTTGTTTCATTTTTGCAAAAACTTGAGTTAACACGGGATCAAGGTCAGGACACTTAGACATGTGTTTCTTTATCTGTTTATATACATCCAATTCCGTACTTGCAGGCGTTAACTTTTTATCAAAACACCGCACTAAAGCTTCAGGCAACATAAGTGTCATGCAAGTTAAATACATTAATCGTAAAAAATCTTTCACGGAGATGTTATCTCTAGTAACCCAAGTGGAATTACCTAAAATATCTTGATATTCATTAAGCCTATCGGCTATGAGAGCTGCTCTCTCAATAACATTAATCAGAGTCATAGTGGCTTGATTAAGTGTATTTCTTAACGTTAATACTACATCCAAGGCTTCTTCACCCCCATAGACTGTGCGTAGCCTAATTTTGAAATCATCCCAGGTAACTGCTTCTTGAAATGAAACACCTCTTAAATACGCACTCGCATCTCCTTTAGAAAAATCTATAAAACTTTTAGCTTCTTGTAATTGTACAAAAGGGCCTACGATTTGTTTGGCATTTAAATGGGCATCGACGGATGAAATCCATGACTCCACATTTTGAGGCAAGAACCCATTAACCCGACCCTGAAAAGGAAGGATTGCTGATCGAGCAATTACAAGTTTCACAATCGGGAGGGGGATACTCGGTCCTGCTGTTGCATTACTCGATCCAGGTTATTTCTTTTCCTATCTCTTCGACCCCTTGCAATTCTATCAAAATATCTATATGAATACAGACGTCCACTGAGTAAACGCATAAGCACTAAATGATAAAGATTATAACAAAATTCCCCAAAACAATGATACTAATACAAAGATATTTCCCGAGAATTTCTGAAAGAAAACGGAACACAAAGATATTTCCCGAGAATTTCTGAAAGAAAACGGAATTAGCACAAAGAGAGAAAAAAATTCTAGATGAGAATTCGGAGTTGAACACAGTTTCCTTTAATAAAAGGAAATAGAAGATTAGCAAACAACTCACCCCAGTAATAATGGACTATCGACTCGTGGTAACTACACCTCACTGCTCAATACTGAAATGAATAAGAAAATGTACTTAGCTTATATGGCGTTGTGTGATGTCGTCATTTCCTCTCTCTCTCTTGATGTTTGGGTGAATGTTTTCGGTCCGATTTCCTCTCTCTCTCTTGATGTTTGGGTGAATGTTTTCGGTCCGATTTCCGTTGAATGTAGTGCTTCCTGGATATGTTTTCTTAGGATGTTGATTGCAGATCCAGTTCATAAGTTTGTATGTATAACATTCATTAAATGTTTCATTTCTTCGATGGACTATGATACTTAGTCAAAATTGTAGATTCATTACTGTTGATTTCTTGAAGATCATTCTCTGGTTTTTAGAGTTTTATTCGCTTGTTCTTGAAGATCTTTCTCTGATTCTTAGAGTTTTATTCGCTGGTTCTTGAAGATCTTTCTCTGATTCTTAGAGTTTTATTCGCTGGTTCTTGAAGATCTTTCTCTGATTCTTAGAATCCCACCGCTGCCACCATTTATTAGTGTGCTACTGTTGTTAACACACATTAAGTATGTTAGTTGGTATGTTACATCTTCAAGTAAAGTCAAGTAAGTTAACTTTAAAATGGTTTATTCTTTAAGAACAACAGTGTTAACATCTCCATCACAGGAGTATAGCTGGTTTGGTCGGATGACCATTCCATATGACATCTTAGTAATAACTGGCTAAAATATCGATATCACAGATATCGTATAGTCAGTTATCTCAGCATTTAAACACATAATGTAAACTAAACATTAATATAGGAAGACACCTGCATCCGGTGGCGACACAACTCTTTCTCACGATTCGTATTTGTGTTTATTCTTCATAAAAATGTTACATTGCTGAGATATGGTATTCACATCCTGCTATGATCTGACTACAGCACTTCTCACACTAGCTTCTACTTCCACAATGACCTATTACGTCATGTGTTTTATAAATGTAATATATAATTATTATATATATATATATATATATATATATATATATATATATATATATATATATATATATATAATCATCATCCTCATCCTCATCTCCTCCTACGGCTATGGATGCAAGGGGCCACAGATTTGGCATCTCGTCTTTATCTTGAGCTTTTAATTCAATACTTCTCCATTCATCATCTCCTACTTCGCTCTTCATAGTCCTCAGCCATGTAGGCCTGGGTCTTCCAACTCCTCTAGTGCCCTGTGGAACCCTGCTAAACGTTTGGTGAACTATTATCTCTTGGGGAATGCGGAGAGCATACCCAAACCATCTCCATTTACCCTTCATCATGATCTCATCCATATATGGAATTCGAGTAATCTCTATTGTAGTTTCATTTCTAATTCTATCATGCCATTTAACTCCCATTATCATTCTGGTGGCTTTGTTTTTTTTAAATCTACTAAATCTATTGGAGATTGTTTCATTGTCATACAATGACTCATGTCCATATAGTAACACCGATCTTACTAAACTAATAATAGTTTGATTTTTACACGTAATTTCAGGGAATTTTATTTCCAAATTTTACTTAACCTAGCCATTGTCTGTTTTGCCTTTTTAATTCTTTCACTAAACTCTAATCTTAAAGACCCTGTATTGGAGATCATAGTTCCTAAATACTTAAATGATTCTACCTGATTAATCCTTTCTCCTTCCAATGAAATTTCATCTTCCATTGCATGCCTCGTTTTCATCTCTGTCTTTCTTCTATTAATCTTGAGTGCAACCCCGTGTGATTTATTATGCATTCTGGTTACCAAGCATTGCAAATCCTATGGTGTTTTCTAACAAAGACAGTATCACCAGCATGCTCTAGGTTTGCTAATATATATATATATATATATATATATATATATATATATATATATATATATATATATATATATATATATATATACATATGTATATATATAAATATACATATATATATATACATATATATATATGTATATATATACATATATATATATATGTATATATATGCATATATATATATGTATATATATACATATATATATATATATATATATATATATATATAAATATATATATATATGTATATATATGCATATATACATATATATGTATATATATACATATATATGTATATATATGTATATATGTATATACATATGTATATATGTATGTATATATATATATATATATATATATATATATATATATATATATATACAAATATACATACATATATATTTATTTATATATAAGTGCTGCTGTTTTTAGTCAACTGAAGGACAAAGCCCTCAAAGAAATTCTCTTTATTTATGTTTGGGGTTTGGCCACTTTTCATCAAGACTCTGGCCACTGGTGATTGGAGATAGTGGGAGACATTCGTCTGATCACTCACAGCAAACCAATCTAGTATAGTTGGCCCGAACTAGGACAGCTCCGCTGATCATGGCAATACACAAACCCTTTCTCGACGTCAAAGTTTCCCCACACAAAAAGGCTTTAGAAGTAGGTATTCAACAACTGACCATATCCATGTCATTAACCAGCTAGTGGAAAAATAAATAAACTTAATGTTGAAACACTTGAAGATTTCTGTACAAAGTACAATAGTCCTAAAACTACATAAAGATAGTGAAAAAAAAAACTCCGATTGAGAAAGGAGTTAGACAAGTCTAACTCCTAAATTATTCATAGCATGACTAGAAGAAGTTTTTAAAAATTTAGATTGGCAAAATGTAGGAATTAATATTAATGGGGAATAACTTGACAACATAAGATTTGAAGATGATATAGTTCTATTTAATGAATTATGGGAAGGTCTGCAAATTATAGTGGAAGATTTGAATAGACAAATCAGAAATGTAAAACTGAAAAGGAAAATGAGTAAGACTAAGATGATGTGGAATAAAAATGCAGAGAGACAACACATAAGGATTTTAGACGAATCTCTAGGGATTGTTAATGAATATACGTACTTAAGACAGACAGTAAGGGTTTCCCCAGGACACGAGACCAAAATTAAAAGAAAGTAAGCGTGGGATGGAGAGCATTTGGTAAACAACGTGAAATTCTGAAAATTAAAATGCCACTTTCTCTAAAAGTATTTAATGAGATGGTCGTAACAGTATCAACTGTTGCATCAGATACCTGGAGCCGTACTAAAGCCCTAAAACATAACCTAGTTACAACTCAAAGAGACTAACACGAAGAGACAAAAATAAAAAAAGAGCAACATGGAAGCTAGAGTAGATATTCTAACATGTAAGAAAAAGAAATGGGCATGGGCAGGACATATAATGGCAGATGTAGATGGGCATTAAGAATAGCAGAATGGCCCCCTGAAGATTGCCAACAAAGCAAGGGAATGAAAAGAAGACGATGGATTGATGAGGTCAGAAAATTTGCAGGTATAGACTGGCATACAAAGACCATAAAGTGATGTGGATGAAGGATTATGTCTGCGGCCTTTGTCCTGCAGTGGATTAGCTAAGGGGTATATATATATATATATATATATATATATATATATATATATATATATATATATATATACATATATATTAATATATATATATATATATATATATATATATATATATATATATATATATATAGATATAGATATAGATATATATCTATATATATACAGTATATTGTATTATATATTATAAATATGTATATATTATATATATTTATATATATATATCGATATACATATATATATATATATATATATATATATATATATATATATATATATATACGCATATATATGTGTATATATATATTGTATCATATATTATATATGTATGTATATATATATATATATATATATATATATATATATATATATATATATATATATTAATGTATGTGTATATATATTGTATATATGTATATGTATTATATATATATATATATATATATATATATATATATATATATATATATATATATATATACACGCACACATATATATGCCCTTTCTGAGTTGGTATACCGTGTATTAAAGTTTTGTGTATCAGAGTGATGAGAAAAGGTGTACTAATCAGGTCCATCCATAATAGGTTGGTTTTCTATGAGAAATTAGTCTAAAGTCTCTCACCATCACCAATCTGCAATGGCCAGTGCGGTGATTAAAGGACATGTGTGAGGCCTTTGTCCTACAGTGGACTAGTTACCGTTGATGATATACAAATATATGCGTGTGTGTAGTAGGTTGGCCAGGGCACCAACCTCCCGTTGAGATAATACCACTAGAGAGTTATTGGGTCCTTTGAATGGCCAAACAGTACTACATTGGATTACTTTCTCTTGTTACGTCTCTTTTTTTCTTTTGCATACATATATACTGAGTAGTCTGGGCTATTCTCTCAACATTCTCATCTATCCTTATACACTTGACAACACGCCATAGCTTCTGTAGGCTACCATGGTCTTCCATTGCCTTGGAGTAGAGTTTTCTTGCTTGGGGGTACACTTGGGCGCAATATTTTACCTTATTTTTCTTCCTCCTTTTTTTTTTTTTTTTTTTTTTGAAGTTTTTATAGTTTATATATGAAAGATCTATTTCATTGTTGTTATTGTTTCTAAATGTTTGTATTTTAATATTCTATTCCTTCTCTTGCAGTTTATTAATTTCCCTATTTCCTTTCTTCACTGTGCTATTGTTTCCCTGCTGGAACCATTGAGCTTACACCATCCTGATTTTCCAACCAGGGTTGTAGCTTAGCTACTACTACTACTACTAATGATAATAATAATAATTATAATAATAATAATAATAATAATAATAATAATAATAATAATAATAATAATAATATATATGTATGTATGTATATGTATTGTATATTCACATACATACAGTACCTATATATACAATGTGCGTGGGCCCGCACACATTTTTATGCACTCATTTGCATGTATTTTCACTCACACTTTGTCATCTATTTATTTTAGAGATACAGACCTGCATCTAGAAAGCAATGAGATATTTCTGTTGATTGGAATATACGATAGTGACCTCTATTGACAGGGTGGGCCATGCACTGTCACCCCACATCACCATTATTGGAAAACTGTGCTTACGGTCGAAGACCACCAATGGATATATTATCGTGTTTTTATTAGTAATTGAAAATAATACAATTAGGCTTTTGTTTAAATGAGGAATGAAGGGAAATTCTGTGACTGTCGTTACGGCTAGAATTGTCCGCGTTTGCCGCAACATTTTTAGCGAGAATTCATTACCAACTTTGAATGGAGTGTATTTTCCACCCACACGGTTTAATTCAGGAAATTTAAATGAAAATAATATAGGAAATAAATAGTAATAAAAGTAGTTGATACTTCAAATTTTTATTTTATCTGCTAAGGCTTAAAGACAAGAGTAAGTACAAAACATTACTATTCTGTTCCTAAACTTTTCTCATCGGATGCATTGGCGCATTGAAACCTAAGTTTTGCAATAGCAATATGTTTTCGGAGATAATTTAGATATATTGCTTATTTAGTGATATTATCGGCAAAATCAAAATATCAGGTGATAGAGCGTGGAAGTCATCGAATGAATTTGTAATAAAGCAAGATTCATCTTGTCGCGCCTTTAATAGATATAAACCTTTGCTATGGCATTTTTGTTCATTCATTGTTTATAATCGCTTTACTAAAGGATACGTACATTTATTTATATACGTTTTGTTTCTGTATATATATATATATATATATATATATATATATATATATATATATATATATATATATTGTATATGTATTTATGATATTCCAAATTCCATTGCAAATGTCTCAGTTCCTAAATTTTTGGGATGCTGTAAAGCCTTAGATCCAACTGAAAGAGTATTAGCTAATGCCCATTGGTTAACACCCTCAGGAGCCATCCACTCGGAGGGAGATAGACTTATAGTTGAATATGTATATGTATATATATATATATATATATATATATATATATATATATATATACATATACATATATATATGTATATATATATATATATATATATATATATATATATGCATATGCAGACAATTATTTATTTTAACCTTCATATGTGCATAGTCACATACAATTGTTTACTACATTCACGTATTTTATAGGATAATGTAAATGGAAAGAAAAGGGTGGAGAGAGAGAGAGAGAGAGAGAGAGAGAGAGAGAGAGAGAGAGAGAGAGACCTACCTTATTGCCTTATTACCTTATTCTATGTTTGGGTTCCCCCAGGTCCCTCAATGTGAGGCACCTCGTATATCCACCAGAAAGTTGCTAATGCATCTTCCGGTGTAGTTTGCATCTTCCAGTCTTGGATGGTCTGGGATGCATCTTAGGTATTTATCGAGCTTATTCTTAAACACATCTACGCTCACTCCTGATATGTTTCTTAGATAAGCTGGCAGCGCATTAAATAGTCGCTGCATTATCGATGCTGGTGCGTAGTGGATTAATGTCCTGTGCGCCTTCCTTAGTTTTCCTGGTATAGTTTTGGGCACCATTAATCTACCTCGGCTTGCTCTTTCTGATATTTTTAGCTCCATGATGTTTTCAGTAATTCCTTCGATTTGCTTCCATGCTTGTATTATCATGTAGCGTTCTCTTCTCCTTTCTAGACTGTATAGTTTTAAAACTTGCAGTCTTTCCCAATAGTCAAGGTCCTTAACTTCTATTCTAGCAGTATAGGACCTTTGTACACTCTCTTATTTGTGCAATATCCTTTTGGTAGTGTGGGTACCATATCACATTGCAGTACTCGAGTGTACTATGTACATAAGTTTTGTAAAGCATAATCGCGTGTTCAGCTTTTCCTGTTTTAAATTGTCTGCATATCATTCCCATTTTTGCTTTACATTTAGCCAACAGTGTTGCTATTTGGTCGTTGCATAACATATTCCTGTTTAACATTACAGCAAGGTCTTAAATTGCTTCCTTGTTTGTGATTGTCTCGTTATTAGGTCCCCTATATGCACATACCATTCCTTCTGTTTCCATAGTTTATCGATTCGAATTTACCGGAGTTGAATACCATCCTATTTATCTCCGCCCATTCATATATTTTGCTTAGATCTCTTTGTAGTGAGTTCCTATCTTCATCACAAGTAATTTCTCTACTTATTCTTGTGTCATCGGCGAAACTTCTCACTTTCAGAGTCTTTAACATCACAGTCTATGTCTGAGATCATAATAACAAACAACAATGCAGCTAATACCGTACCCTGTGGCACACCAGATACTACCTGATCTTCATCTGATTTCTCGTCATTTGCAACCACTATCTGTTTTCTGTTTTGCAGAAATTCTTTTGCCCATTTTTCTATCTTTCCCACAATATTATGCTTTCTCATTTTTTTCTCTAATATATTATGGTCTACCTTATCAAAGGCTTTTGCAAAATCTAGATAGATCACATCTGTGTCTTTTTCATTTATCATGTTTTTGTATATGTTTTCATCGTGTGCTATCAGTTGGGTTTGTGTACTCTTTCCGGGCACAAAACCGTGTTGACCTATAATAAATAAATTATTTTTAACCAAATGATTCATTGTTTTTTATTTTATTACCCTTTCTTACACTTTCATAATATGTGATGTTAGACTAACAGGTCTATAATTGCTTGCCTCTAGTCTTGATCCACTTTTGAAAATAGGGGTTATATAAGCTAAATTATGTTTAACATATATCTCGCTCATATCTACACTTTGTCTCAGCAATTGCAAGCGGCTTTGCGATAGTGTTTTCAGTTTTTTTAACAAAATCGCTGGAACTCCATCTTGTCCGGCCGCCGATTCATTTTTTATTTCGCTTATGGCTTGCACAATATCTGCTTCATTAATATCTATATCCGTTAGATATTTAACATTTTCTTCTCTCATTTCTGTTTCATTATTCTCATTCGCAATTCTTGGCGTGAACTCACTTTTATATTTTTCTGCTAATATGTTGCATATTTCCTTTTTTTTATTCGTTAACCGTCCTTCAATTCTTAGAGGGCCTATTCCTAATCTCCCTTTATCCATCTCTTTTGCATAGGAGTAAAGTACTTTGGGATTTATTTTTGATATTTTGAAGTGTCCTTTCTTCTGAGTCCCTTTTTTCATTTTCTTTCGATTTTATAATCTTTTTTCGGCATTTTCTATCTTACATTTTATTTCCATCATTTTCCATACATTTTTTTCTTTTGCAAGATTTTTCTTCCACTTTCTAATTATCTGAAATAAGATCCTTCTGTCTCTTGGTATGCATGTCTGATGTTTATTGTTTTTTCTCCGGTACATATTTGTCAACAATTTTCTCTAGTATTTTGTAGTGTATCCGTATTTACCTGTATATTATCGCTTACGAATAAATTTTTCCATTCTTTGTTCAATTCTTCATTTATTTCTGACCATTTTATATTCTTACTATAAGAATTATATTTTCCATATCCTTCCCATCGTTTTGTGCTTTGACTATCTCTGCGATCACTTGTTTTGGAATGGACTATTAATTCTATGACATTGTGGTCTGAAATTCCCGTGTTATACACTATTATTTCTTTAACATAATTCACCTCATTCACAAATACTAAATCTAGGACATTGTCCTTTCTTGTTGGGATGTGGTTTGTTTGTTGCATATTATGTTCTAATAGCATATCTTGAAGCTTTTCAAATTGCCTCTTATCTTCTGCGCTACTATTACTCTCTTTTTATATGTATACAGTATATACAACCACTTTCTTCTATCTGTTCTTTCCAATCCACGAAAGGAAAGTTAAAATCTCCGGATAGGAGTATATTCCAGTCTTTATGGTTTCTACATATATCATTTATTTGTTCTATTATTATGTCAAACTCCTTAGTATTTGGGGGTCTGTAAACTACAATATTCACTAGTTTTTCATATTCAAATTCTACCGCAAGAGAGAGAGAGAGAGAGAGAGAGAGAGAGAGAGAGAGAGAGAGAGAGAGAGAGAGAGAGAGAGAGAGAGAGAGAGAGAGTTGTTAAAGGGAGGTTTCCATGTCCTTGGTTATTCCGGACCAGGAAACCAAAAATATGGGGCAATATTTTTCATCACTGGCCTTTTTTTTTGCAAAAGAAATTTTCCTTACATTGGCTTACTGCGTATTCATCTTTTGTCTTTATGACAGCTTTTTTTTATTATTATTATTGTAACTACGCTGTTGTCCCATTTTTGCTGTTTACGAAAATCTCCTAAGTTTAATTGATATATTTTTGTCGGTGTTCATTTTCAAACGAAATTGAAAGATACATACCGTACCGTTAAATTTGTTTTTAATTAGAGAATTTGAATTCTCTTTGAGAAAATTGCTTTTTCATATGTATAACATCTATTTAGCGAGGGATTGGCAAAGTTTCCAAAGTTGTTATGTTGTGGCCAGAGTTGCTCCGCATAATTATCAACTCAATTGAATCCTTTTCTCCACGTAAACCCAAAAGGTTTTACAACGGTAATTTTTTTGGTTTATAGATCATTTGAAATTATTATAAAACTCGCTTTTCAAGATTTGTTAACGATAGTCTTTCGGATGCACTGGCTTCAAAATGATGTCTCTAAACTGTTTGTGCGACATTTCTCACTTTTTCTCTTCAAAAAGAATGATTTCTAATGTTCGAACATTATTTCTTATGACTTTTATTTTGATAGTAATAATTTACAGCTTATAGCCTTATAACACTATTAAGATATCATGTTTTACATTAAAACTGCACTGTTAAAAAAACCGTGATTTTATTTAGAAATTCTCCGTAAAAATATACTGTTATCATCCGTATTTTAATAAAATACAGGCGACCGTAATTTTCCCCTACTTTGTTATTATGTTTTACTGGTTCTTGACTGTGATATCACTCCTTGACGTCAATATATCCGTTTTTAAAATGGTAAATGCGTGGCAACATTAATTCCAGGATTTTTACGGTTTTTTACGGCAATTTTTTAACTGTATATAGTCCTCGTCTCTAACACTTTATGCACATTTCAGTATAATCACACCATTCAAATGTTAATTATAAACGAAAAGACAAAGAAATAAACACATTACACCTTAGAAATAACCGTGACACGCTTGTTTACAATAAGCTATTTCTGCCTCAGAAAATTACGGAATAATAATAATAATAATTATTATTATGTGGAAACATCAAACGTAGGAAATGGATGTAATCTATGAGCCTTCATGACACCCCCCTCCCCCCTTCAAGTTGTCACCCGGGTCGGACCGCCCCTTCCACCCCCCATTTAGTACGCCTCAGATATACTCACCATCTATGAGTTACACACAAAAACGAGTAAAAATGACCAAAATTCACTATTTTGACCTTGAAATATGACCTTTTGACCTTGAAGATGATGAAGATGATGAAGATGACCCCAGGTGGTGTTGAAAATGTCACTATTGAACTCACCGTCCTCAAAAACCCCCATTTTGACTCAGAGAACGTGTTTCTAGCCCTTCTTAGAAGTCATTTTAGTCCAAGACTCAAGTTAATCCTTCAGACTCAAGTTAAAAACCCCGATCAGGGGACGTTCCAGTCCTTTCTTGAAGGACGATATATGACAATATATATTAAATTCGGACAGCTCTGCAGACTTGCCTCATATTATAATCAGCTATCTCTCACCATTTATGAGTTACACACAAAAAACGAGCAAAAATGACCAAAATTCACAAATTTCACCTTGATAAATGACCTTTAGACCTTGAAGATGACTCCAGGTGGGGTTGAAAATGTTACTATTGAACTCACCATCCTCAAAAACCCCCATTTTGATCCAGAGAACGTGTTTCTAGCCCTTCTAGAAGTCATTTTAGTCCAGACTCAAGTTAATCTTTCAGACTCAAGTTAAAAACCCCGAGGTCCTGACGTTCCAGTCCTTCCTTAAAGGAGTCTATGCATCTTTATCAAAGAGTAATCCATGCTACTGCTGCCCAAAGACAAAGATTTTGTACATCTTTATCAAAAGGGCAATCCATTCTGCTACTGCCCAAAGGCAAAAATTTTGTACATCTTTATCAAAAGGCAATCCATGTTGCTGCTGCCCAGAGAAAAAGATTTTGTACATCTTTATCAAATGGCAATCCGTGCTGCTGCTGCTTCCAAAAGGCAAAGATTTTATGTGTGTTTATCAAAAGGCAATCCTTGCTGTTATTGCTGCTGCACCAAGACAAATATCTTATACATCTTTGTCAAAGGGCAATCCATGCTGCTGCTGCTTCGCAAAGACAAAGATTATGTACATCTTTATCAAAGGCAATCTATGCTGCTGCTGCAGCTGCTGCTGTTGCTGCTGCTGCCCGAAGACAAAGATTTTATACATCTTTATCAAAGGGCAGTCCATGCTGCTGCCCAAAGACAAAGATTTTATACATCTTTATCAAAGGGCAGTCCATGCTGCTGCCCAAAGACAAAGATTTTATACATCTTTATCAAAGGGCAATCCATGCTGCTGCCCAAAGACAAAGATTTTATACATGTTTATCAAAGGGCAGTCCATGCTGCTGCTGCTGCCCAAAGACAAAGATTTTGTACATCTTTATCAAAGGGCAATCCATGTAGCTGCTGCCCAAAGACAAAGATTCTGTACATCTTTATCAAAGGATAATCCATGCTGCTGCTGCCCAAAGACAAAGATTTTGTACATCTTTATCAAAGGGTAATCCATGCTGCTGCTGCCCAAAGACAAAGATTTTGTACATCTTTATCAAAGGGCAATCCATGTAGCTGCTGCCCAAAGACAAAGATTTTGTACATCTTTATCAAAGGTTGATCCATGCTGCTGCTGCTGCTGCTTCCCCAAGACAAAGATTTTATACATCTTTATTAAAGGGCAATCCATGCTGCTGCTGCTACCCAAAGACAAAATTTTGTACACCTTTATCAAAGGTCGATCCATGCTGCTGCTGCTGCTGCTGCTTCCCCAAGACAAAGATTTTATACATCTTTATTAAAGGGCAATCCATGCTGCTGCTGCTGCCCAAAGACTAAGATTTTGTACACCTTTATCAAAGGGCAATCCATGCTGCTGCTGCTGCCCAAAGACAAAGATTTTGTACACCTTTATCAAAGGGCAATCCATGCTGCTGCTGCTGCCCAAAGACAAAATTTTGTACACCTTTATCAAAGGTCGATCCATGCTGCTGCTGCTGCTGCTGCTTCCCCAAGACAAAGATTTTATACATCTTTATTAAAGGGCAATCCATGCTGCTGCTGCTGCCCAAAGACAAAGATTTTGTACACCTTTATCAAAGGGCAATCCATGCTGCTGCTGCTGCTGCCGAAAGACAAAGATTATGTACACCTTTATCAAAGGGCAATCCATGCTGCTGCTGCTGCCCAAAGACAAAGATTTTGTACACCTTTATCAAAGGGCAATCCATGCTGCTGCTGCTGCCCAAAGACAAAGATTTTGTACACCTTTATCAAAGGGCAATCCATGCTGCTCCTGCTGCCCAAAGACAAAGATTTTGTACACCTTTATCAAAGGGCAATCCATGCTGCTGCTGCTGCCCAAAGACAAAATTTTGTACACCTTTATCAAAGGTCGATCCATGCTGCTGCTGCTGCTGCTGCTTCCCCAAGACAAAGATTTTATACATCTTTATTAAAGGGCAATCCATGCTGCTGCTGCTGCCCAAAGACAAAATTTTGTACACCTTTATCAAAGGTCGATCCATGCTGCTGCTGCTGCTTCCCCAAGACAAAGATTTTATACATCTTTATTAAAGGGCAATCCATGCTGCTGCTGCTGCCCAAAGACAAAGATTTTGTACACCTTTATCAAAGGGCAATCCATGCTGCTGCTGCTGCTGCCGAAAGACAAAGATTTTGTACACCTTTATCAAAGGGCAATCCATGCTGCTGCTGCTGCCCAAAGACAAAGATTTTGTACACCTTTATCAAAGGGCAATCCATGCTGCTGCTGCTGCCCAAAGACAAAGATTTTGTACACCTTTATCAAAGGGCAATCCATGCTGCTGCTGCTGCCCAAAGACAAAATTTTGTACACCTTTATCAAAGGTCGATCCATGCTGCTGTTGCTGCTGCTGCTTCCCCAAGACAAAGATTTTATACATCTTTATTAAAGGGCAATCCATGCTGCTGCTGCTGCCCAAAGACAAAGATTTTGTACACCTTTATCAAAGGGCAATCCATGCTGCTGCTGCTGCTGCCGAAAGACAAAGATTTTGTACACCTTTATCAAAGGGCAATCCATGCTGCTGCTGCTGCCCAAAGACAAAGATTTTGTACACCTTTATCAAAGGGCAATCCATGCTGCTGCTGCTGCCCAAAGACAAAGATTTTGTACACCTTTATCAAAGGGCAATCCATGCTGCTGCTGCTGCCCAAAGACAAAGATTTTGTACATCTTTATCAAAGGATAATCCATGCTGTTGCTGCCCAAAGACAAAGATTTTATACATCTTTATCAAAGGGCAATCCATGCTGCTGCTGCTGCCCAAAGACAAAGATTTTTTACATCTTTATCAAAGGGCAATCCATATAGCTGCTGCCCAAAGACAAAGATTCTGTACATCTTTATCAAAGGATAATCCATGCTGCTGCTGCCCAAAGACAAAGATTTTGTACATCTTTATCAAAGGGCAATCCATGCTGCTGCTGCTGCTGCCCAAAGACAAAGATTTTGTACATCTTTATCAAAGGGCAATCCATGCTGCTGCTGCTGCTGCCCAAAGACAAAGATTTTGTACATCTTTATCAAAGGTCGATCCATGCTGCTGTTGCTGCTTCCCCAAGACAAAGATATACATCTTTATCAAAGGGCAATCCATGCTGCTGCTGCTGCTGCTGCTGCTGCTGCTGCTGCTGCTGCTGCTGCTGCTGCCCAAAGAAAAAGATTTTGTGCATCTTTATCAAAGGGCAATCCATGCTGCTGCTGCTGCCCAAAGACAAAGATTTTGTACACCTTTATCAAAGGTCGATCCATGCTGCTGCTGCTGTTGCCCAAAGACAAAGATTTTGTACACCTTTATCAAAGGGCATTCCATGCTGCTGCTGCTGCCCAAAGACAAAGATTCTGTACATCTTTATCAAAGGATAATCCATGCTGCTGCTGCCCAAAGACAAAGATTTTGTTTATCTTTATCAAAGGGCAATCCATGCTGCTGCCCAAAGACAAAGATTTTGTATACCTTTATCAAAGGGCAATCCATGCTGCTGCTGCTGCCCAAAGACAAATATTTTGTACACCTTTATCAAAGGTCGATCCATGCTGCTGCTGCTGCTGCCCAAAGACAAAGATTTTGTACACTTTTATCAAAGGGCAATCCATGCTGCTGCTGCTGCCCTAAGACAAAGATTCTGTACATCTTTATCAAAGGATAATCCATGCTGCTGCTGCCCAAAGACAAAGATTTTGTACATCTTTATCAAAGGGCAATCCATGCTGCTGCTGCTGCCCAAAGACAAAGATTTTGTACATCTTTATCAAAGGGCAATCCATATAGCTGCTGCCCAAACACAAAGATTCTGTACATCTTTATCAAAGGATAATCCATGCTGCTGCTGCCCAAAGACAAAGATTTTGTACATCTTTATCAAAGGGTAATCCATGCTGCTGCTGCCCAAAGACAAAGATTTTGTACAACTTTATCAAAGGTCGATCCATGCTGCTGCTGCTGCTGCCCAAAGACAAAGATTTTGTACACCTTTATCAAAGGGCAATCCATGCTGCTGCTGCTGCCCAAAGACAAAGATTCTGTACATCTTTATCGAAGGATAATCCATGCTGCTGCTGCCCAAAGACAAAGATTTTGTACACCTTTATCAAAGGGCAATCCATGCTGCTGCTGCTGCTGCCGAAAGACAAAGATTTTTTACACCTTTATCAAAGGGCAATCCATGCTGCTCCTGCTGCCCAAAGACAAAGATTTTGTACACCTTTATCAAAGGGCAATCCATGCTGCTGCTGCTGCCCAAAGACAAAGATTTTGTACACCTTTATTAAAGGGCAATCCATGCTGCTGCTGCTGCCCAAAGACAAAGATTTTGTACATCTTTATCAAAGGATAATCCATGCTGCTGCTGCCCAAAGACAAAGATTTTATACATCTTTATCAAAGGGCAATCCATGCTGCTGCCCAAAGACAAAGATTTTTTACATCTTTATCAAAGGGCAATCCATATAGCTGCTGCCCAAAGACAAAGATTCTGTACATCTTTATCAAAGGATAATCCATGCTGCTGCTGCCCAAAGACAAAGATTTTGTACATCTTTATTAAAGAGCAATCCATGCTGCTGCTGCTGCTGCCCAAAGACAAAGATTTTGTACATCTTTATCAAAGGGCAATCCATGCTGCTGCTGCTGCTGCCCAAAGACAAAGATTTTGTACATCTTTATCAAAGGTCGATCCATGCTGCTGTTGCTGCTTCCCCAAGACAAAGATATACATCTTTATCAAAGGGCAATCCATGCTGCTGCTGCTGCTGCTGCTGCTGCTGCCCAAAGAAAAAGATTTTGTGCATCTTTATCAAAGGGCAATCCATGCTGCTGCTGCTGCCCAAAGACAAAGATTTTGTACACCTTTATCAAAGGTCGATCCATGCTGCTGCTGCTGTTGCCCAAAGACAAAGATTTTGTACACCTTTATCAAAGGGCATTCCATGCTGCTGCTGCTGCCCAAAGACAAAGATTCTGTACATCTTTATCAAAGGATAATCCATGCTGCTGCTGCCCAAAGACAAAGATTTTGTTTATCTTTATCAAAGGGCAATCCATGCTGCTGCCCAAAGACAAAGATTTTGTATACCTTTATCAAAGGGCAATCCATGCTGCTGCTGCTGCCCAAAGACAAATATTTTGTACACCTTTATCAAAGGTCGATCCATGCTGCTGCTGCTGCTGCCCAAAGACAAAGATTTTGTACACCTTTATCAAAGGGCAATCCATGCTGCTGCTGCTGCCCAAAGACAAAGATTCTGTACATCTTTATCAAAGGATAATCCATGCTGCTGCTGCCCAAAGACAAAGATTTTGTACATCTTTATCAAAGGGCAATCCATGCTGCTGCTGCTGCCCAAAGACAAAGATTTTGTACATCTTTATCAAAGGGCAATCCATATAGCTGCTGCCCAAACACAAAGATTCTGTACATCTTTATCAAAGGATAATCCATGCTGCTGCTGCCCAAAGACAAAGATTTTGTACACCTTTATCAAAGGGTAATCCATGCTGCTGCTGCCCAAAGACAAGATTTTGTACAACTTTATCAAAGGTCGATCCATGCTGCTGCTGCTGCCCCAAGACAAAGATCTTATACATCTTTATCCAAGGGCAATCCATGCTGCTGCTGCTGCTGCTGCCCAAAGAAAAAGATTTTGTACATCTTTATCAAAGGTCAATCCACGCTGCTGCTGCTGCCCAAAGGAAAAGATTTTACACATCTCTATCAAAAGGCAATCCATGCTGCTGCTGCTGCTACCCAAAGTCAAAGATTTTTTACATCTTTATCAAAGGGCAATCCATGCTGCTGCTGCTGCTGCCCAAAGAGAAAGATTTTGTTCATATTTATCAAAGAGTAAGTCATGCTTTTGCTGCCCTAAGACAAAGATTTTGTACATCTTTATCAAAGGTCAATCCACGCTGCTGCTGCTGCCAAAAGGAAAAGATTTTACACATCTTTATCAAAAGGCAATCCATGCTGCTGCTGCTGCTACCGAAAGTCAAAGATTTTTTACATCTTTATCAAAGGGCAATCCATGCTGCTGCTGCTGCTGCCCAAAGAGAAAGATTTTGTTCATATTTATCAAAGAGTAAGTCATGCTTTTGCTGCCCTAAGACAAAGACTTTGTACATCTTTATCAAAGGACAATATATGCCGTTGTTGCTGCAGCTGCTCTTGCTTTTCTCTTTTCCCTCCTCCTCCTGTTTTTTTTTCCATATATTTTGGATTCTTTAATTTCTATATTTCTTTTTTACCTTCCCTTATTTTTTAATTTTTTTAAGCCTCTTATTTTAGGGGGGATTTTCAAATTTTTATATTTTTGGATTTTCTTTATATATATATATATATATATATATATATATATATATATATATATATATATATATATATATATTATATATTTAGCTTTTATAATTTTTATATGGATTTTCTAATCTGATATTTTTTGGATTTTTAAATTTTTATACTTTTTTATTTTTCTATATTTTTTATGGGGGGGGGGGCATTTTTTATTTATTATTTATTTTAGATTTTTCAGCTTTTATAATTTTTCTTTGGATTTTCTATTTTTCAATTTTTTGGATTTTTCATGTTTATATTTTTTTATTCTTTTACTTTTTTATAATTTTTCTGGCATCTTTTAAGCTTTTTATTTTTGGGGGGGATTTTTTAGTAGTTTTCATATTTCTTATTTTGGATTTTTTTATTTATTTTTTTTTTTAGATTTTTTAGCTTTTATCATTTTTCTTTAGATTATATATTCTTACATATTATGAATTTTTAAATTTTTGTAATTTTTTTTTATTTTTTATTTTCTATAATTTTTTGGGATTTTTTAAGCTTTTTATTTTTGGGGTATTTTTTAGTAGTTTTTATATTTTTCTTTTGTTTTTATTTTTTTTTTACATGTTTTAGTTTTTATAATATTTTTTTTATTTTATATTTATCATATATTTCTCTACTCTTGCTGCTGCCAGGCAGTGAAACCTATATTCTAAAGCTGGGTTGTCAGGTTGAGCACTATTTATCCCAGGCTGTCACACAGCAGGTGGTGCATCTCTTCAGACGTACCTCAGTAGAGAAACTCTTGGGCCATCCTATAAGGACTTGACTGCATAGTAGAAAAAGCCGACCGTTTTCCCTCTGCATAGCCGGCCTTCTATGTTATTCCCCAGAACCACTCGTAGGTTAGTATCCGAAAGAATAGACCTAGATATCCGACCTTTTGTTCTCCTGACGAAGATCTTGTACCTCCCCACCAGGGAACATAGCATACTAGAAGCAGCTCAACTATTCCTTTCTGCAAAGCCAGTCTTCTAGGCTGGTCCAAGCATCCCCAAAGTACGACGCATCAGATTTACACATTCCTTTTGTTCCTCTGGAACTGATTCCTGGGAATGCACATCTTGGGCTGTTTTTCAACATTCTGCTTCTTTCGGTTCTTGGCCTTTCTGTCCTTACTGGTCTTTTTTGGTCCAGGATTTAGTCTTTTAGGCTTTTGACGACCCTTGAATACTCTGCGGGCCATTCCTTTACCTCGCCCTTGGTTTGGTAGTTGATGACCGTTGCCTTTGCAGGGGCCGCCTTTGGTTTCTTCATCTTCTTTTTCTGAATCTTCATCCTCTTCTGATTCTTCAGTATTTTGTTCTGATTCTTCCTCATCTGAATCTTCAGCATTTTGTTCTGATACTTCATCATCATCTGAATTTTCAATATTTTGTTCCGATTCTTCCTCATCTTCTGAATCTTCAGTATTTTGTTCCGATTCCTCCTTATCGTCTGAATCGTCATCCTTTTCCTCTGATTCTTCCATTTCGTCAGCCAAGAAACTAAATCGGTTTTGAACGGAAAAGCCTAAAATGTCTTCCTCCATTTCGTTTTCAGAAGAATCCGAATTTTCCATCTCTTCTGAATCTTCAGTATCTTGTTCTGATTCTTCCTCATCTGAATATGCAGCATTTTGCTCTGATACTTCCTCATTTTCTGAATTATCAGTATTTTGTTCCGATTCTTTCTCATTTTCTGAATCTTCAGTATTTTGTTCTGATTCTTCCTTATCGTCTGAATCTTCATCCTCTTCCTCTGATTCTTCCATTTCGTCAGCCAAGAACTAAATCGGTTTTGAACGGAAAAGCCTAAAATGTCTTCCCCCTTTTTGCTCTCAGAAGAATCCGAATTTTCTTCCTCTTCTGAATCTTCGGTATTTTGTTCCGATTCTTCCTCATCTGAATATTCAGCATTTTGTTCTGATACTTCTTCATCTTCTGAATTATCAGTATTTTGTTCCGATTCTTCCTCATCTGAATATTCAGCATTTTGTTCCGATTCTTCCTTATCGTCTGAATTTTCAGCCTCTTCCTCTGATTCTTCCATTTCGTCAGCCAAGAAACTAAATCGGTTTTCAACGGAAAAGCCCCAAATGTCTTCCCCCTTTTCGCTCTCAGAAGAATCCGAATTTTCTTCCTCTTCTGAATCTTCGGTATTTTGTTCCGATTCTTCCTCATCTGAATATTCAGCATTTTGTTCTGATACTTCTTCATCTTCTGAATTATCAGTATTTTGTTCCGATTCTTCCTCATCTGAATATTCAGCATTTTGTTCCGATTCTTCCTTATCGTCTGAATTTTCATCCTCTTCCTCTGATTCTTCCATTTCGTCAGCCAAGAAACTAAATCGGTTTTCAACGGAAAAGCCCCAAATGTCTTCCCCCCTTTCGCTCTCAGAAGAATCCGAATTTTCCTCCTCTTCTGAAGATTCTTTAATTACGATTTCCACAGTTTCATTATCTTCTAGTTCATTATCTTTCGATGCTTCTCTAATTCTATATCTTCATAATTTTCTTGCAATTCTCCACCATTATCCATTTCTTCAGAAATTTCGAAAATTTCTTCCTCACTTGAAGTCTCTTCCAATTCGATCTCCAAAGATTCAGAGTTTTCTTCTGTCTTCTCCTCCGATACATCAGCGTCACTGGTTTCTTCATCATCTTTAGATTCCTCCTGTTGGACATTTGCTTTTTTTTTCCTCTTTCTTAGGAGACATATCACTCATCGCAATGATTGCGCCTCCAACGAAAAGACAACCCGCAGCACCTGCCAACATGAGGTTACTTGCCGCTCTGTTTTCGAGTGTACAAAAAGGTTTCTCTGTATTCAATTCCGGAAACAGTCTCGGGAGTATCCAATAGGATCTTAGCTCCTCATTGAATTGGTCGATTAGATTCTTTATTCCATTTCCAGTCATTTCGCATTGTTGAGCTGCTTCAAAGGCGTTCCATATCTTTCCAACGAATGGGAAGAAGTTCATCGCTCTTCGTAGAAGTGCACTCTATGAACCATTGGTTCCGACTCCTCCTCCAAGGCAGTTCTCCAAGCGCGGCACCTCTGGAAGAAGCCACGAGAACATCCTGAAGGTCCAAGAGTTTTGGAAAGTGTTCAACTTTCCGTTGAGATATAACAGATATTCCTCACAAAGAGAGTTTCGTTCCTGAAGAACTGACTCTCCGTGAGCCAAGTTGAGTCCTCCGAGAAGGGCTCCGACGAATAACAAAAACATTCCAAAGCTGGGTGTAAGCACTTTCGACACTGTAGGATTCATTGTCAAAGTATATACCGGCTTCTTCATCTCGTACTAGGTATAATTTGAAAAAACCTATAGATGACAAGCAGACGGCTTCGAAAGATTTTGAAGACATGAAATCTCTTTCTGAAACTCAGAGCGGAGTTTTTAAGTCATTTTAAATATGCAAATGTCTTCAGTAAGTCTTCATTAGTTTTCGTGCAAAAATTGATACTTTTTATGGAAAAAACTGCAAAGATGATTATTCTCTCTCTCTCTCTCTCTCTCTCTCTCTCTCTCTCTCTCTCTCTATATATATATATATATATATATATCTTTGTAGTTCTTTCAATAAGAATTTGTGCACGAAATCTAATGAAGAGATACCGAAGACATCTACATCTTTAAAACGGCTTCAAAACTCCGCTCCAAGTTTCCGAAGGAGATTTCACTTCTGCAAAATCTTTCGGAGCGGTCTGCTTGCTCTCTCTCTCTCTCTCTCTCTCTCTCTCTCTCTCTCTCTCTCGCTATATATATATATATATATATATACATATATATATATATATATATATGTATATATAGATATATATAGATGTGCGGGCTAACGATGGTGGAGTTGGAAAGGAAGGCTCAAGACCGGAATGAATGGAGATGTTTTGTGCAGAGGGCCACGGCCGTTCGACATCGAACACCCCGTACTTGATGATATATATATATATATATATATATATAGTATATGTGTATATATATATGTATGTATATATATATATATATATATATGTGTGTGTGTGTCTGTATGTATATATATATATATATATATATCAAATAAGCCATATATATTTTGATACATTAATGTCTGGATTCTCTTAACGACCTCGGGATCAGAGCCCCAGGCGAAATCACACAAAGACAAGAGCTTGGCTCCGGCCGGGAATCGAACCCTGGTCGGCAAGCTTGTATAGACAGTGACTAAGCCACTTGGCCAAGTGGCTTAGTCACTGTCTATACAAGCTTGCCGACCAGGGTTCGTTTGCCGGCCGGAGCCAAGCTCTTGTCTTTGTGTGATTTCGCCTGGGGCTCTGATCCCGAGGTCGTTAAGAGAATCCAGACATTAATGTATCAAAAATATATATGGCTTATTTGAATATGACAAACACGTCTAAATGTGCAAAATTTATCATATATATATATATATATATATACACACTAATATATAAATATATAAATATATATATATATATATATATATATACACACTAATATATAAATATATAAATATATATATATATATATATATATATAGTTTAAAAGACCATATAATTGCCTCCGCCAACGAAGTTAGGAGGAGGTTATGTTTTTCCCCCTGTATGTCTGTCTGTTTGTGAACAACTTCCTGTCCACAATTTTACTCATAGAATATTGAAATTTTCAGGGATTATTCGTTTTGTTTAGACGTAGAAGCGATTCAATTTTTAAAGTTCTGGGTCAAAGGTCAATGTCGAGTAAAAGGTCAACCGAATTAACACTAAGACAAGCTGGTTTCGAGAAATAAGCTTTCGTGGCGGAAGTCTGCACTCAATTGTTTTTTTCAGTTTAATTTATTATTATTATTATTATTATTATTATTATTATTATTATTATTATTATTATTAGCAGCTAAGATACAACCCTAGTTGATAAAGCAAGATGTTATAAGCCTAAGGGCCCCAACAGGAAAATATAGCCCATTTAGGAAAGGAAATAAATAAACGATATGAGAAATAATTAACAATTAATAAAATATTTCAAAAACTATTTTAGAAGTGAGCTCATTAATAACTACATGTGAATACTTGCCTACTGTTTCTGACAAGTAAGTAATGCAGTGAGTAACCAGTTTTATTTCATTATATACATTCTGTGATTTTTAAAGTTTTTGTGGGTAGGTTTTGTAATTTATAGTAACTTACACATATTTATATATATGATATTATATATGTGAATGTATATATATATATATATATATATATATATATATATATATATATATATATATATATATATATATATATATATACGCGCGTACGCACTTCATTAATTTTCAGTTATTATAGGTTTTCAAAACAATATGGTACATTATCCACATTTTTCTGTTTCTTGAAGCCCTGGTTGTATTTCTTCCCTTGATATCAGATTTCCCACCAGGGCCACCCATACTAGGTAAGTCTCCCACCATCGCCAACCCACAATTGCTAGCGTGATGATGAAAACAGGCATGTTTTTATTCATGTCTGGTGTTAGGTCAGTTACCTTTGTCCAGCTGTGGATTACACTGTTAAAAAAAACCCGTAATTTTAATCGGAAATTCTCCGTAAAAATATACTGTTCTCTACTGTATTTTAGTAAAATACAGGCGACCGTAATTTGTTCCCTACTTTGTTCTTATCTTTTACGGATTGTTGACCGTAATATCACTCCGTAACGTCAATATATCCGTTTTTAAAGCCGTAAATGCCTGGCAACATTTATTCCTGGATTTTTACCATTTTTCTTTTTACGGCAATTTTTTTAAGTGTAGGCCTAGCACCAGATTCCTTAAAAACATCGCAATTAATATCGTACTTATAAAAAAAAGGAATGTTGAAAAATAATTTTCATATATCTTTAATAGCTTAATGCAAAAAAGGAATGTTGAAAAATAATTTTCATATATCTTTAATAGCTTAATGCAACATCCACACTTCACTTATATAAATGAACATTTGCTCTTCATGTTATAGGTATACTCCCTCTCTTCTGATTTATTCATGGGTCAATCTACAGCGTAAACACCAAGGGACGTCAGAAAAAATTCACAAAATCGCGAAAAGATCTAGTATGACGCTACAGTGATTTTAAATTCTCTTAATTCTGATAAGAATTTAGCATGAGATGATTCAGTAAGGTACGAAAAAACAAGAACGTGAGAGACTCCATTTCAAAATAGCTGAAATACTGGTATTTATGATGACAATTAATGACTAAACGCTTAATATTCTTACGAGTTGTAAGATATGTTATATCAGATTCTCTCTCTCTCTCTCTCTCTCTCTCTCTCTCTCTCTCTCTCTGATCAGATAGATTTTTTGTTTTCCCTTTCGGTAAAACAAGGGCGTCATTTAACACAGACTCTTCCATTACCTCAAGGTTTACAGTATGAAATATCTTTCAGGTAACAGAAGTTCACAATGAAGTGTAATACACACACACGCACACACACATATATATATGTATGTATATATATATATATATATATATATATATATATATATATATATGTATATATATATATATGTGTGTGTGTGTGTATGTATGTATGTGTGTATGTGTGTGTATGTAATGTATATATTTATTTTTATGTATGTTTATTTGTTTATAAAACTGTTCTTAGCACTGATTTTCAAAATATAGACTGCAATCAGATTTTTTCTTGAAGCAAAACAGAGCAAAAAGTCAAGTTTCGGGAGGTAGTGTCGAACAAATATTTCATTTTACGGTTTTGTACAACCAGAAGCAATATAGACATCATAGATGCAGCTAAGTATTTAAAAAGATTAATCCAAAAGACAGCCATTCGCTGATAAGGATTTAACTTAATTCAATTGTTAAGCGTACGTATTTGTGTCTTGGTATGATTTAGAAATAATGTGGCCTTAGGTTGACCATATTGGAAATGTTGAAATACAAGTAAATAAAGGTGAAAGGCTTGGAAAGTATGTAACAACAATTGATAGATTCATTCCATCAGAGAATATATATTTTTAGATTTTTTACTGTGGATCATATACATACAAGCATACATATACATACAATCACACATATATAATTATATATATATATTTGTGTATATATATATATATATATATACATATATATAAAATATATTATATATATACATGTATATATATAAATATATATATATATATATATATATATATATATATATATATACATGAATGTATATACATATATATATGTATATCTTCTTCCCAGCTTTATCCCTATTCGGGGTCGCCGTTTCTAATGAGTCTCTTCCATCTCCCTCTGTCCTGTGTCATTTCCTCCCATACTCCCTTCTCCCTCATATCATCTCTAATGCAATCTCTCCACCTGGTCTTAGGTCTTCCTCTCCTTCGTGTTCCATCCACCTCCACGTCCATCACTTCTCTTGCCATGTGTTGCCCTTCTCTTCTCATCAGGTGGCCATACCATCTTAACCTTGCCTCTTGCACTTTCTTTGATGCCTCAGTGACTTTTACTGTACCCCTAATATGTTCATTTCTAACCCTGTCCTTTTTGGTTACTCCACTCATCCACCTAAGCATCCTCATCTCGGTTACGTTCAACTTTCTACCCTCTGTTTTCTTTAGGGGTGCTGCTTCCAATCCATATGTCATTGCTGGTCTGACCACTGCCTTGTGCACTCTGCCCTTCAATCTTATATATATATGTATATATATAAATATATTTATACAGTGTATACCTATATTTCTATACATACTGTGTATATACAGTATACTGTACACATATACTGTTATATTGTATAGATATACAATATATATATATATATATATATATATATATATATATATACATATATATATCTATATATATATATGTATGTAAAAGAAACAAAGAAAATAAAATCAGTCTCTGTATTTAGACCAATGCCAATTGGTCCTTGTACACTGAGATGAGGATTCGTCTGTATTGGGTGAAATCAATATTTTTTTTGTTTCATTTATGGCCTTGCTGTAAAAGAACGCTCACTGACACAAGTTAGCGCACACATAACATATATATATATATATATATATATATATATATATATATGTATATATATATATATATATATATATATATGTGTGATTTTATATTTATACATGTATGTATGATTTTATATATGATCATATGTATACATATGATTATATATATATATATATATATAATGTGTGTGTGTGTATAAGCGTGTGTTTATACTAGTGTTATATTATTAATTCATATCGAAAAGATAAGATTTAAAAATTAATTTTATTTAATTTTACTGCTTATGAAAATAAAGGAAAAAGAAAGATATCCTATGCCTTATTTGCAAGGAGGAACGTCCCAGTAATCGGGTGGATTTGGAATAGAGGTAACTCTGAAACTTCTTACCTAAGAGGAAAAAGGGAAAACCTTAGTCTATAATCAAGTTTCCAGTCAATATAATTTTACCCATATTTAAGCCGTACTTACGTATTTAAAATATTTAATATATATATATATATATATATATATGTGTGTGTGTGTGTGTGTGTGTGTGTGTTTCTAGTTATATACCGTATTTTTTTTTCTTTTGTATATGATTAAACATGAATTGTGGAACAGTTTAGATAAACATAAGTTTTACGGAAAATTACATTGAATTTGAAATTTCGTGAATATTTCGAATTCATATTAGTGAACGTTACCATTGTAAAGAGATGAAAAGACGAAATATAAAGACATTTCATTAACTAGAATTATCAAATCTTTTATTCTATTCCTGTGCATGTAAAAAGAAAAAAAAAAACATACGAACATTCTTAACCGGATAATATTGCATCATTCAAATATTTTTTAATGAAAGATAATGTTTACTGGATAAGGATTTTCTAATTTGACAAGAAAGTCTTACAATACAAAAAGTACTGCAAAGCAGAAAACTTGATGAAGAGGAAACTTATTGATACAATGGAAAGGCTTTGAATTTGGTATGATTCAAATCAGATTTTAAAAAAGTAGAGAAATCCACTTCATCAATTCAACACCAGGAAAGAACACTTGCAGTTGGCAAGGGATTTATCTGGACGTGGAACTGTGAGAGGAGTCACTTTTAAAGTGCTTGGGATTGTGCACGACACTCTGAAAGGAAATGTTTTCGTATGCCCGTGAAAAAAAAAAAAGTCGCCTATGTTCATGTATACTGAACATATGATACATTGTGAATGTTAATTACTTTGGGTATAATGTATTTGCCTATATCATATCGGTTTAACGAGAGATTAAGCCACGTCATATTTTAAAATTTGTTATTAGTGACAGCTTGATGGAAATGACTATCTAATTTGCCTGTCAATTAAGTGAGAATGTTTAATGGTATTGATATAATTTGTAAGCAATGTAGAATGAGTTTCCATTTTCTGTCCCAAGAAAAATTGTGAACTTTAAAAAAAAAAAAAAAAAAAATATTCTGACACGTTTAAATCTATTACTGATGCATATCGTTACAAGAGAATGGCACGAGTATTTCATGGACAAGAGCTTTGACTTTTGTTAAATACATTTTGTAACTCGACGATATTTTTAGCTAATCTCTTTCATTTTGTTACTGGAATGGCAGGAAAAATCCTTTACAAAATTTTCTATCATGCATTTGCATTTTACAAATGAATATGCATTCAAAGCATGGTGTAACTGAGAGCAAAAAAATTTTTAGAGGTAAATGCCACCATCGAAAAAAGAAAACAAAATCACAAAAAGAAAGAGAGAGTGCGAAAGGATTTAAACTCAGCTCGAAAAGATTTCCAAAAGACAAATCACTTTGTCTCAAAATAGCAGCAGAAAAAAAAGATAGAAATCGTTGTAGCTTCACGGCGTGCAGGTTAAAAAAGGGGAAAAAGGGAGGAAAATGGTGAAACAGAAAAGAAAGCAGACAGAATAAGTTAAAAGAAGGATTGTAACTATGCTCTTCGACCTTTCATTTAAAGCTGGAAGCCGTTTGATATCGAGCATTTTCATAATCTCTGAGGCCACTTGAAGGTTTATTGTTATTATGTAACTGGTTTTTCATGCTTTTATGCTGTAATCGAGAGAGAGAGAGAGAGAGAGAGAGAGAGAGAGAGAGAGAGAGAGAGAGAGAGAGAGAGATTAATTTTCAGAAGTTTTTTTCCTAGAAATATTAGAATATTTTGATGGCAATAATAAAGAGATGTTCTTTTATACATAAATTTATATTTTTCGCAGATGAGTTTAGTTTGATAAACAGTAAGTTTGTTGTTAAAGATAACATGGCTTTTCTGAAGTTTAGTAAAATTCATTTCATTGAATGATGTTTTTAATTTATTTTCTCGTTATTTAAGCA
>NC_090742.1:83572137-83579637 GCF_036898095.1 Palaemon carinicauda | reverse complement strand
GTAAGAAAACGGAGCGAGTAAGAAAAGGAAAATTCTTGAAACGAAATCTTAGGTTTAGGCGAGTTGGAAGGGAGCAGAAGATAATTGGCTATTGAGTTTGTTACTCGTTGCTCAATTAAAAGGGACTCTTAAATTCACAGGGTGAAGCTATTTGGGGCTTGTGCAATAATCTCGAAGTTTTTGTAAGAAATTGTAACTTTGTACATCCGTGTACTTTCTATGATGGTTGGGTAGTATTATATGTCTATGTGTATGTACGTCGATAGATAGATAGATAAATACAAATAAAACTCAATGTATGGTTGTAAGTAGGTCGACGATAGTGGCTCCTCAACATCTAGATATCTTCATTGATAATGTCTCATCAACTCTATATGACTTCTTTAAAATTTTAGATGTGATTCTTGATCGCAAATTTACTTGTGAATAACATATTCGGTTGGTTACTTCATCAATTGCTTATCGAGGAAGCCTTTTAAGATTTTCGGTTATCAATCTATTCTGAAGAAGTGTTTAAATTTTTTTTTATTCTACCATGTACGGATATTGCTCTCCTGTCTTGTCTTCTGATAATTACTCATATTCTAATTTGTTGAAGAAGAACTTGTGATCTATTGAGTTTCTTATTCCAGATCTTGATATTAATATCTGAGACCATCGTTCAATTAGTTCTTTATGTATGTTGCACAAGATTTTCATAAATTTACCATCCATTACATTCAGATCTTCGTGGAAAGTACCAGCCTGTTTGGAATACTAGATATGCAGTTAATTCTAACAGTCATACCTGGGATGATCTTGAAAATCAGGCAGTTTAATCGGCGGATCTTCGGAAGTTCAAACTTGCGGTTAACACAATTCTCTCCTCATAGTTTATATATGACAGATCTCTTTTAACATTGATATTGATCTTAGTATTTTATATTAATCATTCATTACTTCTCATCTAATTTATTTATTTGCTTATTTCCTTTCCTAACTGGGCTATTTAGTATCCTGCTTTTCCGATTAAGGTTATAGCTTAGCTAGTGATAATGATAATGATAATATGGACATGTACAAATATGCATCCATGATACTCTGGGCTCATGCATACCTGTTTGTATTATACTCACATAATGCTATTTACGACAATACTAGCTTCTTATCGCCAGAGCGCATTAAATAAAAAATTTCTAAATCTATCTTACTATGGTAATTATCGTTAATTAATTTTCTGTTATCACTATTGAACTGTTACCGTCCATATTTATATATTCAACCTATGCCACATTAGTGATGATATTTTTGTTGATAATGATATTGTGATGATTAATTTTGTCATTGGAATTGTTGTAGCAGTAGTAATATCGTTAATAACATTAATTTTGTGGTTGGTTTCAGAATATTTTGTTAGTGATATTTGATTAATGATGTCTTGTATAATACACCATTTCACTCATGATATGATGTTTATATAATATTTTCTGTATTATGAATATTCGCAAAAATACCATAATATTCTGAGGAAGAATAAGTTTATTTCTGTGCAAAGACAAATTGAACTATTCACCTGAAAGAATTATTTATTTCATATACCAAAGGGTGTGGAAAATAGCGCTATATCTGCATCATTTATCAAAGAGTTTTTATGATTTCCAAATATTCATCTGGATTTGCCTTTCATTAACTCTTTTACATTGTAAAACTTCACATAGATCAGCATTAATATTTTTCCATTCTTCTATTTTAATATTTTCGATCTGATAAACATTTCAATTAAAACATACAGGGTTTATTTGAAATTATACAGTAAGTTCATGTATTTCTTACTTCATCCGATCCTTTACTAAATTTATACGTTGACAATTATATATTTCAAAATATATTCTACTACTGTTTATAATCAGTTTGTAGTTATCATTAATGTTTTGCTATTAATGTTGGATGTTTTGTTTTTAGATTTATTTTATCATGTTATCTTTAATTATTATTAATTACATTTTCCGTCTATTATATGTAAACTTCTACGTTATGAATAACCGATAGATTTTTTGTACAATTGTAAGCATAGAGCTGCATTTCTGAAATAGTTACATCGTTATGGAAACATTTCCCCCTTCCATAGAGAGAGAGAGAGAGAGAGAGAGAGAGAGAGAGAGAGAGAGAGAGAGAGAGAGAGAGAGAGAATATGTTACCAGCGTTGACATACCATGACTGAATAAGGATAAAGATATTTTTATGCAACTTCGCTGAGAAAATTGAAGAAAGCAATAGTAAGGTAAATACGATACAAGAGGAGTTACTTTTTCAGCTGGAGACAGGGGAAGAATTCGAGAGGGCTGGTTGAAGTGTCTGTGTGAGTGAGTTTGCAATGAAGGAGTTCTGAAGGTTAATAAAGGAAACTACTTAGGATGTCAATTACATCGTAATGACAAAGACTAAAAACGAATTATTTGATTCTTTTTAACAGAAGAATAATATTGAAAAAAAAAAAAAAACAGATCAAAGAATGTGAAGCGATACATGACACATAAGGATCACACCTCTCTAAGGAGAAATGTTTTTAGGACTGCTTGAAAATGGCGACAGTCTTCTTTAACACAATCTACTGCATGGAAGTCTGTGTTATGTAGAAAGGGGTGTTAAAGTAAAGGTATTTGGGTAAGATCGTGAGAAACTTAAGATAGGCAAAATTTGCTAACGGACGTGAAAAGGGCGTAGCAGAAAGAGGGGAAAGAAAATTTAATAAAAAAAGTAAAAAAATATTGAATGTTATATGGTTCGTTTTTTGTGGTAATTGAATGATGGTCATAAGCGTAAGCTTCATGAGGCGAAGAGGAGTAAAAGAAAAGAGTTTTGAATATCATGAGGCACAAACATCTTAACAACTGGTATCGTTTGATGTATGGGAAACCCATCTTGCTACAAACAGAATAACTCGATGAGGGAAAGAAAACATGTGAGGTGAAGGCAGATAGTTCACATGATTCAGCATAAGATGTTCTCTCTATGTGGAAGTTCACTACATTTATGTTGCCCTTTTTATACTTTTCCTCTCCCATACGTTTTGTCAGTAGTGGTACCGCCGTCAAAATTACCTTTCCTTTCTATAATTAAATGTATGAGTCTTACGAGTGGCATCCAGTTTTGTCAGAAAGACTAAGCGAAGAAAATAACTTTGTATTGCTCCTGCGGTTTAAGATGGTCACTACCAGAAAACTGAAAGATACGCTGCCAAATGTGGCAGAAACATCCATCGTCTCAGTTACATAAAATATAAATTTGATTTGCAGAAATTGAAAATTTCAAAGAATAACAGATTGTTATTACTTATTATTTTTTTATTTACTTAATAAACCCAATGAATATGTAGTTGAACAGCAATAACAGAGGCTAAAGTAGTAATAGTGCTAGTAGTAGGAGGAACGCTAGTGGCTGGAGCCTTTCTGTAATATCGGACTACACACGTGGGAACTTTGTCAACACACCACATGCAAAGTAGCATTGGAAATCGATCGTTAAACCTTAAAGGACCTCGGAAAAAACAAGAAGTTTGAAGCTAGAGAGAGAGAGAGAGAGAGAGAGAGAGAGAGAGAGAGAGAGAGAGAGAGAGAGAGAGAGAGATTTGCATCAAGAATAATGGGAAAGAAAATGTAAATGCAGGAAATGGACAAAACATGTACGTGTTGTAACTGAGGGAAGAGTCAGATGAGGTTTTTGAGAATTTGATTGATATCAGAGATCCTTTGTTTCGCCGGTAACTGTGACATATTACAATAACAACGTGATCTGCGTTTAAATCAATATTACAGTAAGATTTATAAGTTCAGAATACATAGAATAAAATAATATTAAAATTTCCGGAAGGTATTTCATGAGCATACCATTTCAAATATACATACTTACATACATGTTTCCATTAATATACAGACACATACACAAACGCTGACAGACATGTTTGCCTTCTTTTTCACCATATGCCGTATCTAATGAGACAAGGTGCCACCAAAATGTTGTCAGCAATTCTCTTTTCATGATATGACAAGCAATTTTAAACCTGGTGGTGACCCACACAGTCGTAGAGCTACCAGGTACAAAATTGACTCCTTTGTTGAACAGAGCCACAATGAGCAATCCAAACATCCTGGTCCAGGAATCGTACTCTGTGCCTTATGCTTTATAAGCGAGAAGGCTATTGATCACACAAGGTTAAATATAGATATATATACATACATATATATATATATATATATATATATATATATATATATATATATATATATATATATATATATCTTAAGGTGGTAAAAGGGTTTGCGTATGGCCGTGATTAGCACAAAGATGTATTAGTTAGAACCACTCATACTAGGTTGGTTTTCTGTGAGCGATCAGACGTAAATCTCCCACCATCACCAATCCAGTAGGGGAATTAAAACTGGCCAAACGCCAGACATGAATTGACATGTCTTAAGCCTTTGTTCTTCAGTGAACTAGAAACGGCTGCCTTTCTTGTGTTATGTGTATGTATAAGATTTTGTTTCATTTCTGTTTTTTCAATGATTGGTCCTCATACCTCTGATGCGTCTTTCTCTATTTTATCCATTTCGACCTGTCATGCCCTAAAGAAACAACTTTTACATCATCTCTCTCTCTCTCTCTCTCTTTCTCTCTCTCTCTCTCTCTCTCTCTCTCTCTCTCTCTCTCTCTCTCTCTCTCTCTCTCTCTTGGTCTAGCCAGATTAGCACATTATCCTTGTTGAGGTTTTTTGGGATTAAGAAAAAGAACACATTTTGATCCTATAATAAAAAGTGAAGGGTTCTAACGTAGGCAAGTAATCTAATCAACAATACTATTTAGCTGTTTATTAGGTTATCCCTTTCACGGTAAAAGGAAATGTTAGTTTCTGCTAGGAGATATTTCAAGTGAAAACCACTCGGAAATATACGATATATATGCTTACAGCATCAAAAATTTATCCTTTTTATTTAGTTGGTTGAATAATGTTTACTGCAAGATAACACTACATTATCATCATTGTTATTATTATTTGAAAAATAGACTTTTAAAAATAATTATATTACTATGAAAAATAGACTTTTTAAAATAATTTTATTACTATGAAAATTATTTTCATTTTACTAAATCCTATTAATATGATCATCATAATTATTTTTATGTATCGGTAATAATTTATGTAATAATGTTCCAGGACTTTATTTTCCCCATCTCTATCTTCACTGTCACAATCCATCCCATATCTGATCAGCTCTACATTCGTTACGCTACGAAACAGCAAGATCTTCTTCCTGATTGTCTTGCTTTTCAAACCCTTGATCTCCCTTGTCTTAAAAATTTTCCGTCTTTCGTTATCTCTATATTTCCAGATTAAGTTCTAGTTACTTTTCTCTCCACCTCACTACTTTTTTCAATAATTACAACAATGTTTTCTCACCAAAAAAGTAAGGCGAGTTCCTTCATTTTAGTAATAATACTTATACAAGACGATTTACGTAGAATGTTAAATGGTAGTCTGTTATTGTATTGAGAAGTTCATGTTTATAACATTGAGATGCTTTTCTTCGATATGTATGACTTGGCATGTAGATATCTCCCGATCAGTTCCCCATGTTAACAGTAATCATACGATTTAGTTTGTTAGCATATTCATATTGATATCAGGAAATACTTATCAGAATGTATTCAAGATTTTATGCAACTAATTAGACTAAGAAATTACTCTTGGCTTTTTTTATGACGGCCTAAGCTTTTACGTAAATTTATTGACTATATTGAAGTTCCATTTTCAATGGGATGGCTTTTGATAAGCTCTGCAGAAAACGTGAGATTTATCTCGAATTTACATTGCTGCTCCAAAATGAATCGCAACTTCATAATTGATATGTAATTATAGTAGATTAATTTTCCTTCATCCATTTATTTAGTCGAAGGATGAAATTCCTTGTCCAGTTCTTAAAGATTCATCCATGTTGATTGAGAGAGAGTAAACGTTTGCTTACTTTTATCAGGATCGAAGCGGTCATCTCCATTAACGTCTTATGGAACTCGGATATTCACTTCCGTGGCTTTGTAGCTCATCTCTGTGATAGATTAGAAGCTTGTGTCTGTGGTGTATGCACTTGTGTTTCCTAACCCTGCGATAATAGCTCAACCAGTGGCCCCCACTCCTCCCGGAAATGAAGATGGCCTCGCCTTATCAAAACAAGTCTTGACTTCTCGTTCACTAATGTTTGCCATTGCTACTGTAATCCTTTACAAATTCTGATATAAGCCTGAGATATATTCATTGTACAGCATAGGAGCCTCTGAGCTCTGAAATAACAGTAAGACCCTTATGACACAGAGAATGGCAAGATGCTGATAGCATTTCTAATCTTACAAGTTAAAGGATCATTGAAATTATGTAGTTATTGGAGATACTTTTGTAGTTACAGGACTGGCCTTTGAATGATATAAATCAAATTTTTAGTAAACTGTGATGCGTTTACGAGGTTGAAGATGTTTGCACTGGAAAATTAAACGATCGAGATGTTTAGCTTTAACATCTTACACGTATTTGGTAAAATATTACCAAACAAAGCTAAAGACTTCTTTCGTCTATCGCTTACGTGGATTATTACAAAGTCACTGTCCTGTATAAGCCCCTTTGGAATACCTGATATGTTGCCATTTTTTCGATGAGGATATGTTCAGATGCCATCATTATTTTTCGAAGAAAGGAAAAGTCTGAAGCAATATTTTTGCAGTTGCAAATTATATTGATTGCTCTCTTCAGGTCGCTCCACTAATTTTCGCTTTTCTCCTTGCATGAATATTGCATCATTAAATTATACAGTTTAAGTTTAGCTTCCAACTGCAGAGTAATATAGAATATTAAGATAATGAATTCCAAATCCCAAATCTCTCTCTCTCTCTCTCTCTCTCTCTCTCTCTGGTATGTTCTAGCCAGCAACTACACCAGGTTTCTGTTAAAAAAATAGTTTTTCAGTTGACCATTTATAGTGATATCAATAGTAAACAATATCACATATGGCCAGAGGTTTATTTTGTATTCCGGTGGTTACTTCAATCGTATGCTGATTACAATCACAAAACATATATACATACGCTCACGTTCAGAACATAATCTTATAATAAAGTAACTTTATCATATAGGAATGCTATAGCTATAAGCATAATTGTTAACGAACAAACAGCACTGTCCTCAGAAGTAATTGCCCCCATACCACCAGCCATTACCATGCAGCCGGCCAGTATTGTATTTGATTGTTATTGCCAGGTGGACCAAGTCTGAATGAGTTGGTATTGATCAAATAGCTTTAGAGATTCAATGAGCTACATCTACATACACACAAACACACACACATAATGTGTGTGTATGTGTGTGTGAGTAGAAATTATGAAAGCTGACACGTGATGAGCGTAAAATATGCGTTACAACCACGAAAGGAAAAGTGAAAAGACCTGATTGATGCAAAGGCAGCTTCCGAACAACTAATT
>NC_090742.1:83544637-83567137 GCF_036898095.1 Palaemon carinicauda | reverse complement strand
CTGCGGTATAGAACATGAAAATTAATTCCATATGCATTTCTAATGTAAACGGTTACGTACCAATCCTCCTAAATATGAATCTGGAGAATTCTTACCTGCATATCTAACTTCAGACCTGAGCCACAAATATAGGGTCTAGGCTTTTTTTTTTTTTTTTTTTTTTTTTTTTTTTTTTTTTTTGTTCGCTAAAACATCACCATGGAGGAAATGGTCGAAATTCATGGATTAAATAAGCTGGAGGAGTAGACTAATTCCCTGCAATTCAAGTGGAAACATACAAAAAATAATAGAAATTTCACCGAGGTATGGCACTAATCTTCTACCTTGTTAAGAAATATAAGAAAGAAATCATCAAAAGGGACAGCAGTACCCTCCTAAACAACCACCTTGGCTTTAAACATAGGAAATTAAGTTATATTTTTTCATACTAGTTTTCATATAAATCTATTATTAAATTTCATACAATAAGTTCCTGAAAAATGTGATAAGTGAAACTGAAGCAGCAAGACCACACAATTCTCTTTCAAATCACGTCGTATAAGGTGCCACCCATTATTAGTGATATTGATAACACGACAAGCCGTTTTCACATGAATTAGATGAATGTAGTCTTATTTTGGCATCCTTTAATTGGAATAGATTTTAAAGCGTATAATTCAATAAGTCATCTAGGAATTTCTCATTATTTTTATACATAGGGAAGAACTATAATGTAAAATAATGAAAATTATAAATGCTGACTACCTAACATCATTTACTTATAATAGAAGAATCGCAATGGACTGTTTCAAGCTTTGCATTCTGAGAGCATTGGTGATGAGAGATGTCACACCATACGTAAAGTATGAGTAACTTTGATTATACCATCTATAAATTATGATTTACCGCTTTAGCATCACCAACCTAACGGCGGCCAAATAGATAACTTGAGTTCGTGCTACGTAATTTTCCAAAACAAAATTAAAGTTTGCTCGACTTATACTGTTGTGTAGAATGATGTCTAAGAAATTAAGTAGCATCCAACATAGGCACAGTCGGTAAAGAACGGCTGCAAATCTCCCAACACAACAGCTAAACCCAAAAGTTTGTGCTTCAAACGCAGCACAAATTTGAAAGAGGTGTCAGATGTACTGTGCCCGAACCTGTCTTTTTAACATTATCCACTCAGGATAGCTTGCACATATTTATTTGTTATTCCGTCCTCCATCATAAGTAAATTTCCCATTAGCTTTATCTCGACCAACATTAATTAATATTATACATGTTAGAAAATACGTTATACACTTTCCTGGATATCCTGCCTGATTAGACAAGATGCAATGATTCCGGAGATATCTTTGACACTAGTATGGGGTGCAATGCCAATTGTCGATTCTGGCCCCTCGTATTCAGTACTGATATTTTATTTAACCACCTCGCTATCAGTAACTGCAACTAATAATGAGTTACTATAAGATTCAGGGCCTCTGTAACACGGTTTTTTGGACTTTGCTCCTTAACAAAGCATCGGATGTAGCTGAAAGTTGACATATGTATATTTTACAACCACACACAAATTTTGTCAGCATTATCAATAACCTAAACCCAATAGTTTGAATTTTTATAGAGTAAAAATGATCTAGCCGACGCCATGGCCAGTGATAACGAGCCAAGAGTCGAAAACATTCATTACGTAAGCAATGTAAACAGCTTTGGACAAAATTTTGCCCCGCCCATCCACCAGACACCCATTCACCTTCTTCCATCGACTCTGAAACCCATAACATTCAAGAATGGCTAACAGGATCTGGAATTGCCCCCGTGGTTGCAAAACTGCATTTGTCTTACGACTTGCAACTTTTTACAGTCAAGAGAAAGCCCGTGGCCATATTTACTATAGCCTGAATAGGTAATTATCCAGTTTCTAGTTTAAATCCAATGTTTATGGTCTGATTTGTACCTAGCGTAACATGATTATAATACTTGTAATGTCATTCAGGCTTTTGAACATTTCCATTAACTATTCACTATCCCACCAAGAGAGAGAGAAAGAGAGAGATTGTATGTAAACAGTCTTTATATAACTATTTTGGTTAAAATAAGATTTTTGTGCTAAAATCTCCACCAGACCAACGGATCATCCGATATAATTTCTTTTCTTCTTCTTAGGCCGTACGACCGTGTTGGCTATGTTTTGGGCATGACTGCATTTTGTAAATAAATCATGAATAGTTTTAGGAGTTTTATTTGTACATCTAATGGGAATTTATAGAAGTAAAGTGAACATAATTAATTTATCCTTTAAAATAATTACTACATGTAGCAAACAAATAGTAGTAAAGATGATAATGCAATGAAGGAATGATACCATACTTTATCTTTAGCTTCATCAACGGCAATAACATACCCAGTTGCCATAATTTGTCAGCTTAATGAAATAACCTATCATCTAATGTTAAACTTAATTTCTGAGGAAGCCATGGCTTATTGCACAGTGAAAAAAACATGACAAAGACTTTATGAATGGCGGAACGATACATAAATGTGGGAGGGGTATCTGAGCTAGCGTAGTAATACTACTGTAGCAGTAGTGCCCCAACAGTAGTATACATGAATTAAACGTTTAGGCCAACTGCTGGGATCCTTGAGGATCATTTAGCACTTCTTACAACTACTCGAGAAATGAGTTTTTAAAGCCAGAATTTAAATTTTCTGATCCAACAATGCCCATGATAGCCTTCAGTGTTTTCCTGAATTATAACGAGGCCAAAGTGGGTGGATCCTCATGAAGTCATCATTCTGACAATAATTATTGGTGAAGGTTTAAAGCGAAAATACGGTACCGGCTATCTTTTTTTTACAGTAAATAGGTAGGTAGATAGACAATGAATAAAAATTGATTGACATTGGATAAAGCAGTTATCAAATCAAGCTGGTCTACTACGTTTTTGAAAATTACCAACTATTCCATACACTTTGTCAATCTGATTGTGACCTATAAAGTAGACTGTAATTTCTTAGGAAACTTATTTTGGGAGTTAGACAAATAATCGAAGTGTTTTTGTATTTATTAACATATTTTCTTCGTTTGTTCATTATGACAATTCTCAGTGGAGAGGTTTCAGAGTTCATAAAGGTGTACTGCTTTGCTTTTATTTACACTTTTGTGTTATTGTTGGCAGAGGTATAGCCTTCGTTACGTATAACCAATCATCAATCGAGAAAGAGAGAAGAAATGCCGTCATAAGTTACGTAACGAGTGCGTTCGAAACCTTTTCTCTGAGTAAGTTGGCCCGTCTTCAAAAATCGTCACTTTTACTTAATAAAGTACCAAATTTATTCAACCTACGTAATGTAGAATATAGTCAAAATTTATGTGTAGATATAATGTGTATTCTGAATAAGCGTTATATTTATGAAATTCATAGAAAAAAAGTTATTGCGAAAAAACCGTGTTACAGAGGCCCTGAATCTCATAGTAGTCCACCTAAGGAAAGGTCTCAACGAGGTATTACTTCACTCTCATAGAGGTGAAACTATCGATCCGCTGGTAAACTTTCTCTTTAGCGTTGTTCCAGAAAAATGTCAATACATCTGTCACTGATACTTTCATATTTACATAGTAAAGTGGATAAGCCCCATTAGGAAAGAACACATCATTAGCCACTTCATGTACAGTTAGACAGAGGAGTCCCTGGCACACCTTGCTCCGAAGAAGTGCACCCTGTCACACCCTTACTTCGCTGTAAGTAACCAAACAGATAATGTAGGGAGAGATGGCATATTTAGTGGTCAGATCAGGAACTCTCCGCGTAGTGAGGGTGTGGCTGGCTGCATTTCTTCAGAGCGAGTTGTACCAGGAATTCCTGTGTCCAACTGTACCTATTTACAGAGCTCACCAGTGGCATACCGAAACCCACTATAAAAGTTGTGTTATTCATCTCTCTCTCTCTCTCTCTCTCTCTCTCTTCTCCAAGCACTCTAATGCTTTCTTCATATTGAAAAGAATGTCCATTCCAATACTCCTCTCTTACCACCGCTCTAACCTTTATATGAATTCCTCGCTTTCCAGCTCCTAATATCCTTTTTTCACCAACATATCGACATTCATTCTACGATATGACCAGACCATGTCACAATGCTCTGATTAATCCACGCTAATCCTTTAACGACTTTTACATTTTTCCCAAATTTTTTATACATCTATTCTTCTTACGTAACATAACTATGCGTGCAGTTCATCTGAACAACTTCAACATTCACACTTTATATTCACAACCTATTACCCTCATCGCGTTTAAAAGTTTAAAGGCCGCTCATGAATGGCAGAAGCAAGGGACGGTGACATTGCCCTATCAAGCAGGACAATGCCCTAGAGACTGACTTTATATAAGCTAAGCTAAGACCAAGGAGGGCAAGGCAATGGCTACTGATGACTCAGCAGATAGACCTATAGTCTCAACCAACCTCCCCCATCCTTAGCTCACAAGGAAGCTGAGGGGAGGTTGCAGCGGCCAAAGAAACTAACGAGTCTGAGCGGGACTTGAACCCAAGTGTGGCGTTCACCAGTCAGGAACGTTACCACTCGCCTCTGCTCCCATCCAACCATGGTTCGTTATACTTTAATTCGGATGGCAACCTCATCATAGGAGTCCCTGGTAAACCTGGTACACTTATAAAAAAAATCAAATGTAACTTTATGTATATAAATCTTGTGTATACACTTCACATCTAATTGTACGTGTATATTCCTGGAAATGAGTGCGTTTCATACCTAATATATGTAAAAGCTATTGAGATTTGTTATTATGAGAGAGAGAGAGAGAGAGAGAGAGAGAGAGAGAGAGAGAGAGAGAGAGAGAGAGAGAGAGAGAGAGAGAGAGAGAGAGAGAGAGAGAACTATCAATCTGATTTTCGAGAATGAAATAGTAGCTCACTGTACAATATAGAGAAAACACGCTGTGTATAGTGAAATGAATATTTCTTGAAAATCAAATATTCTTACCAAACCAACTATAGTGTTGTAACTTCAGAATAAGAAACGTCATACTTTAAGTAGTTACGGGGAAAAGAAAGGTTTCTTGATGCGTTTGTAGGTCAAAGTTCAGGTCACATAAAACTCATGAATACATAAAGTAAAAATGTCAGTTCCTTTGCTCATTCATGTGTCCCGGAGGTTTGTAGTGTTTTTTGTTTTCTCTTTTTAACATGTCTTTTAATCTTTTTTTTTTAATAACAAGGTTTCTTAGAAACTTTCTATCGGCGTTATTTTAATCTATTTTTTTTACAACTGGAGACCTTTTTATTTTGGTTATCCTAATGATTTCTTTTTTTAATAAAGAACCAAAATAATTCATATTGTATAGTTCACAAACGATGAAAATTCACATAATACTGCAATTAATATATTATTCGCTGCTGTTAACAACGATTTGTTCTTTTTTTTATATATAATTTGCACAACTGTAAACGCCAGATACTTTAATTTTCTGTAAGTTTCCCACAGCTTTATAAATTTAGATTGTTCTTATTTGCATCATAAAGTGAATAGATGATAGTCTCCTCTAACGGGCATTATTGAATTATATTGAAAGTTTGAAATATTTTCATCTTTAGATGGTTAGTAGCAAGCATATGACTTTTAATATACTCATGTAAATACAATATTCTTGGCTGCAGAAACTTTGAGATATTTACAACTTCATAGCATTGTCTGCAGGCAGCTGGTGAAATTGGGAATGTATTTACACGTTCAGGATATTGACCACATCTACAAAAAAATTGAAGTGATTTATATCTTTCGAGTATTATTTATCTCTGTAGAAGGTTGAACATATTACGTCTGCAAGATTTTGGTATGAAGATTTAAAAATATCCAACTTTCCATTTTTCCATAGCTTTAGAGAGTTTGATATATTCTAATCTACGGGGCATTTTACCTTAACTGTGGAAACTCGGTAATTTTTTAATCCTATGGACTTTTATAGGTCTTGGCGATATTAGCTGCATTTAAAAAGAATTGAACTTACGTAAATATTGAGTCATGTATAAATCACAGGAAGTAATTTCTTAATCTGGAAGTTAATTTACATTGACATCTTTATTGAGCTCTTAGAATTTCTAGGGTGTTCCGGGTTGTCTCGGAATAATGAAATATGTAAGAATTTGTTACCTATTCTGATTATTGATCTGTCATTGTAATTATAATATCCTTAGTTTTACACGTTTTAATTTTATCTTTCAAACTCCAGTTTAGGTAAGCAAAATATCGTATCTGGAGCATCATTGCCCTGGTTTTTTGTTTCCCGTCAGAACTTCCGATGAAAAGAAAAGTCTTGATCCAACGCAAAAGTGGAAAAGAATTTTAATAACCGATCAAGCATTTTTAGATATTTATTTTATTCACTCTGTTTAACAGAATGAGTTCAAAGGGATTTGACAAAATAGGCGAATGTTAAAAATGCAACATTGAAAATTCCAACGTTCTCATATTTTTTTTTTAACCTACTAAAATATCTGGGCGTTTTAGTGTGTTTCTTGACGTTTGAAAAGCATCTATATTTAATTCCAAATATGGTAACGAATTTCAATTTTGGTCGTTCATCTTTGTGTATGTGTCAACGTAATAAATATACTTGACAGTTAATCTGTATTATACAAGAAAGAAAGCGAGTGGGATATCGAAGCCATCTTAAGTAATAAACGGGAAACACCATCAACATTATCTAAATAATGATTTACTAAAATAGTTTATACTAGATTATCATAATATAAATGATTAGAAATTTAAGAGGCATTGTATATAAAATAAAAGTAAAGGATAACGCTAAGAAAATACATAAACGCGTAACAACATAATTGAGAAAGTCAACAAGCTAGTTTTTTGGTGTTTTTTTTTTTCTGAAGTATTTAAAGTTTCCTTGCAAATATTTACAAACATAAAATACTTTATATACATGGCATCTTTTTTTTATCTAAAACTTTGTGTAAATATTGAACCATCTGGATAACATTTATCTTCGCTGTAAGAACAAATCAACACGAGGAAGTAGCACTATTTTATTATTTTCCATTTCCTACGACATGGAAGAGAGAGAGAGAGAGAGAGAGAGAGAGAGAGAGAGAGAGAGAGAGAGAGAGAGAGAGAGAGAGAGAGAGAGAGAGAGAGTTTTTAAAGCTGATTGTTTCAACACTCAGATGCAGTTCTAATGGTCTTTAATGATGTCTTTGGTAGCGTTGATAACGACGAGTTATAACAGTCTTGATGGAAATGATGATGTTGCTTGAGCGAGGAGTGAAGCTCTGGGAATTCTTCCTTTACGCATCTTCTTCCGTCTCTACCATTATCCTTCCGTCATCGGTGTTTCTCTCCTGATGATCTTCTATATTTTTATCTTGAACAGATATTACTTTATCTATGTTGTGATTTTGGTTTTGTTCTTGTAGCTAGCTACCTATGAGTGGACGCTCTTATGTGTGTGTTTTATTTTAGCCTATTGGCCCTTGTCTTTCTTATCTTTCTTTGTTAGTAGAAATTGGGAAATTGAAATTTATAAGTGGAGGGGATTCGTGAATTTGTCTAGTTAGAAATTGACAGGTTTAGCTTCCATAGTGTTTATATCTTTTTTTTTGTTTTGCTCTTTTATAATCCCTTCATATATGGTCTGTTCAATAGCTAGTAGCTTTAAACGCTTCTTACTGATGGATTTATCATTACTAATGTTTCTCAACTGTGATTGTCGGTTCTTTATACCAACCTTATCACAAAATTCACTTCTAACAATAATTGATTATAATATCAGCATCTTCTACAGTTTCAGAATGTCCTCTATTGATTACGTTTTTACGTTAGACACATCCACTAAATTTGTTTGTCATCGGCATTTTCCTTTAGAATATGTTTATTACCTTAGACTTTCATCGTCAAATTCTCCCGTAAAGATATCTCGGTCATGTACACCAGCTTTATTATCGTAGCTTTAATACTGGCGTTGGCTTGATTCACTTATAATTTTAGAGTAAACTAGCTCTGTAATTAGTCCTTTGCATTAATAATCGTTCCCATGTTTGAATTTACGAGAGTACATAATAGTCCTCATGTATTCGTACCATACACTTAGTAGTAATATTGATATTCCGTATTGGGCTGTGTTGTTATATTCATAAGGGGTAAAACACAGTGACAGTAATAAAGGGTGGTAAGAGAAAATAGAGAATGTAAATACTACTATGAGTACATGCTGTAATTACGCATAATTAACTTTGGAGCTATTCCGAGAAGCAATTTAGAGATAAGATCGAGGTTTTCATTAGCATGGAGCGAGTCACAGTATAGAGAAGCATAACAGTTGTTAAACAATTATAAAGATAAAGGAGACGAAACTTTTTAGAAGTATTGTTGGTATTCTTTCAATTTTGAATGTTTTACGAATGATGGAATTAGGTATGTTTGCATTCTGTTGAAGAAAATTTGGTGAAAATTGTATATGTGATTTACACATTCCTCTGTTCCTGATATAATCAATATTAACGTTCATGTTAGATGGCATTGCTTGGAGTTGAAGTTTAAATGATTAACGAGTAATATTCAAACTGGCGATGTTGTATCTGATAATTAGAAGTAAGAATTCACACTAGTTTAATATTAAAAGTTTGAGCAAAAAGAAGAGACATTTCCCACTTATAGTAGAGTTTGTCATAAACTTTTCATTTCTCTCTCTCTCTCTCTCTCTCTCTCTCTCTCTCTCTCTCTCTCTCTCTCTCTCTCTCTCTCTCATCCAATGACCTAAAATCTAATGAACTTCGTCTCTTTCTCCATTTTTTCTCTATCCTTCTGCCTTGTCTGTATTGTCTTTCATCCGCTATCCTCGATCCATCTTCTTCGGATAGACCGGGCCTCCCCGGCGTAATATCCCCATAAACGCAGTGGATGGGGAGCGACACGCGCTCAGACAAAACACATTACCCATTCTCCTGGAGCGTCAGACACCTGCTTCGCCTACATAAAACACTAACCCCTTGTTTAACAGTCACAGGAACGGGTGTAAATTTATAAGGAGCTTCAGTACTGTTGATGTGCTTAAGTACTCGCTCATGCTTTCTATTTCTTTCATCAAAAGTATTGGTTTAAAAGGAAAAAGCAACGAAACCCCGTTGAATCGAGAGGCGTTTTTGCGTGTTCTTTTCTTTAACGGTAACAGATGTACAAATAAATGATAAAATCAACGCCATATAGACGCCATGTTTCATTACATCTGAGCTTACAAGGTTGTTAGTTCCACCTGGTTTCTCTTCGGTTGTCTCGGATGATTTTCTGTCCAATAAATTTTAGTTGAATGTTTGGAGAAAAGAAGGGCGGCGATTAGAACAGTGACATCCATCTATGCTCCATAAGGACCATGCAAGGGGTTACAATGCGGGGATTTTCGCCCCCTCGATGCGCTCCCAAAAAGGCTGTATCCCAGGAAGGCCCTCTTCACGTGGAGATGCAGAGCCAGACTCGGGATACTGCCAGTTTGTCTCGCGGGATGGATTTGGGTTCAGGGATGTCCTTGGGATATGAAAATAGATGAAGGATTCCCGCTTATACGGTGTCAGGTTGTCATTATAAAAGGAAATTAGAATTATCGAATGCCCACGGTTTGAATTCCAGGGAGATGTGATAAACAGGCGAGTGTTATCCTTACAAATAAATCTGAGGTGAGGAATATTGGGCCTAAACAGGGCTGGGACTCTTTCTATATAAATTGGCCTATGGTAAGTCACCTACCTTTATATACATTAAATGTTTATATGATACTTCCCTTGCTATCTTTATTGTCGAAAATAATTTATAACAGATTGCCTCATTAATATTTTTAAAGATATCACATTGATCAAAGGCATGGAATATTTGTATTAATGTGGTATTACCTGTCGTTTTCAGTGAAAATGTAAATTTTGTTAAGTCATTTGAATTATTATTATCCTCACAGTCTTTCATTGTATATTGTTAAAAATATCCAGGTCCTTACAAGGGAAAATTATAACAGAAACAAAATATGTTAGCTTGATTATGCCCACTCGTGTAAGGAGTACTTCATTGAATATTCATAAGGAAATCATGTTCCCTGAAGCGCAAAATTTAATGGCTAACAGAACCTCGTCTGATCGTGTACCAAACTATCAGTTTCTCTGGCTCTCTCTTCCTTGCGGAACAAGCTACCTCACTACTATTTTTCTGCAGATAGTACTATTATTAATGTTCCGTTGCTGTGTTGAGGTGAGAGACTGTTAATATATTCTGTGTCCGCATAATACACGACAGGCTACCTATTAAAAACATCCCTGTTTGGCAATATGTTGGAGGGGAGTTTGAGACCTGCTTAAGCACGATAGTTTCTAGTAGTGTCTGCAACCTCGGCATCATTGTGAGCTAGTGATGTGGGGTTTGAGGGAGTTTATAGGTCCACCTGCTGAATCATCAGCAGCAATTGCCTGGTCCTAGCTTGATAGGGATGTGACTTGGACGCTGTTCACATGTGTATGTGATCAGTTTGTGCCATTCATAAGCGACCTTCAAACCACTACTTGATGGAGATTGGAGAGACCAGAAGTTTATTTTTGTTTAACCCGCTTCTAAAGTTATATTTTCTTATTGTTTTTTTTTTTTATTTCGTATTAAGATTTACTTGAGTATCTTTTTTTCTATTTGCAACAATGTCCTTGATGATTTAGTCTTTTAATTACTGAAAAAATCTAATACGTTAACATCTTCCATAAGCTTCATTTTGATAAGGGCATCCATAATCTGTTGGCCTTTTGGAGTGATTACGTGCTGTTCATCTTGCAGTGTCAGTATCCTGATTATTTTTAGGATGTCATGAAAGTACACTGCCAAAACAAAGATCATTGTTGCCTTTCACCTTAATTTGGGCAATTTATGCAGTTCTTAGTTATAGGGGATAGAACTAAAAAGTATTATTTTTAGTATAAGGTTGCTACCTTTATGACCTTTCTTAGACTTCCAGGTGACACTAGAATGAATTTCCCTTTCCGTTGACCTTTGGTAGCAATCCCAGATCGGACCATGGTCCTTTGTTTCTGTGGTAAGTCTTTATTATTATTATTATTATTATTATTATTATTATTATTATTATTATTATTATTATTATTATTATTATATTCCGGTGGTTGTATGTCTGCTGTCAAGCTCTCTCTTCAATAATTTGCCTTTTGTACTATTTAGCATTAAGAATACAGAAGCTTGGCTTTCCATGACACTGACGATTATTTTCATTCTTAGGCAAAAATGTATTTTTTTGTTCTTTTCACATGATCTTGCTGGTCATTTTTCTGTTTTTGAAAAAAAAAATCGTTTTTGGCAAGACGAAGCAAAACTATTTTTTTAAAGCACCACTTTTCTATTTTCTGCATCTTTTCTTTAAGGATATAATGTTGAAGGAAAACAAGGAATTTGGTGCTATACTGCACTATTTATTCAATTCTTGCCGCCAGTTGTACCTGGCAATAATTAACGGCTTTCATAGGAACATTTTACTAAGAAATCATTATACTTATATAATGGCCGTACATTCATGCAGACGAAAATAAAAAAAAATAAAAAAAATCTAAAAACATGAAAATGCTATGGTGGAAGACATCTAGATCCCTAATACAGCTTAAAGAATATAGTCGGATAAGTTCTGGAGGAATAGTGTCAAAATGTCCTCCTGCAGTAGATAAGGACATAGTCTGAGAATAAACCTGAATGTTCAACATACGTTGCTGCATAATGATGGACACTGCTTCAGCAATCACGCGCTTTCCATAGTCATTCTTCTCGTGAACAACTTAATGGAGGTTTTTCACCATATGCATCAACATAGTGCTAATGTATGGCCCCATTATTGCAGTGAAATGGAATTCTTAAGGACTTGGATAGTATACAATTGCTACCCAAAGGAGGCGAATCAAACATTCCATCGCAGAGTCATGTTGAGTAGGTTTCTAACATACTTAAATTGTTACACAGTGAATGAATGCTGATGTCTTAATTATCGTGTTACAAAAATGCTTCACCTCTTGTAGTTGTCGTCAAATCTCCATCTCCATTTACTCTATGTTGTCACTTAATTGGGGTTTGTTTGCCGTAGCCATGTAAATTATATTTGAGGAAATATCTTCCCTACCACCGGCCATGTATTCTATTTTGTTCTGATCTTAAAGAGCATCACATCTGAGACTGTCAGGTAGGTGAAAATGGCTCGCAAAAGAAATAAGAATATCCATATTATTCATAACGCCGTAAGAGCCTATGTTCCTTTCGGTAATCGACAAAGTTAGCATAACCTTCGTAAAGTAGCCGTCTTTGTTAGTGTTTATTTCCATTATAGCGATGGACAGGCAAAAAAAAATTACTGTACCACAGATCTTGAAGAAGTAAAGGATTTGAAAAATCTATCTTCTTTGAGAATACGTTTATTTCTGGTAAGGTCATTAAATGTTGTGCACAACAAAACAAGACAACTACTGGTATTGGAAAAATATGTAAACAACAACTAGAGTTTTCTTATGTGATAACTAACCAAGATAAAATAGTTTGAACGAAATTATCATGAAAAATAGTTATTTTTATCCTTATCCTATATAAAGTTATTATTGTTATTATTATAATTATTGTTATTATTATTATTATTATTATTATTATTATTGTCGTTGTTGTTATTATTAAAATTATAATTCATTATTACTATTATTATTATTATTATTATTACTATTATTATTATTATTATTATTATTATTATTATTATTATTATTATTATTATTATTATTATTAACATTAAATTCTTGGCGTCGACATTAAGGCCTCTAAAAACGGATGTCGTCCGGTTGTCCCTAGACACCATGACCATTGGCATTATGTCCGTCGACATTATCTCTATCTGCATTTTGTTTGATTACCATATATATATATATATATATATATATATATATATATATATATATATATATGTATATATATATATAATCACAATAATCTTTTTCTTTACTCCCTCTAACTCTTTAGGATTAGCTGATAACTACCAACATTTTCTTTAAACCAAATAAACTGAAATTAAAAAGATTACATCATATATTCATCTTAAGAATCGAACTATTATGCTGAATGTTTTGTAAACTCAACCATTATGCTACGAAGGCCAGTTGTTATCAGCAAATCGCAGAGTAAGAACGACTTAAAAAAGATATTATTCTGACTATAAAATATATATATAACTGTCATATATATATATATATATATATATATATATATATATATATATATATATATATATGTATGTATGTATGTATGTATATGTAAATATATGTATATATATATAAATTATATATATGTATGTATATATATGCATATATAAATATATATACATATATATATATATATGTACATATATTTATATATTGTATATGTATACACAAACACACATATATGTATATAATATATATATTTTTATATGATATATATATGTATATATATGTATATATATATATATATATATATATATGTATGTATATATATATATATATATATATATATATATATATATATATATATACGGTATATATGTATATATATATATATATATATATATATATATATATATACGGTATATATATATACATATATATATATATATATATATATATATATATATATTTATATATTTATATATATATGTATATATATATATATATATATATATATATATATATATATACTACTTAAGCTCTCGGCTAACACCTATTTGTTTGAGGTGTGCGTCAAGCCTACCAATAACAATTCAACCTCAAAGAATTTTGAAGATGAAAAATAAAATATATATATATATATATATATATATATATATATATATATATATATATATATATATATATATATATATATGTATATGCATATATATAAATGTATATATATGTGTGTGTGTTTGTGTATGTATATATGTATATGTGTGTAAGTTAGTGGTTGTTTGTGTATTTTTGCTAGTAAATAGAAGAGAGAGAGAGAGAGAGAGAGAGAGAGAGAGAGAGAGAGAGAGAGAGAGAGAGAGAGAGAGAGAGAGAGAGAGATAGTTAAGCAAAAACTAAGTAAAATGAAGACCAAAATAATGGCCATTTAAAGTAACTTTACGGCCTCACATAAACTTAAGGTATGAACATCCCATCCATCACACGACCAGTAAGAATGCTCCACAGTTTCACAAAATAAAGAAGGAAAGATGTCTTTTTATTGACAGTTTAATATAGCATCTCAAATTAATATGAATGATAACGCCAGTATATAAAGAAGTAAGCACTAATTAAAAGATATGGAGGGTAACAACCCTAGTGAAAGTTCTTTACTTAAATGAATGTGAAACCAGATGGGAAAACTTCCAAACGAAGTATAGGTCATAATAAAGATCGTTAGGAGTTTTTAAAAAACGTAACTCCACCAAATTCCAGCGATGGTAGGAGAAATACTTGGAGTACAACACGTTCCTTTCTAGAACTATATTAGGAACAATAGTTAATTGTTTGCGCCTCAGGAGAGATTGAATAACAGCAGTAGGTGTTGTACAGTCTGTATATATCATCAAGATCAAGAACCTCACCTCTATTACTAACTAAAAGCAGCCATTGTAACAGAACACTGCCATGTAGAATTTCAGATACGATAAATTTAATCTCAATTGTTTTTTGTGAAGGAGACAAAGTACCTAACATTTGATATTCAAAGTTTTATACCGTAGATAAAAACCCGTTAAACCTCATTATTATTAATGTTATTTTTATTATTACATGCTAAGCTACAACCCTAGTTGGAAAAGCAAGATGCTATAACCCAAAGGCTCCAACAGGGAAAATAGCCCAGTGAGGAAAGGAAATTGGGAGATAGAAAAACTACAAGAGAAGTAATTAACAATCAAATAAAACAGTAATAATAGAATAAATTCAAATATAAACTATAAAAACCTCAACAAACAAGAGGAAAAGAAATAAGATAGAATAGTGTGCCCGAGTGTACCCTCAAGCAACAGAACTCTATCCAAGACAGTGGAAAGCTATGGTACAGAGGCTATGGCACTACAGTAAGATTAGAGAACAATGTTTTAATTTTGGAGTATCCTTCACTTAGAAGAGTTGCTTACCATAACTAAAAAGTCTCTTCTACCTTTCCAAGAGGATAGTAGACCACTGAACAACTACAGTGCAGTACTTAACCACTTGAGCGAAGAAGAATTGTTTGGTAATCTCAGTGTTGTCAGGTGTATGAGGACAGAGGAGAATATGTAAAGAATAGGCCAGACTATTAAGTGTATGTATAGAGAAAGGGAAAATAAACTGTAACCAGAGAAGGGTTCAATGTACTACTATGTGGCCAGACAAAGGACCCAATAATTCTCTAGCGGTAATATCTCAAAACAAAACACCATTCCCTTGTATTACCTAGAGATAGTTGCCATTTGAAGGAACTTTATTCTATAATCTACCAGAAGCCTAATAACTTGGTACAGTTTCCCCTTGTGTCCACCTAGTCATGCATTAATACACTAAGATGTTCATGCCAATGGCACAGTGGTGGGAGATGTTTTCAAACCAATTCATCAACCAAGTCAGTCACATTACTAACACTTCGGCTTAGATCGATCATTCTAGTCATGAACACCTAAGCCAAACCGGTCCATGTGCTTATTTCTTGGTTCTTGGGTTACTATCAATACTATGAATTGCGATATGACTATATGCGTCATATAACATAAATGAATACGTAAACTTGGTTCATTCATATTTCACTGTCTTGTTGCAAAACAAACCTTTGATATTATGTAGGACAGTAAAACTTTTTTAAGAACCGCTGTGATAAGTTTGGGGCAAAAATAAACTTCCGACAGCCCTAGTGTTTCGCGTCATTTTCCTAATTTCTTATTGTTTAGTTTTTTTATTAGGCAAGTAATTTGAATCTATAATTATGCTTAATTTACTAACCAACTTTTATTTAGTCAACGATATTTGTTTAATACAAATGTTACAACGGAAATCAATGTAATTGCGAAAACATTTAATGTCCATTTTTCCAGATCCAAATTCATCTTAGAGGGAATGCTAGTGCATAAAAAATCCAATCATTTGATTTTAAAAGGTGTTGTGTAAAGGGACAACAAGATCAAGAAGATCGTTTTAATTACAAATGCATGTCATGTTTGCCAAAGACATTCCTTTCTGATCAAAATTCCAGACTGTGATCTAATTTTGTGCCTGGTCCGAAGTTTCGCCTAAACATTTCACTCGAGTTACTTTTTATAATTTGGGTTTACGTTGTTTAGTTCTACAAAACCAAGTAGGGTTTTGCAAAAATAGCAGGAATAACGAAAATAGAAACATCAAGCGAAATGTAACAATATGAAGAAATGTCAGTAATGGAGTTAATATAAAAAGTGTAAATTGGTATTTTGAAGATTTTATCAGGTTGACAAAAATACCCCAAAGAACAGAAAATAGAAATATATTTGTAAAGAACACAAAGAAACAGTGCAAGAAAAAATGGCTTTGGGTGTAACTCTGTCCCCTTGACAAATGTTCACGAACTTAGAATATAATGTGACAGGCTTACGTGGGAAATGGGTTATGTAAAAGTGGGACTAGAGAGAACCTTCATTTTTTTCCTGAAAATATATAAAAATTCTATACATTATGCATGTTGAATATATAAAAATGTGCATTGTTTGCTCTAGTAACCAGTATTTAGAAACGGAAAATTAAACCAATCACCATTGTACACTACTGAAAAAAAAAAAAAAAATATATATATATATATATATATATATATATATATATATATATATATACTATATATATATATATATATATATATATATATATATGTGTGTGTGTGTGTATACATATACAGTATATATATATATATATATATATATATATATATATATATATTAAGCTGAAAATGCTTAACCTATTGTTCACCAGACTATTATAAATAGACCAGTTGATAAGTGTACAGGTAGATAGATGGACCTTTCTTTTTAAGGAAAATACTTCAGTTTTGTGAAATATAAACGATGCGTTTGCTTAGAAAATCCTTTTCCTTTTAAAACTTGGGGTTATTTGTTTTCAGTATTTTTTTTCCCACGGCAAGGAGGGTAATACCTTACTTGATGTAGAGTTTTCCTTTATGTTTGAAAAGGTCCAAGAGCTATCTTTTGTACTCTTTAGGGGAGTTTTGACTTTTTAAGAAAGTCATTTGCCTGTTGGAATGGGAATCCTATGATTTTATATTTGTACGTCTTTTACTTACGCTGAGAAGTGCATACTTTTCTTATTTAACCATAGAGATACCTCAGAGTATTATAATTATACTCATTTATCTTGAGTGGAAGGGGAACTAGACTTTCAATGGTAAGGGATCATGGGCTTCTATGAACAATGACTGTTCATCTGTGGCGAAGAGAGCTGTTTACTTTTATAGGGGTTGATGGCTCCGTCTTCCAAAGAAGTCTCAATTTGAAATAAATATTCTTTTATTCTTAAAGATAAAATCCAGTTTTATAACATGGTACATTTGCAAACAAGAAAACGGATTAACTACCTATACTAGAATTTCTTTTGTAGTTGTCAAACGAGAACATTTATGAATACTGCTTGCTTATTATGCATCAGAGTAAAGTGGTTTCCAAAGTAATATAATTTAAAAAGACATATTTCTCTTATAAGTATTCGAATTATTTCTGGAATAACTTTACCTTATCTTGTCCCTACCCATGTCACGTGCATTTTTTCTAAAAACCGCAATACCTTGATAAATGTTGCATCGGAGTATCATTGCATAGTAAGTATTGATAGAAGGAAACGAGTGTCACCTGTCACAGTTCGTTAATATCATAGGCGCGAATCAAATCTTAACAGGCATTTAACTAACTAAAATACAATATTGGGTGTTTTTATGATTTTAGGATATGTTTAATCACGTATATGATTTTCATATTAAAGAAGTTACTATTTACTTAGGATCCAGAAGTTTTACTGTCTACTATTTTCCTTTTTTTTTTATCTTTAACCCTTTGTCCCTGATATTTAATAAGGAAGAGCATTACATAACTTTTACTCTTATGACCACTAATGTGACTGAATGTAAGGTAATATATTTTAGCATAACAACCATTTTCTCCAATAGTTCAAAAGGCGTTTGCGTTTAATCATGGAAAATTCCGAACTTTCTGCTATCCCCACCGTCCATAATCGCTAGGTCTAGAACAAAGCACCAGAATTGGATGTCACTGAGACATCCTGAAAGCCTAACTTGATACATCGAACATTTCGTATGCTAAGTGTATGCGCAATAAGGTTCCAGTTGCTTGAATTGGTCGTCGTTGGCAGACTCTTATCCTGACGAAAGAAATATACACATCATCTCCCATTTATATGGGAGTAATTATTGAAAGTACACACAACCAAAAGTTTGGTGCAATTGCCATCTTTTTTTTTTTTTTTTTTTTTTTCATCAGGCTTATTTGTTATGATAATTACTATTCATTTATGGAACTCCACTTCCTATTCCCACTTTTTTGTGGTTATTGCTCTCTCAGAATTAGACGAGAATTCATTTTTCTTTGTTGAGTATATTAAACTTCTGGCTGTTTTCACTGGAAGATTTTGCTGGAAAGACGGAATAATTCCTTCACTAATTTATTTAGCTTGTTTTTTATAATATCGTCTTCCATTTATTTGAAGCAAAAAGTAAAAGAATTCCTTTGAATCTTGGCACACAGTACTTTAATTATTTAGATTATTTAGTTAGAATGTTGTTCTTTAATCACCCTGAGTAGAATAGAATAAATCCGTGTAAAATCATTATCATTCTGATTAACTTTTAACCTTTACCTGGACTAAAATTATGAGAGTGAATCATAAAAAGTAATGGATCTCCCTAGCTTGACAAATGCTGTTGTAATCAACTGTTTACATTTGCATCCAATGAATGCTTAAACACGCTGGGCTGAAATGTTTGCACAAACACTTTACACCTTGTATCATGTTACAGGCTTATCATTCTATTTAGCGGAGGATTTAGATGTCTTTTTTTTATAGATAAGTAGACAAATAAGCTTGCTCTTTAGTACATCGCTCATGAACATCAAATGAGAATCTTCATCAAATCATTATTTCAGCTGAATCCGATATCAAATCAAAATTAGAATCATATCATTATTTGAACTGAATCTGATAACAAATCAGACTCTTAATCGGATCATTATTATTAACCGAATTTATTCTTATCATTATTTATAGAGGAGGATAACTTACATCTATTGTGCGAACGAATTAACCTAAACGGGAAAATACCCAAAATCTTTGATGAAAATAAAAAAAAAAAAAACGTAAAAATAAAGGAGAGAAATCCCTTATATTGGCCCCATGGCCCTTATACGATATCCAACTTTAGCAATACAAATATCAAATTCGTGTTTTCCTTTATTGGTCGACGAGATAAAAATCCCTCCTTTCCGAGATCGGAGGATAAAAGAAATGCGAAAAATGTTCAGACCAGCGTTTGAGATTGTTGCCCACTAAACTAATTTCTTGACTCTCTCTACCTCAGTGTTTGTTCTGCAATTTTCAGCCTGGATGAATCTGTATTACCTGAGGGGATAGGATACAAGGAGAAGGAAAGGGGAGGAAAAACGACTAAAGGAGAGAGAGAGAGAGAGAGAGAGAGAGAGAGAGAGAGAGAGAGAGAGAGAGAGAGAGAGAGAGAGAGAGAGAGAGATACTGGCCGTGAATTCTCCTCCAAGGGAGAGCGAGAGGAATATATAAGGAAATTACAAGGTGGAAGAATGGAGGAAAGAAAACTGGCAAGGAGCGAATTGGAGCCAGGGTGTTTATACATTAAAGTAATGAAGATAGAGGTCATAAAGAAGGGTAGAATGATAGATGATAAAATGGGGAAGAATAATTACAAGAAGAGCTACATGGCGTGGAAACAGATAACGGAGAACATGCGTGAATGAAATAAAAGGAGAGAGAGAGAGAGAGAGAGAGAGAGAGAGAGAGAGAGAGAGAGAGAGAGAGATGGAATGAAGTAAAAGAGAAAATCAGTAAGAAGTAGGGGGCCGTAGAATAGGGTAAGTACCATTAACGATATTTGAGAAATGAATTAGTATGTTTGAGAAGAAGCCACGGAATGGACTCCATAAGGATCTACTCCAAAGGGGATCAGGACGAGGGAGGGAGAGGAGTTCTGGAAAGGGCTGTCGAAAGAAAGCTTGATAGCCAAAAGTTAAGAGAAAAAAAAAAGCGATGGAAGGGGAAAGATCCGGTAAAGGGCCGAGATGGAAATCCCAATAAAAAGGGGCATGACGATGGCGTAGTAGAAGGTGAAGGAAGTCGTCAGGAAAGAGAGAATGAGGCAAATGGATAATTAAAGGGGGAAAGAGAGGAAGAGAAACCAGACGGAAAATTTCCACTTGTCGAATAAACAACAGAACTTCAAGGATGCTGGATTTTGGTTTATGAATGCCCAGGAAAATCTGCTCTTGTCCATTTTAGATCGAGTCAAGTCATGAATGGGGGTGAGTTTGTTTAATTTGGATAAAGGTAGTAAGATTTTGATTTATTGAATGGCTGTTGTAAGGGAAGATATGATTGGTCGGGTTTTTTAAAGCAATGCTCATTGAAATTAATTCCTGAGATTAGTAAATATGAACGAAAGCTTCTAGAATTGAAAGGCGTTATAATGTTCCTAAGTAGTTTTTCATAATGAAAAAAATTATTATTGAAAATTCATGTTTTAGCATAATTTCTGTTAAAAAGTTTAATACCTTTTAATGAAAAATTTTATAGATTGTTTTTGATAAGTGTGTTAATACTTACCATGATGACTATTTCATTGTTCATTATAAAATATAAACCAAATGTAGGACAGTTCATGATTTTAGGATACTTTTTACATATAAGTTTTTCCGAAATATGGTATTAAACACCTGGAAGAAGTAGACTTCTAATCTGCAGTCATCAGCAATGATTAATGCTGAGGCATAAGAAGTAAAATTGTTGGTAATTAATGAACAGATGAATGTAGGGATAGTGTAAATAACAGCGTTTGCGTATATGCGCACCCACATTATGTATGTCTTTCAAGATTTTTAGTGACCAATTTATTCTGAAGAAGTGTTTTAATTCTTTTATTTTACCTTGTTTCGAGTATTGTTCTCCTGTCTGGTCTTCAGCTGCTGATTCTCATCTTAATTGGTTGGACAGGAACTTACGGTCTATTAAATTTCTTATTCCTGATCTAGATATTAATCTCTGGCACCGTCGTTCAATTAGCTCATTATGCATGTTGCATAAGATTTTTTATAATTCTGACCATCCTTTAAATTCAGATCTTCCCGGATAGTTCCATCCTGATCGTAATACTAGGTATGTAGTTAATTCTAATAGTCAGGCCTTCTCCATCATGAGGCTCAATACTACACAGTACTCTAGAAGTTTTATTCTAGCTGTGACCAGGTTGTGGAATGTTCTTCCTAATAGGGTAGTTGAATCAGTAGAACTTCAAAAGTTCAAATTCACGGCAAATACTATTATGTTGAACAGGCTTACATAAGTCATTATATAGTTTATATATCAAGTATCTGTTTTAATGTTGTTAGTGATTTTAAAACATTTAATTTAAATTTTTCATCACTTCTTGTATACTTTAATTATTTCCTTATTTCCTTTCCTTACTAGACTATTTTTCCCTGTTGGAGCCTTTGGCCTTATAGCAACTTGCTTTTCCAACTAGGGTTGTAGCTTAGCTAGTAATAATGATTATATATATATATATATATATATGTATATATATTCATATATATATATATATATATATATATATGTGTGTGTGTGTGTGTGTGTGTGTCTGTGTCCGTGTGTGTGTACATTATATCTGTATGCTTGCCTGTGTGTGTAATTTTCTTAATGCGCTCGTGTATATATTATATATATATATATATATATATATATATATATATATATATATATATATATATATATATATATATCATTGCCTCATCAACCATTGCTGGTCCACTGCAGAACAAAGGCCTCTGTTTATTGTTTTTCTATGCCACCCCACATTTGCAAACTTTCTTAGTTTGTCGATATATAGTCTTCTCTTCCTTCCCCTGCTTCTTTGCAATCTCTAGGGACCCATTCTATTACTCTTAACGTTCATTTATTATAGGTCATTCTCATTTTATGCCTTTCCCATGTCCATTTATTATTCTTAAATGTTGTTAGAATATCCCCTACTTTAGTTTGCTCTCGTATGCATGTAATTATTTTTCTGTCTCGTAGTGTTATTCCCATCATTAATTTTTCCATACCTCTTTGAGTTGTAACTAGATTATGATTTAAGGCTTTAGTAAGGTTGCAAGTTTCTGATGCATAAGTTAATTCTGTTAGGACCATCTGATTAAATACTTTTAATTCTAGAGGAAGTGGCATTTT
>NC_090742.1:83487137-83542137 GCF_036898095.1 Palaemon carinicauda | reverse complement strand
CCTTTTAAATGCTATAAAACCACATCCAAATTTCAGAAAATTAACCTTACTACTGGAGGTCATGCAATGCTAATCTATCTGAATACATCCACTATAATACCGGAAATGGACAGATCTAATCCCAAATGCCTTGGTACAGAATTAAACTTGGAACTATATCCCTCAATGGCTTAAATATAAGGTTTCTTGTCGTAAAAAAGAACCAAAAACATCTTTACAAAACTATCCAAGTTAGTCTCAGTCATGGACAGATTTTTAACTTTGCATAAATTGAAATAATCCTTTCATTATCTTTAAAATAAGTTATTAGTAAACAGTTTTTTAGAACCTATAATAGACAGCCTAGAGGGATTTTAAAACCTTTATATCGTGGATAATGTGGATTGTCTCCATGTGGTCAAATGTAGCGATATTGGCCTTTTTGAGCTGATTGACTCTGTATGACAACATTGCTTATAGATCTGTGAACCATTCCCTCTGCAGCCACAAAGGGACTATTAGCCTTATCCTGCTGTTCACAAAGTCCTGAATTTGTTTAGAATCTGCTAAATCTTGGCTAACAGAGGGAATGCGTAAAGATCCAGATTTTACCAGTTTTGTAACAGAGCATCTACCTTCCAAGCTAAGGGATAAGACACAGGTGAACAAAAGACTTCAGTGATGAAGCAAACATGTCTACACTCAGGCAACCCCACCACTTCCAGATTTTTTGACAAATCAATGGATGCAGAGTTCATTCGTTTGGGAAAATCTAATTTTTGCTACATAGCTGATCTGCCAATACATTTGATTTTTCCGTAATGAAGTGCCAAAGTAGAGTGATTCCTTAGACACATTCATGATAGCAGCTCGTCTACTAATCAATGTATGAATAGAGATCTTGTATTCTCTTACGTCCTGACATAGGTTAAGAACCGATACTGCCTTCCCTAATACTAGTGGTTTCTGATCTTGACGAGTCTTGAATATTGCGAAGTCCTTTTCCATGGCAGATATAAATGGTCCAGAGTTGCTCTTCCAAAGAGACTTCTTGTGACAAGCGACCGTGATTGTCCCACCAATTCAGTTGCAGAAGTTCGTTTATCCTTGGTGGAATAGTTACAGCATCTAGATCAGTTATCTTGTTCCAATGTGACTTGAGATGAAATTTAAAAACCCTCATTTTCAGGTGCCCGATGGAACGAATTTTTCTAAGGAGGCTATATTTCCTGGAAGCCTCATACACATAGCACTGACATGGGTTTCAACATTTTTAATTTTTGTGGCAAAATAAAAAAGGAATTAATCCTTTTTCCTTAGGAAAACTTAAAAGGAACTGTTTCTATTATCATTTCCAAATAAAGAATCTTCTGAGCAAATCCTGGAAGAATTTCTTGAAATTGACTATGACCCCCAGTCAATCCAACAACCTGATTAACCAAACTTGTTGAAATTGAATCCTATTCAATTAATCACTTAGAATTAGCCAATCTCCTATGTACCAAAGAACTCCTAGTTCCAGTAGCCTTGACCATTTTGAGATGGGGCAATCATTCTGGTGAACACTTGTGGCTGTCCTGACTCCAAAACATAGGCCATTAAATTGATAAACCTTTGATCCATAGACAAAACTGTTATTTCTTAAAATTTAGATGAGTCTGAATGTAAAAATAGGCTTAATTTCACTTTGCTCATACTGGATTTGTTTACTAATTGAAAAGGGGATAACTGCGGGAGTCCATAGAGGCCTTTTGGCCTTGGATGTTCTAATGTCTACAATGACCATCCTGCAAACGTTGTACCGTGATGAGCCAGTGTCCAAGCTTGCAAGCAAACGGCATACATTGTCATCTGAAATACAATGAGAACAATCGACTTTAGCGGATACTTTGTTCAGTTAAAAATAATTTAAAGGGATCATAAGATATACCACGCCATCCACATCAGTATTATGAGACTAATTAAAAGCACTTTCTTTAGTGAGTGAAGGTATTTTAACATCGACATCCTATTGGGTCTTCTGCTTCACAATCTAATTGTCCTATAGAGCAACAAAGATTGGGATTTTCAATGGTTTAACTGCAGAACGAACTAAAGTATGTAAAGATTCTGAGGCTCTGTATGAGGCTTTCAAATTTGTAAGGTGCAGCATACTTTCAGAACCATTACTAAGTGAAACACTATCAACATGTGATTGACCTTAGAGTTAGGTTAGGTTTGGTAACGCCATGCGAAGGACCAGAGTTACCATTATTTCGGGATGATTAACTGAAATTCTGATTTTTAATGAAGGAAGCAAGTGATGTTTAGAGCTTGTGTAGCTTATCCTTATCAAAAGATGGTGAACTTCTGTGTTGTCCAAAGGGAGAGGCGTGTCATTATCATCGTTATCTCCGCTATAATCAACTAGCTTAGTCTTCCCTGGCTTTTCCCCTGAACTAATAGCAAGTTTCCTTTTGTACTTAGTATGGTTAACTTGACCGGCAGCCATTGTAACTCACTTTTTCATGATTGGTACTGAGAGGGAAATTCAGTCATCACAAGGATTATTTAGAACAGTTTCCTTACAGATTCCAAGCAGTAACTCAAGGGATGACATCTTAATGCGCAGTATGCAAACAGTCTGGGGAATACACAATATACGCTAGGAGGGTCCATTCCTTTGTTAAGGGCATGTACCTATTGAAGCAAAAGAAAATGGGAAGATTTAAAAAGATTTACATTTTACTGGTCAGTGTCGATTAAACTGAGCTTTTGGTAAAGATGCAGACGTTCATAGAAATGTATTTTATCAAAAATTTGAATTAAATGATTATTACTGCCTTATTTGTGAGAAACATGGTATTGTTCGTCCTTTATTAAAATATCAGTGCGAGGGTATGTAGAAAACAATGCACATCGCTTATCATCATTGTCTTTCATCTGGTTCGTGGCTGAGGTTTTAATGCAAACTAAAACCGAGAAACCCACCTTGCAATAGTCAGCAGTGGCAAAAGGGATTAAAAATTTAAGAGCTCTCTATAAGAGAATGAGATATTCCTCTTCTAGTTGGGACCAATGGGTAGTTACTTATTCACTTCCAGGGTTTTATCCTCTCTTTGTGCAAAAAAAAAAAAAAAAAAAAAAAAATTTCTGCTGTGTCACTTCTCAATCGCCTCTTCATCAACAGTAAATATTTTAGTTACTTAAGCTCTTTTGCCTTGCCTATGAAGGTCATGTGGATTTTTTTAGTTATGACACTAAAGATGTTCCCTAATAAGATCAAAAAATGTACAGAATTCCCTGATACTACTTAATAGTCTTGTGCGCTCTAAAAATACTTTTCTGTCACCAGCCTAAACTCGATGCTAATAGAGCTGATTTATTTTCTGAAAAGCAGTTGTGTATATGAAGACACATCAGTAGATTGTGAAAGTAAATAGAAAAAGAAGGACTGCTCTTTATTTTCGTTGTTATCTGCTCAAGAATGGTACTACGCATCTCAGTTATCCGTTTTTATACCGTGTTATTAGAGAGTGGAATCTCTATCATCTTGTTTGCTTGCTCCTCACCAAGCACAAGCCTTGTGTTTTCAATCCAGCTAGCCATAATGGGTCCTTGTCGTTAGTGTGCACTCTTTCTATTTCTGACAATGCGCAGAGAAACTGTACAAGGAGATCAAAGAGCAGATTCATTCTGTCGTGCATATTAAGTACCTGAATCAATTGTTAATTTTACACTATGCTAATCTCTTTCAAAATAGAAAATATATCTATCTTTTATTTCAGCATGACATTGCTCGAAGTGGTCCTTTTGCTTACTTAATTTCAAACCTTCAAGGAAATTACTCACTGGGGCTTATTAGCCGTTATATCACATATGTTGGTAAATCCCCCCAGGAGGAAGGCTTTATAGTTGGCCCATATCTTGCTCGTGGCATTGTGAACTCATTCCATTATACCTAAAAATTTTCATGTACTTAACCTACGACATGTTAAATTATATTGTTTCCTTCCTATGGATCCCAATGTAAAAGTCGGGGAAAAGATGAAGTCTGCAAGATATGAAAGGGTTAAGGAGAAAAGCTTAAGTTACATGGATATATGTACAGAACCAGATATGAAAGTTTGCTGCAGTAGTATTCTATAAAACAGGGCGGGGCTTTGTACTTTATTAGTTGTAGTTTTTGTTGATTCTGCTTATATTGTTCACTGCAGCATGGAGGAAATCTCGAGTTGGATATGGAATTTAAAGTGTTATGTTATGTGTTATGTGTGAATGGTGAAATGAAGGAGTGAAGATAAAAGTGGAACAGAAAAGGGGTCCATTTGAAGAATGGCTGCAGAGTAATAGTGTAGAAAAGTATGCAAAATATAGAGAGAAAAATGTGGAAGTAAAGCGTAAGGTAACTGAGGCAAAGAGGGCGGCTGAAATGTGGGGTGAGGGATTGGATCGTTCATATGAAGAGAATAAGAAGTTTTGGAAAGAAGTGAAGAGAGTAAGGAAGGCTTGTTCGAGAATTGAAGAGACAGTGAAAAATGGAAATGGAAGATTGTTAAAAGGAGAGGAGGCAAGGAAAAGGTTAGCGGAATATTTTGAAAGTTTACTGAATGTTGAGGATAATAAGGAGGCAGATGTAATTGCTGTTGCAGGTGTTGAGGTGCCAGTGATGGGAGATGAGAATGAGAGAGAGATTACAAGAGAGGAAGGGAGGAGAGCACTAGATGAAACGAGAGTAGGAAAATCATCTGGTATGGATGGTATGAGAGCTGAGATGTTGAAGGAAGGGGGTGTGACTGTACTTTAATGGTTGGTTAGATTGTTTAATATGTGGTTTATGTTGTGAATGGTATCAGTAGATTGGGTTTGTACATGTATTGTAATTAGGGTAAGGGAGATGTGCATGAGTGTTGTAATTTAAGGGGTATTAGTTTGTTGAGTGTGATTGGAAAAGTGTATGGTAGAGTACTGACTAACAGGATTAAGGATAAAACCGAGGATGCAATCTTAGAAGTATAGGGTGGTTTTATAAGAGGTAGGGGATGTATGAATCAGGTTTTTACAGTTAGGCAGATATGCGAGAAATATTTAGCAAAAGGTAAGGAGGTGTATGTTGCGTTAATGGATCTGGAGAAAGCATTATGGTAGAGTTGATAGGGAAGCAGTGTGGAAAGTGATGAGGTGATATGGAGTTGTTGGAAGGTTGTAGCAAGCAGTGAAAAGTTTCTACAAAGGTAGTAAAGCGTGTGTTAGGATAGGAAATGAAGTGATCGATTGGTTTCCGGTGAGAGTGGGGCTGAGACAGAGATGTGTGATGTTGCCATGGATGTTTAACATGTATGTTGATGGAATAGTGAGAGAGGTGAATGCTTCAGTGCTTGGACGAGGATTGAAACTAATAGACGAGAATGATCATGAATGGGAGGCAAATCAGTTGTTGTTTGCGGATGATACTGTACTGGTTGCAGATGCGGAAGAGAAACTTGGCCGATTAGTGACAGAATTTGAAAGGGTATGTGAGAGAAGGAAATTGAGAGTTAATGTGAGTAAGAGTAAGGTTATGAGATGTACGAGAAGGGAAGGTGGTTCAAGGTTGAATGTCAGCTTAAATGGAGAGTTGCTTGAGGAGGTGGATCACTTAAAGTACTTGGGGACTGTTGTTGCAGCAAATGGTGGAGTGGAAGCAGATGTACGTCAGAGAGTGAATAAAGGATGCAAAGTGTTGGTGGCACTGAAGGGAATGGTAAAGAATAGAGGGTTGGGCATGAATGTAAAGAGAGTTCAGTATGAGAAAGTGATTGTACCAACTGTGATGTATGGATCAGAGTTGTGGGGAATGAAAGGGATGGAGAGACAGAAATTGAATGTGTTTGAGATGAAGTGTCTGAGGAGTATGACTGGTGTATCTCGAGTAGATAAGGTTAGGAACGAAGTAGTGAGGGTGAGAACGGGTGTAAGAAATGAGTTAGCAGCTAGAGTGGATATGAATGTGTTGAGGTGGTTTGGCCATGTTGAGAGAATGGAAAATGGCTGTCTGCTAAAGAAGGTGATGAATGGAAGAGGAAGGCCAAGGTTTGGTTGGATGGATGGAGTGAAGAAAGCTCTAGGTGATAGAAGGATAGACGTGAGAGAGGCAAGAGAGCATGCTAGAAATAGAAATGAATGGCAAGTGATTGTGACCCAGTTCCGGTAGGCCCTGCTGCTTCCTCCGGTTGCCTTGGATGACCACGGAAGTAGCAGCAGTAGGGGATTCAGCGTTATGAAGCTTCATCTGTAGTGGATAACGAGGTAGGGTGGGCTGTGGCACCTAGCAATACCAGCCGAACACGGTTGAGTCCCTCGTCAGGCGGGGAGGAGCGTAGAGAAGAAAGGTCCCCCTTTTTCATTGTTTGATGTCAGCTACCCCCCAAAATTGGGGGAAGTGCCTTGGTATATGGATGGATGAGTGAATTCACAGACTTATACTAAAACCATTACTTAAACCCTGTGTTATATGAAAATTTAAGAAAATACTGGTCAGTTATTCTTTAGGATAATCATTGAATGTGTTGTTTTACCAATCCAACTTTGCCTGAATTATATTCAACTGTCTGAGGGCTGAAAATGACTCCATTCCATTTTAACTGAAGCTGTCAAGTTATACTCGGACCCAAATGTGGGCAACGTAGTGGACCTTTTGCACACGGATTCAAGGAATATTGTAGTGTATGTAACACAGTGAGGATGAGTCCAGTGGTGTAGCATTCTCATGAGCTGTACTATCTAGGTAGGACCTGGAAACCTAGGGTGGGTAAAGTTGAAAGAAGTTTATTTAGTATCAACACCTAAATGGCAGTTCCCCAGGTTTTCTGTAATGTTAAAAGCAGCTTGCATATCCAACCGAATATGTTTGTATAGATTGCAATCCTGTAATTGCTACTGTCACATTTTCTCCATATTATAAATGGAGAAGGTTTTAAGTCCCCATCAGTATCCTAGGAATGGCTAGGCTAGAGAATTAGGTTAGGAAGTATTGGCTTTATCAGTTAGTTTTGCATGTACCTTACCCTGACATCCAATAGTTGTTGGGAAAACTTATTTCTTGGAAGCATTTGCTAAACCTCATGGAATCATGCAACGAAATTCGATTTGCATTTAAATGAAGGGAAGTTTTGATCGTGCTAGAAAGCGTTATTTATTACATATTTATTATGCAAAATGGCAATATAGATATTCTCGCCTCAAAACTGTTGATGCCTATTTTTACGAGTAATTGTATGCATGCATAGAAAGTCTTTTTCTATGCGGGACTGTATGTTTGCAAATAATTTTAATTGTCATGTTTCATATACCCTTTAAAATGGGTAGTCTTTGTGTTTGCACGTGGTTTATGGAAAAATGTAAAAATATGAATATTTCTGTATGAAAACATTATCATAAATTTAGTTACATGAAGAAAAAAAATATTATTGTTTGGCTTTGCTTTTCAATTGCTCAGTTCTTTTCTGACTAAATATATTTATTTTATTTATGAATTATATAGGATATTTATTCGGGTTTACATTGCAATTTTTATTTTTCCTAAGTATATATTACTTACTTATTATGTAAAATGGCCCGTTTAGGATGAGAAGGTAAACCTTTGTAATAGAATGCACCTTGAATTTTACCTCAGTGGTGTTGCAGAACAAAAGTCAAAATAATTTCTTAAACAATCCGGAAATACCACAGAAACAGGGTAAGGAGGTAGAGGTAGGTTGAAAAAAGTAGCAAGCCGATAATCTGTGATGTGGCAACAATAGGGGAATCCATTTAAAATCAGGTACCCTACCCTATCATCCATTTCTCATTGTGTTGAGTATAGCAATATTTGAAATTTACCAAGAGATGTTCGTTATATATACTAAAGATTTATCCAGAAATTATTGGAACAATAATCTTGGTTACCTTTTAGTTGACCACATAACTCTTGGTATTCCATTTCTTTGTATCCTTCCTCTTAAAAATCTTCAGACATGGGTCACAAGGAACAGTTGTTTTCTTGCTAAAGAATTTTTCATTTTCTTATTATTTCTAACTGCCATGTAGCATTTTTGCAGACCTTTTTTTTTTTTAATTTAATATTGTACCCGTTGAATGACGAGGCTATTATTATTATTTTCATTATTATTACTATTATCATTATTATTATTATTATTATTATTATTATTATTATTATTATTATTATCATTATCATTACTTTTATATTTTTATTATTATTATAATTATTGTTTTTAATCATTGAACTTATCATGCATGTGTATATGTTCCAAATTACACACGGTTTTAACAAATAACTAGGCTGATGCTCTTTGCAGAATTCTCTACTTCATTAGTATTTATATGTTCTGACCTTTAGTGTATTCAAGAATATCATATAACGTAATGATAGACTTGGGTGTCATATAACTTAATGACAGGCCTGAGCTTCATTGTTGGACATATGACTCCAGCATCGAGGATTCTAATTACTTGATTATTTAATTACTCGATTGATTAATCTGGAAGATTATAAAAACCGTAATAGATTAACGTCAAATAGTAAATGAAGTTGATAGGGGATGGATGATATGGCTGACTTGCATGTGAGTGGATGCATTAGGAAATTGTCAGAGGAGTTATTACCCTCAATACGCTTTCGGTTCCTCAATGGGATAATCAAGTATGAAACTTTATTATTTTACTGATAAGATTCTCAAGAACGGGAAAAGTTAAGTAGAATGCACTTTTGAGTTATTTGTAGCCGATTTTCAAAGAAATGCTCAACTTGTTTGCTCAGTAGTTAGGTAATCATACTTATTTTAATCCTTACCAACCTATACTAGTATAAAACGGGACTGAGACATCATCTGGTGGGGTTGTGGATCTATTGATCATTTCATAGTTTATGTAATTTTTTTTTTAATTTGGATAATTAGTAACATATTTTTTCATGTTTCCCACAATGTCGATGACATGCCTACAAGACTGAATGTGTTAAACCTTCTATCTTACAAGGATCATTAATGTCATTTAAATATTTTCGTATGAATACAAATGGATTTAAAATCTAATGACATATGTTTACTCTTATCTGCTGGAATTTTTTGACAGCCTAATAATACTCTATTTGTTTTAGGTCATATCGATACATGTCTGATAAACGGGGACACGGACAATGGGTCAAACCTAGATATAAACAATAAGTGTGCCACTTAAAGGAAGCGGATTCCTAATGTTAGAAACAGGGTGAAAGGAATTCTATAAATGTAATTAGAATATAATGGAAAGTGATAGATTGTTTGGTGAGCGAGTTAGCCTGAGAGAAGAGGATTTTTTTCTTTAAACGAAGCAAGATTAATTTACGATGTTTAATATAGAAATGAGAAAAATATACCATTTTGACAGAGCGAAAAAAATACAGGACCTAAATCAGGGTCATTGTCTGAATCATTCAAATTAATGAGGGATAAAATGTTTTAATAAGTAGAAATTAAGAAGGGAATCTGCTACATTAAATAAGGCTTCTTTTTTTCAAACAGAATTATCTCGCCATGATGAGTTTGAAGTTATCTCAACACCAAAGTTATAAATAGATTGAATTATATATTGAAAAAACAAGATCAGAGAACTATGTTGTATAGAACAATGATAGATTTTAAGCATTGAATTTAAGCCAAAGTATTAGGATATGTATTCAGACACATTCTCAAAGATTGACAAGAAAAATATAGTTATAGATTGTGTGTACAAAAAAAAAAAAAAAAAAGGAGCTTAGATGTATAGAATGACATATGAGGGACTGGATCGCCTCCCTTATTGTGATTAAAACCTATTAATAATCATAGAAATTCACAAAATTTATTTTACTTTCTCAGATTCACCGGGATGGCACTGATGTTGCAACACCTTTTTATCCCAATTAAGGTGTAAGAAAACTTTCCATACCAATTACAATGGGGTACAAAAATGCTACGGCCGGGATCTCTTAAAGTAAGAATATTTGCTGTATATTGATTTTTCAATTAGTGCTTATGTTTTGTATTAGAGCTAGTTGAAAGGAACTTATCTTGCCTGCAACACTGTTAAAGCCATCCTAGCTCCTTGTGTGTTTTCATTTCAGAAATTGCAATAAAAGATCTATGGATGTCATCTGCTAGTAGAATATTGTGATAATTTGTTTACGATAAAGAAAATGTAGACCGTTGACTGCTCGAGTAATCTATTACCTTAACAATATATGAATGTCAGTATATTGATGTCTTAATATTAGTTTCTGTTAGGAAGTTATCAGCCTAGCAACAGGCCCTAAGGTTGTCTTCTGCAGTTGCTATTTATCATTAAGGTTTAACGTCATTGGAAAGTGACTTTTGTAATTAACTTCAGCCAGCAAAGTTTTAGATCTAATTAGCTGGAATTGGAGAGGTAGGATGCATTGATGGATATTTTCTTTCGTTACTGTGATCACTCGACTAATATGCAATCTCCATTCAGTGTATTCAAGCTGCACGTGGAATGGTTGTCTATTGTGTATAGTTCTTTATTATAGACAAGAAATATGTTTAAGGTCATTAAGTTTGGCTTCTGATTCTTGAAAAAGGAATCACTTAATATAGAATTGAATTCACATCAGTTCTAACTGTGTTATTTTATATATTACAAGAAAAATCGTGAACTTCTGCCCTTGGTGTAAGATGATGATCTTTAATCTTTTTTTATCTGCCATTGGTACATTGAAAACTTATTTGAGGTTTGAACTGGTTTCTTTTGCATTGACCTTTTTCATTAGTACAAGCTTTGGTATGAGGTTGCAAAGTTATTTTTTTTGTATGTGCCACCGTCATTGATATGTGGTTCTTTTTAGTCTTTGAATAGAAAGGCCTTGGCTATATTAAGCAGTCCTTTTTTTATATAAGCTGACTGGTATCTAGATTGGTTATCTGAGGGAATGAATATTATGCTATCATCTCCTGAGTACGCCTTCTGACTGTGCATATCTTCATTTGAATGCCTGAAATCTCAAGTTTTTTGTATCTCGCACTTAATATTACAATAGTGTTTTAATCCTTGAGTACTGAAATGCCTTAGAGGTTCCTTGGGAATTTACTCAAGTAAAGAAACGAAGGTTGAAGCATTACTCGGTACAGATTTCGATGTTGTAACAAGGAAGAAGACACCGGACAGAGTCTTGGCGTTTCTTACTTGTGAATCTCAGCCTGCCAGACTGTTAAGCTTGTAGGTTTCTTATCAGATTCGGAATTGTCGATGGTGCCCTTAGTATGCTATAAAGCACTAAGGGATTCAACATTTCCCCTACAATTTATGCCAATATCCAACCTGTTATATGTCCTGCATATCGGGAAGTGATCTTGGAATTAAAGGCATTCTCTTGCTCGACACCACAAGTCTAAACTAGTATTTGATAAGTTGATAAGGGGTAATTAGAATGTGTCATCTATTCCTTGAATTCATCTCATTTGAGATATTTGACTGAATTTATTAATTTTGGATACATAGCCCGATGCTGGGGCTTGCGAGGCCATTCAACGCCCAAGCTGAACTGTGAGAATTCTCTGCAGTTATACGCTAAAGTAAAAGTTAACAGGTTTGACAGCAAGGTGGACGATCATGAAAGGAAGTTGGAACGGGGGTAAAGTAGAAAGATATAAAGTAAGTGCGGCTAGGAACTGCATTGAAGATATTGGAAAGGATATTCATGTGAAACATTTTTCTATTTGGAACACGAAAACTTTAAAAAGAAAAATTATTATAGATTTGCCAAATGTTTATTCAGAATGAATTACAATTTATGAGAGGTCTGATGTGCAAAATTATGCGTCACATTAAGAACATAGATTGATTACTGGTCGTGTTTTCTTTTCCAGAGCAATATTCTCTAATCCGTTTTCCAACCATTTTATTGAGCAGCACCGTCATTTTATTGTAACTTTTAATTTTCGAACTACTCGTAATCATCAACCTTCCACTTAATTCTAATGTCTGTTTTCTTACAGTAGATAGATGGTTGACGATTCATTTTGAGTTTTTTTTTTTCAGTGTTATTATTCAATTTTGGAGAAATTTTGATCTACATAACCGTTTATACATTGCACAATGACTCACATTTTATAAATAGGAATATGAGAGAGAGAGAGAGAGAGAGAGAGAGAGAGAGAGAGAGAGAGAGAGAGAGAGAGAGAGAGAGAGAGAGAGAGAGAGAGAGTTTGGTTGCATCCCTCTTACTGTTAAATATTTACAAGGGCTTTGAAAAATGAAAGGGGAGGAATCAGAGCTAGCTTTTTTCTTTTCGTTCCAAAGGAATTCTCTGAGAGAGAGAGAGAGAGAGAGAGAGAGAGAGAGAGAGAGAGAGAGAGAGAGAGAGAGAGAGAGAGAGACCTTTTGTTGAATTTGCAATGTACCCTGGTGTTAATAAAAAGAATGCAAAAAAGTCAACACTTTCTTCCATTTTTAGAGACTTGAGTATGTGTATAAAATGCGGATGCTTGCTTGGATAAGGGAGTCGTTTCTCTCGGCTGGATTTCCATATTTATATTGGAGTTAATCCTTGCCTTGTAGAGAAGGATCATGTAGGGATATAGGTAATTTAAGCGGAAGAAACTCTTTAGTTGCTTCTGCTAAAATAACGACAATATATTTTGTTCATGCGAGGGAGCGACAGGAAAAATTATAAGGGAAATTTAATCATTTACTTTTGGTTAAATAATGACGTTTGAAATAAGGAAGTTGGTATTTTTTCCGAGTTGTAGATAAGTAATTTTGTGATTGCTGAATTGGAGTATTGGCTTTCAAAAGTATTGTATAATATTAACTAAATTCAGCATCTGTCAGCCGTGTATTGTGAAATTTTCTAAATATATTCATATTCGCAGAAATTTTATGAAAATAGAACTTTTTTGTGGATGCTGGGTGAATTTTCGAAGGTGACTTTCGTGAAAGAATTCTGGGATGTTTGTTTGTATACTATATATATATATATATATATATATATATATATATATATATATATATATATATATATATATATATACATACATACATACATACATACATACATACATGAATAAAGATGTATATGTATGCTATATAAATGTATATTTTGAATTATTTGGCAATGTGTACAAATGCATATATATATATATATATATATATATATATATATATTATATATATATATATATATATGGTATACACACGGATAATGTTGGGTGCGTTATTATTCATAAATATGCGTGCTGTATATGTATTCGAAGGGAGGCCATGGATATAAAAAGAAATCACAGAAGGCCCTTATACGCACAGTAGAGCTTTATAAAAATAAAGCGCTTTATCTTGTTAACATCGCATGTTTAGCTTCAATCAGGCGCGTCTATAGAACTCCGAGAGAGAAGAGAGACGTAAAAAATAGATCAAAATGATGGGGCTGCAGGGAGTGAGAGAGATTGGCGTATTAGCATAGAAAAACTTTGTCCTGTTACTGAAAGAGCTTTTGCAAAGGGGAACCTTAAAAAAAAGGGAGAAACCCAGGCTTCAATGGTGGATGTCCAGCAGTTTCTCTTCTTTTATTTTTTCTTTTCCCTTTTATTTACCTCTTATAAAGGGAACAGAATGGACCAAGAGAAAGGCGTAGCATAATTATAGAAGTATACAGTCGAGAGAGAGAGAGAGAGAGAGAGAGAGAGGAGAGAGAGAGAGAGAGAGAGAGAGAGAGAGAGAGAGAGAGAGAGAGAGAGAGAGAGAGAGAGAGAGAGAGAGAGAGGTGCTTTTTGACATGATGTTTTAAATTTACATAATATTCAAGAGGATTTCTCTTATCTTGGTTTCCTTTTTTATATCCACCGAAGTAAACAGAACTAAGCTAGAAGTAATGACAATGATCATTCTCTCTCTCTCTCTCTCTCTCTCTCTCTCTCTCTCTCTCTCTACTCTCTCTCTCTCTCTCTCTCTCTCTCTCTCAACTGCACTTCTACTCCTTTCTTTTCTGTCTTTATTGATTGTTAATCTGTTCATACATATATATTCATGTGTGTGATACATATGAATATGTTTATATTTTTGTATATGCCAGTATATGTACTTATATATATATATATATATATATATATATATATATATATATATGTATATATATATATATATATATATATATATATATATATATATATACATATATATATATATATGTATATATATATATATTTCCTCTTTCTTTATGTATATATAGACACATATTTCCTCTCTTTATATATATTATATATATATATATATATATATATATATATATATATATATATATATGTATATGTATGCATAGGCCTATGTATATGTATATATATATATATATATATATATATATATATATATATATATATATATATATATATATATGTAGGTGTGTGTGTATATATGTATATGTACACATACTGTGTATACATGTGTATATATATATATAATGTGTATATTTATCATCATCTGCCGTTACTAGTACACGGCAGATTAAAGACCTCAGACATGTCCTCCCACTCGCGTTTTTTATGGTCTTTCTATGCCAGTCCAAACCCTCAAACTTCCTCAGTTCGTCATTCCATTATTTTCTCTTCCTTCCCCAGCATCTATTGCATTCTCTAGGAACCCATTATATTGTTCTTAATGTCCCTCCTATTATTTGACATGTTCATTATATGTCCTGCCCATGGCCATTTCTTTTTCTTACATGTTGTTAGAATGTCCTCTACTTTAAGTTTACTGTCGTATCCATGTTGCTCATTTCCTCTCTTTTCTTGTATTCCCATAATTATTCTTTCCATAGCTCTTTGAGATTTAACTAGCTAATGCTCTAAGGCTTTAGTAAGGCTCCAATTTGCTGATGCATAAGTTAAAACTGGTAGACTATCTGATAAAATAATATAATATTTTAGAGAAAATGGCATTTTACTTTACCTATTCTCATTTTGTTTATCAAAAAATTTCCATCCCATCCTTATCTGTCTTTTCATTTGGGTCTCATATTCTGGGGAAACACTTACTTTCTGTCTTAAGTACGTATATTCATACCAATCTGTAGAGGTTCGTAAATACCCTTTTTTCTGCATTTTCATTGAACAGTATCTTAATTTTACTCATATTTATTTTCAGTCCTACATTTCAGCTTTTTCTATTCAAATCGTCTATCATATTTTTCAATTCTTCTCATGATTCAATAAACACACCTATGGTATCAGCAAATCTTACGTTTTTAAGGTATTCCCCATCAATATTAATTCCTACGTTTTCCCAATTCATTTTTTTTTTAACTTTAGGCATAATGTGAATAATTTAGGAAAGATGGTGTCTCCGCGCCTAATTCCTTTTCCATCGAAATTTTTTCACTATCTTTATGTAGTTTTAGAATTTCTGTACTTCCTATATCGATATCTCCAAGTGTTCTGCCATAACATTTATCTATTCCATGTCTTTGAAGGGCTATTATTACTGCTGAGGGTTTGGCAGAATCAAAACCTTTCTCATAGCCTATAAATGTCATACATGGTGGTTTGTCATTTCTCTCTCTCTCTCTCTCTCTCTCTCTCTCTCTCTCTCTCTCTCTCTCTATATATATATATATATATATATATATATATATATATAAATTATATATATATAATGTATATGTAATAATATAGATAGAATGATATATATATATATATATAGATATGTATATATATATATATATATATATATATGTATATATATATATATATATATATATATATATATATAATGTATATATAATTATATAGACAGAATGATAAATATAGATATATGTGTGTATATATATATATATGTATATATATATATACTGTATATATATATATATACTGTATATATATATATATATATATATATATATATATATATATATATATATATATATACACACACCGCCTCAAGTTTGGTAGTAACGTGAGTCGTTCCAGGTCTGCCACCCACTATGTCACGCAGTTGTAAAGGGGTTACTAGCATTGCTGAGACTAGCAACCTTGAGCCCTTTAGACTACACTTTTATCTTTCTCAGACTATCCGTTCCAAAATTAATACAGGTACTGCAAAATGTATGTTGTGTATCAACGACTGAAAATTACACATACATACATACATACATACATACATATGTATATGTATGTATATATATATATATATATATATGTATATATATATACACATATATATATGTTTACATATATACACATATATATATATATGTATATATATAAATGAATATAATTGTGCATATATAATGTATATATGTATATATGTATATATATGTATGTATACGTATATATATGAATATCCATGTGTATATAATATATATATATATATATATATATATATATATATATATATATATATATATATATACTGTTTATTTTTATATACAGTATTTATTCAATATACCAAAATCGTTGATGTGTACATGTCCACTTCAGATTTAAGTTGGAAAGATGGTGAAGGGAAATATCCCTTGCATATAGGCGTGCCACAGTGTCAGGCTTCGGTGAACAAGAACTTGCAAAAAGAAAATACAGAAAAAAAGATAAATAGAAACCTTTCAACTGGGTAGGATTGGTTGAATACATGTCAACGGTTTTGGGGATAGGGCTGAGGGAGAGAATTTTCCCGTTCAGGAAGAATGCAAGTGCTATAGATCTGTTGCACAATATCCATTCTCTCTCTCTCTCTCTCTCTCTCTCTCTCTCTCTCTCTCTCTCTCTCTCTCATTCGAACTGTCGAACTGAGGTTGATTTTTATTGTCCTTGAATTCCTCCTCCCTCTTTGGTGCTTAGCCGCCCCCCTCTCTCTCTCTCTCTCTCTCTCTCTCTCTCTCTCTCTCTCTCTCTCTCTCTCTCTCTCTCTCTCTCTCTCTCTCTCTGACAGGTGTGTTTGTATTCATTATGTGTCGTGTGGGAATATTCACTTTGGCAGTTTGCCTCGAATCTAAATCTAGACGTGGTGCAGACTTCAAAGGAAGTGTTGCTGACATGTTCCGGAAGCCAACACTAGATATGCTAGGGACCAAAGTTACTTCAGGGTGAAAGATGATGATGAAGTTTCTAACTATGAAGATAATATACAAGTGAAACTATAATGTGGAAAACGTATCGTCTGTGTAAATATTTTTCATGGGCTAACCAGTGCATGACTGTACTGTACTTCAATTTTGTAAAATTAATAGTTAGGCACTACAATGTTAATATAGTCGTGACTTTACTGTAAATTCTATGCTAATATTTTATATATTGAGATGTAGTGATAGTCTATTTTTCCTTTGATGAAATCTAGCTCATTCTATATATTCCATTTGGTATTGACACATCCTGTTGAGGTATTGGCTTCTGTTTTTAAGAAGATCCCGAGTACATTTGTTTTTAAAGCAATGGGACTTTTATTTGAATAAATATCGTAAGTCCATCTCATTACTTGATGTTGTCATTGCTAAAAATGAATCCATAAAAGATCCAGAATCGTTCTAAAAAAAAGACAAATTTGGCTTAAGAAACCCAACATGAGAACTTATGAAAGGTTTTCTTTATTCTTGAATATTAAAAAGTTATTCAAATCAAAATACTTTCCGTTATCTAATGTATCTATTGTATTGGAATAGGATTAGTATATTTTCCGACTTTCTTGTTCAAGTGTTATGTCCCTAATTTATGCACATTATATAAACACGTAGGAGCGAAGTCGTTACTCCATCTCACACGGTGTAGCCTACTGTAGACGTTGAAATGTTTTGCAGCATCACTTCAGATTTTACCTACTCCCTTATTAATTCTTCTACTCTATATTTGTTACTGCTTCTTTTATTCCATTTTGCCTTCCACTTTTTAACCGGTTGCTCCTGCAACTCCAGGTTATCCCTGGCTATGTGGTCCAATTCCAATAAATCATCATACCAAATAAGAACAGGATAAGATAATTGTAAGCAGTTGTTTCTATTTTTGGATTTATATTTAAACCTAAATAATTCTTTAATTCTTTAGATTTTTAAAATCATTTTTTTTTTTTTTTTTTTTTTTTTTTTTTGTTCTTGTGATGTTTTAAAATCATCATGTAAATTAGTAGGAGCAAAAAATTCAAGAACAACGTTCTCTCTTTCGAAATAGCCCATATCTTAGATACCTTCTCATCTCCCAAATTAACACATAAGGTGTTTAATTCTGCCATGCTGTTCACTGTAGGCATACTTAAATGCCTTTGCTGCATCCTAGCCGCACCTACATTTCATGCTCTTGTGGTCCAACATCTTTTCAGTATTATTTCATAATGCAACTGGGGTTTCCTTCCCCCACCCAGTTGTCGCATATGCTGACTGGCCCTTCCCAGCCCCATGATATAAGTTGCTTCATGTTTCTTCTAATTTTTTCTCCTTTTTCTTGTTTTCGCCCTTCTGCCCCCTTGATTACTTGAGAGTGAGAAAATCTGTAAGTTAACAAAAATGCATTTAAAAGTAAAGACATTCCAACAGAGGGTCGTCCCGCTACCAGGTGTAACACTTGGCAGGAGGGTCCCTGTAGACAATCTAGTTCCCTACAAAGAAAAGTAACAAAAAAAACAACATATGCAAAATGTAATTTGAGTGTGAACGAAACAAACTATCCATAAATGACATCTATCTATTAGAATTTTTAGTATGGTTACATAATTATCTTCCATAAACATTCTTGACCCAGCTTGAAGCCAAAGACTATGTTAAAATTAATTCTTAATGGTCAAGAATATTTATGGAAGATAATTATGTCACTATACTAACATTCTAATAGATATGTGTCTTTGGGAAGATATGCAGGATCAGGTATAACAAAATTTCGACAAAACTGAAAATACTTTAAACCACCCGTATATCTGACATGAATCACAGATTCGTCTGGTTATGTTCAAACAGTTATCATAGCTTATCACTTAAAATAGACTGTGTTAAGGAAAACTCCATGCGCAGTTGTGCACAAGAATTTCTGGCTTACATCTTTGAGGAAATGGACCCCGCCACACCCTTACTGAACGGCGAGTGATCAAACAGATAGTATAGGGAGATAAAGCTCGGGTTCTGGACGGGGTGATACACAGGAACTTTTCGAGGAGTAAGGGCGTGACAGGGTGCACTTTTTCAGAGCGAGGTGTGCCACGAATTCCTGTGTTTAACTGTACGTGCAATTTCGTGTATTCACCTTTATTTCCATAAATGGTAACTAAGAACTGATCCCAACAATGTTGGTCAAATTTCATAATTATTAGTCAAGTTTATCTTGCATGCGGCCAAACTGTGCTGAAGCATCAAGAATTCCTCATCAAATGAAGCTTTTGTTTACATTCGAAGTCTGAGAGAAATCAAAGGACTTTTTTTCAATAATTCAAAAGAGTATTGGTTTTCAGTCACAGGTGAGGAATTTTAACATTTATATTCATTCATTTAGTTTTAGCCCCAGCAACATTGCTTTCCGCATTTCTTCTTACCAGGTGTTCAACTTCTTGAACTATATCATGATCCGTGTTTCATTATTTGTCGAAGAACGAACACTGGACGACTCAAACGAGAATCCATAAAATGGAATTAGTGATTTTTATACGATAATGAGAATGACGATGGAAATACAAATATTATTTGGAAGACAAGCATCTGTTTAATTTTTCAAAGTGTTGTAACAATTTGAATCCACTGTTTAGTCCAAAACACTGAAATAAGCGATGGCATTATTTGTATTAAAGAGATGGAAATGCTGGCATGTTGCAACCAGAAATCAGATGGGAGTATGTTTCTAAATACATTCATACACACACACACACACACACACACATATATATATATATATATATATATATATATATATATATATATATATATATATATATATCCGTGCTTGGTTATATATCTTAGCAATCCATGTTTGCTAACGGTTATACTCGTATAGGCGGATGAGCAACTTAGTGGAATAATGAGAGCTTTGGATGTGGAGGAAATGACCCCCTAAATCTTGATGAAGTCACTGGCAGCAGGGTGACGGATTGGGGTTAAGGCGATGGACAAACTATCTCTTCGGCTTTTACACCTGATGCATGGCTGTTGATCTTACTAGAATTAGTATGGACGGCTTGGATCACTTGCCTTAGTTAGATAGCCACTGTCCATCACAAGGAACTGGCTATCCTTTGATGTGAATAGCCAATGAATCCTCTATGGATTTAGTCAGTCATGGAAAGAGAAGAAGACAGAATGGCCCCCGGTCCCGGGCGTAGTGGGTTGCTAAGAATCTCCCAGTTCATGTATATTAAAGAAAAATTAAAAATAGGTAATTTGAATGTTAGAACCATGAATTAGATTTGGAAGTTACTGCAAGTGGAGTGTGAATTTATGAAATATGATTTAGATATCTTGGCCCTAAGTGAAACACGTTGTAAGGGGATAGGTAAGGAAACTATAGATAGACCAAATCAATATATATATCTACTCTGGAAGATCAGATGAAATTGGAAGAGAAAGAGTAGGAATGAAGATGACACAAAGAGCAGAAGAGACATTAACCAAGTGGATACCCGTAAATAGTTCAGTTACTAGCAAAGTTCAAATCAAGGCACAGCAATATGAATATCATAGTTTGCTATGCCCCAACAAATGATTCCCCTGAAGAAATGAAAGATGAATACTACAAAGAACTGCAGAGGGTAATAGATGAGATCCCTGAGAGAGATATGAAAATTGTGATTGGCGACTTCAATGCTAAAATTGGAAGAAATAATCAAAGGATAGACAATGGGATGGGTTTTGAGGGTCTTGGCGAAGTTGCAAATGAAAATGGAACACATTTCATAAGTTTCTGTTCAGCAAACAATCTTGTCATTGGAGGTACTCTTTCTCAACACAAGAACGTCCACAAGTATACATGGACTTCAGCATGTGGCAATTACAAAATTCAGAGAGATCACATTGCCATTGATAAAGAGAGAAAGGGGACTCTGTGAAATGTAAGGAGCTATAGAGGTGCAGATATTAGTAGTGATTGCCAGCTTCTCATTGCCACACTGAAATTAAAACTGGAAGCACCCAACAGAAAGATAGATAGAATATCTAGGTTTGATATAACTAAGCTTTTAAAAGAACAGAGAAACATTTGCAATTGATTGTAGGAATCAATTTGCAGTCTTAGAGACTTTTAAGAGACGAAGAACAGACAATTAATGAAGAATGTTGTGATATTAAGAGCATCAGTCAGTTGCTATTGAAATCTTGGGACACGCAGTTACAAGGAGAAAGCCATGGATATCAAATGATACTTGGGATACTATAAAAAGGAGATAATACAAAAATCGAGGAGGTAATGAAAATTACAAGGTAGAGCATGCAAAGTATTCCAGTATTGATAGTGAGTTCAAAAGAAAAAACAGGAATGACTGGAGGGAATATTTAGTAAAGCAGATGAGGCTGACTATGCTATGAATTCAGGAAGTGGCTATGGTGTAAGAATTGTACATAGAATAATTAATGAAATCTCGATTGGGGCAAAGAAGAAGTATATACCCATCAAAAAGAGAGATGGCTCTGTTATGACAACAGAAAATGAAGAAAAACAACGGTGCATTCGAAGCTATCATAAAAAAAAGTAGAAATGGAAAGCCCCTGGATACTATGGAATAACTGCCCGGACGATATTGGCCAAAAATGAAGGGACTCCCAGACTACTTACAGAATTATTTTGTAGAATGTAGCATGAAGAGACAAAACCTGATGAATGGGAGTTTGGAGTGTTGATGAAAATAGCAAAAAAAAAGGAGACTTGACTGATTGCAATAATTACAGGGGCATAACACTTACGTCAGTTTTTATGAAAATATATAGTATGCTTATTCTGAAGAAACTGGAGAATAAGATTGATAGAAATCTGAGAGATGAAGAAGCAATATTTAGAAAAGTTAAAAGTTGAACTGATAAAATTTTCATTTTGAGACATGTTGTACAGCAATACGAGCTATGAAAAAGACTTTGATAGTGTGCACCGGCCAATTTTGTGGAGAGCCCTGCGTTATTATAGAATTCCTCTTAAATGTTTGAATTTGATTAAGTCTGTTTATGAGCATAGCAAGTGCAAAGTTAATGTTAATGGAGTTTTATCAAAGGAATTTCCAGTGAATACCGGAGTTCTCAAAGGGAATGTGTTGTCACCTGTTTTTTATCCTCCTCATGGATTCTGTAATGCTTAGAACAGTCAGAGATGGTGGAGAAGGATTGGACTGGATTGATGATAGGAATTTAGCAGACCTAGAGTGTGCTGATGATGCTGTTCTTGTTCGCAGAACACCACAAAATTTGCTATGCTTGCTTACAAGAATGCATGAAATATCACACGAGGTTGGGCTGAAGATAAATAGAAAAAAAAAGACAGAGGTGATGAGAACGGAGTATTCAATAGTAGATGAAACATCATTGGAATGAGAAAGTATTAATGAGGTAGAATCCTTTAAGTATTAAGAACTATGATCTATAATACAGGGTCTCTAGAATTAAAGTTTAGTGAAAGATTGAAAAAAGCCAATCAGACAATGGCTAGGTTAAGTAAAATTTGGAAATCAAATCGCCTGAAATTACATAATAAAATCAGACTATACATCAGTTTAGTGAGATAGGTGATACTCTATGGACATGAGTTATGGTATGACAATGAATCAGTCTCCAGTAGATTCAGTAGATTTGAGAACAAAGCCCTCAGAAGGATATTGGGAGTTAAATGGCTGGACAGGATTAGGAATGAAACTAAAAGAGAGGTAGATGGAGATAGTTTGGGCATGCTTTTCGTACTCCCCAGAAGAGATTAGTTTACCAAACGTTCAGCTGGGCTCCACAAGGCACTATAAGAGTTGAAAGACCCAGGCCTACATGGTTGAGGACTCTGAAGTACAAAGTAGGGAATGGTGAATAGAGAAGTATTAAATTAAAAGCTCAAGATAGAGACAACTGCAGAAATCTAACCGAGACCCTTTGCATTAATAGGCATAGGAGATGATGATATATGTATATGCACATATATATATATATATATATATATATATATATATATATATATATATATATATATATATAAATATATATATATATATATATATATATATATATATAGTATATATATACATATATATGTATATATATACTTATATATATATATGTATATATATATATATGTATATATATATATATATATATATATATATATATATATATATATATATATATATATATATATATATATATATATATATGGATAATATACATAACATTGTCATCAGCCCTTCCTAGTCCATTGGAGGACAAAGGCCTCAGACGTCCTTCCACTCTGTTTATGGTTTTTCTAATATAGTCCATACCCCCCAGATTTTCTTAGCTCGTCAATCCATAGTCTTTTCTTCCTTTCTCTACTTCGTTCGCAATATGCAGCGAGCTATTCTATTATACCGGACGTGTTTCATTCATGCTCGTACACTGTTACGATTTTCATTTTCTATCTTATTACTCGCTCTTCCCTGTGTTTTCATGCTAGCACAAACTTTTTCATGTTTGAATTTTGTGATGTTCTTGCTCGCAAATTACTGTATAAAAATTCAGTGATTGTTTAATAAAGTTTAGTTGCATTCACCTTGCCTTTTAGTTATCACCTAACGGCTCGCTCGTACATTGTTGACCAGCAGAGTATCTAGTCCTTCCTGCTTGTCATCTGACTGCTGTGCCCTACAGTTTGAAGATCCCGTCCACCAAACCAGCCTCTTTGGCACAAGCCACCCCAGTTAAACTACTACCCTTCGCCAGCAGAGAAGCGTTCAGTTGGTTCTAGTGTGCTGAAATCAGTTTCGCATCAAGGGCTTGAATCAGTCGAGCACCAAAGCATATTATGTTCTCGCTACGATCCCTGATGACACTCTACTGGAAATCTCTAATTGGCTGTGCGAGCAAGAGGACACCCCAATAACGTACGATGCCTTCAAATCATACCTCCTGGAGCAGTACTCGCCATCGCCAGCCGCCCGCATAATGAAACCTTTTCAGTTCTCTCAACAACCGATGGGGAACCAAAAGGTTTCACTCTCCCTCAGGAAAATGACCAGTATTGCTCACCTACAACCTGCCATAGAAGACTCTCATGAAGTAACTCTACTTTGTGCCCTTTGGGTACAGCGCCTACCCAAATCTGTACATGGTGCCATCTCGGATGTCAATGTTTTGCCCATGAAGGACCTGATGACCAAAGTCAAACCCCTTATGGACAGCCACTTCATCACCTTCAAGAGCCCCATCAACACCTCCACTCCTGACGAAGTGGACAACTATTCAATATCGACTGAAGCTGACGTGAATGCTGTAGGACACAGAGGGCCACCTTGTGACGCACTTGTGTTCTCTTAATCCATCGTTGAACACCGTCTCCTACAACAGAAATGCCTTGTAGTCCGGCACAACAACCTTTGGCGCCAATGAAATATCATTCTTAGGGCACCGCATCACTCCTGAAGGTGCCCATCCGCTCCCTAGGAAGGTAGCAGCCATTCAGAACTCCACGCCTTCGACCATCATAGCACTGCAAGAATTCTTGGGCTTGATCAACTATTATCACCGTTTCGTGCCTGCCATCGCCGCCACTCTTGTCCCCCTCAACGCCTCCCTCAAGCCAAGCCAAAAGACCTGAAGTGGGGTCCCCTTCAAGGACTGGCCTTCTGCAATGCAAAGAATGCCTTATCAAATGCTGCTGTTCTCACTTTTCCTGTGACACATGCACCTCTGCAACTCTCCACCGATGCCAGCAACGTCACTATTGGGGCAGTGCTAGAGCAGGTGGTTAATGGCTTGCCCCACCCATTGGACTTCTTCAGTAGAAAAATGTCCAAGGCAGAAACCAGCTACCCTACCTCCAACCAGGGATTGCTGGCAGTGCACTTGGCTGTTCGTTACTTTAGCCAGTTCTTGGAAGGTACACCCTTCATCATTCGCTCGGACCACATGCCTCTGGTGCGCGCCTTCACTTGTCAGTCCGATGCCTGGTCCGCCCGTCAACGCCGATGTCTCTCCACCATGGCTGAAATACAATTGTACATTTCCATGGGAAAATGAATCCTGCTCCTGATGCCCTGTCAAGAAATGCATTGGCCACCATTCACCTTAGACTGGATTACAACACCTTGGCAGAAGCCCAATAGAAAGAGCCAGAGTACCAAGCATGTAGGACATCCTGCGCATTCCTCCATTGGGAGGACGTCTCTCTCGACGACTCCAATGCCACCCTTCCTCTGTGATGTTAGTACTGGTAGACCTAGACCGTGGATATCTGCTCCCATGCGCCGACAGGTGCTTGATTTCATGCGTGACCTTTCACATCCCACGCACTGTTCTACTGCACAGCTACTGAAGACAAAGTTCATTTGGTATGACATTATTATAGATGCTTAAGATTGGGTCTGCACCTGTACTTCATACCAAACCTCAAAATTACATCGACACACGAATTCAAGAGTGGGCACCTTTCCTCAACCCCAGCTGCACTTTGCCCACTTTTACATCCACGTAGAAGGTCCCCTACCCAGATCTCAAGGACATCCTTACCTGTTTACCATCAAAGACTGCTCCACTCGTTGGCCTGAAGCCATTAACTGCAATGTCCGCTTTACTCTCAGGATGGAAAGCGAGATTTGGTATTCCTGAGCATATTACTTCTGACAGGTGTACCACTTTCACCTCTAAATTATGATCATCATTAGCAAATCTTCTGGGAATCGCCCAACATCAGACAACCGCCTACAACCCTGCTGCCAACGGAATGGTTGAACATTTTCTTTGCAATCTCAAAGCAGCTTTGATGTCCTACTGCAAGGACTTCAACTGGTTTACTCAGCTTCCTTAGGTCCTCCTGGGACTAAGGACCATTCTTAAAAAAGCCCTGGATCTCTCGTTAACTAAAATGGTATACGGCAACCCATTGGTCATCCCTGACAAATTGTTTCCGTCTTCAACCTCCGCCAACAATCTCCAGCGCATACGTCAGATTGTGAGAAAATTCACTCCATGCCACTAGACTTACAAGTCCCCAGCTAAGCAAGACATACCGACAGATCTGCATTTGGCAACATACGTTTTCCTGCGCAATGACACTAGCATGCCACCACTAGCGCCCCCTTACACGGGCCCTTTCCTCATAATCCATCATACGCCGAAGTCTTTTGACATCAACATTCATGGCAAAGAAGTATGAGTCTCCATTGATCACCTAAAACCTGCATCTCTCTTGCCAGATGACCCACCTACAGTATACCTCTCGAGCAGGGTGCCCTGTTTCACATGTATGTCCTTTTTAGTGGGTATCCATGTACAGCATGGGTTTCATACACGTTCCTACACTGTAACAGTTTTGATTTTTTATCTTATCACTCTCTCTTCCCTGCACTGTTCATAAACCATCCTGTATTTTCATGCTAGCAAAGACTTTTTCATGTTTGTATAAAAACTTAATGATTGTTTAACAAAGTTTAGTTGCATTCACTTCACCCCTCAGTTATCACCTAATGGCCCGCTCGCATACTGTTATTCTTAATGTTTATCTTTTATCAGTCATTTTCATTACATGTATTGACCATGTCCATTTCTTTTTATTGTGTGTTGTTAGAGTATCCTCTCCTTTAGATTTCTCTTGTATCCATGTTCTCTCTCTTAGTGTTATTCCCATCATTATTCTTTCCATGACTCATCGAGTTGTAACTAGCTTATGTTCTAAGGCTTTAGTACGGCACAAAGATTCTGTTGCATAAGTTACTAATGAAAGGACCATCTGATTAAATACTTTTCTTTTTAGAGAAAGGGGCGTTCTACTTTTCATAATCTCATTTTGTTTGCCAAAAGCTCTCCATTATATGCTTATCCTTCTTTTAATTTCGGTCTCATGTCCCGTGGGAAATATGTACGGTCTGTCCTTAGTATGTATATTCATTAGCAATCTCTACTGAATCATATCCATAACCCTTATTTGTTGTCTCTGTATTTTCATTGAACATTATCTTAGTTTTACTCATATTAATTTTTAGTCCTACATTTATGCCTTCCCTATTCAAATCTTTAATCATCTTCAGCAATTCTTCTCATGAATCACTAAATAGAACTATGTTATCTGCAAATCTTATACTGTTAAGATATTTCCCATTAATGTTAATTCCTACATTTTTCTATATAATTTCTTAAAAACTTCTTCAAGGCACGCTATGAATAACTTAGAAGAGATGGAGCCTGCCTGTTTAACTCCTTTCTCAATCGTAATTTTCTCACTATGTAATATTACGATTGCTGGACTTCCCTTATAAATATCTTCGAGTGCTCTAACATAAGGTCCATCTATTAATTGTCTTTTAAGGGCTTTCATTACCGCTAAAGTTTTGACAAAACCAAAACTTTCTCGTAGTCTATAAATGTCATATGTAGTGGTTTGTCCTACTCTCTTCACTTTTCCATTTCCTGGTTAATTACATGGATATGGTCAGTTGCTAAATTCCCGTTTCTAAAGCCTGTTTGCTCTCTTGATTGATTAGTCTAGCAGTATTTCTATTCGGCCTTATAAGATCTTTGTAAATATTTTATATATTACTGAAAGTAAACTTATTGGGCGGTAAGTTTCCAGGTCTTTTTTGTGTCCAATTTAGTGAATTATTATCATAAAGTTTTTTCACGCTATAGATATAAAGTATTTCTTGCAGAGGTTTTGTGGAAATTCAGCGAGTTTTACTACTATGAAATTTCATACATCCATTATTAAATCAATTGTTCGGCCATCTTTTGCTGTTTTGCCTGTTTCCATGCCTTTTTAATGCTTTTTTTACTTTTGTTAAATTTAGTACCGGCTCAGGTGTTTCATTTTAGTTATTTCTTATATCACTATTGTATAGTATTTATAGAAATCCTCTGCAATTTTTATCATTCAATCTCTTTGTTGATATTTCCGTTTTCATCCTATGAAGAAATTAGCTATTGGCACTCTGTTCCATGTCTTCTTTTCATTAATTTTATGCTTCGTCTTCTCTTTCGTGTTTCCTCAATTTTGGTCTAGCTTTGTTTACGAATGTCTTGAGTTTTCAGTTTGTTTATTGTTTAGGATAGTTCTGCTAATTTTATTTGATTTCTCTTGGATTTTACCCTCATTTCCAATGTTTTCTTTATTTGGTTTTGGGTCTTTCTAATAGTTTTCCTTGATCTTCTTTACGAAATTTTCACCTATCATTTGTGCTGATTTCAACACAATTTTTTTTTATTTGCTGTTCATTTCTTCTTTATTTGCTTCCATTTCATTATGCAGCAGGGAGTACAATTTTGCATTGCTAAACTAAATTCTTCAGATTTTTCTCTCATTACAGGGGTGCTTAATTTTTTTCTTAAAATTAGTTTTTCTCTTTGTTTCCTTTGACGTAGACAAATTTTATCACCATGCGTTGTCATTCCTTGTCCATACTCCAGATTTACTTACTGTTGATTCTCTTCTCTTCTTTTGACTTATTTTAACATTGAAAATTGGAAATCACGCAAAACAAATGTAAGATAAGTTCTAAGTTTTTTTTTAAGATATCTCCAAATCTTCACTAAAAGTTATTATTTCATCCTATGTATGTGATGTTGTTGGTACATACATTTGCATAATCTAAAGTTTATTCTTCTTATTTAGTTTCATAATCAATCCTAAAATTATCTCTCTCTCTCTCTCTCTCTCTCTCTCTCTCTCTCTCTCTCTCTCTCTCTCTCTCTCTCTCTCTCATATATATATATATATATATATATATATATATACATATATATATACATATACATATATATATACATATACATATATATATATATATATATATATATATATGCATATATATATATATATATATATATATATATATATATATATATATATATATATATATATATATATCATTCACAGCGGAAAATGGATTAAATGCTTGAGCATTACCTGTATTTCAGTATAATTATAGTTTTTCATGTCAAGTAAACCAAGTATTGGCATTTTTAGTGTGTTTTAGTCTTGAGCAATTATTATTTTTAGAAAATCTTTAAAACGTTTTATTGTTTTTGTGTGTTTTATAGTAAATAACGAGAATGGTTTTTTTTTTTATTGATGTAGGTTTTTTAGGATATTCATTTGAAGAGTGATGGTAATTATTTGCAATCAGAAGCTATCTCAATTGGGTCTACATTTTCTAGAAAAACATAACCGCTAGACTGAAATACAGTGCTGACAAAGAAAAAGGAATCTCTATCAAGAACAGGATCACATGGATCCTGGATACCACTCTTCCCTAATGCAGAGTTATGGGCCCGCAAGCAACTTGACTGGATGCGGGTACCGAAGATAAATCATCAGAGGAATTGGCTACTGGTTATGTTGCTGTCTTGTTCGAATGCTAAAGTAACAGCAACACCTGGCTTATAATGAAATAATAACGACCAAAGACTTATAGATTGAAAGAACTTGGTGCTTTAGGATAATCTATTTGATGACATCTCGAGACCTGATGGTGATTGGATGACAAATGAGAGATGCTGTCAGCCGTCTTTACCGGAGGCTCGGATTTAGATGTTCGGATAATCAGGAGAGCTATGGACAAATACATTCCACGTCCAGTAATGCCAAGAAGCTGTTGAAAAGATGGATAAAACTTTCCTGTAATAGAATATGATTTACGACAATTTAGCTATTTTGTTTCTTACTTAAAGACTTCTTAATATTAATCTTGAGAATTATGTTGAGATGTTATTTATACAGTAGAACAGTGGATTGTGCATTGAATAAAAAAAATGAAAAATCAGACATGGATTAAAATCTACCGGTCCTTGTTTTACTTTTTACTGAAATTAGAAAATGCTGAAAGTCGAATAAAAAAAATTAATAAGAGCTCATGGGCTGGTCTTTGTTGGTGAAAATCCATATGAAATTTGTTATCAGGTTTATTATTTTCACTGGTACATTGATCCTTTAGTTAGACCCGAATTTTCCTTGGGAGTTTTAAGGTATTGTGCATTTTAGCCCAAAAGGGCAAACCGATTAGATTTTGGGTTAGTGGAAAAGCCTATTACATAAACTGTTGATGTATTTTTTTTAAACGAAAAAGAGGTCACTCATAAAATCCATGGCATTAAAATTTTATGAAACATGTGGAAGACAAATCTGCATTAGGATTTGATTAAAATTTTCAGGTGACCACATCTGAAATTTTATCATCTACAGGTACACATCAAGAAAAATGTAGTATTGTTAGGATAAAGTGAGCAGAAAATAGTCCCCGTTGAGAGAGGCAGCGGAAAGAAAATGTTTGTGCAATGTTAAGAGGTGGTAAAACGTTTAGCATTGGGGTAGTGAGTGGACATTTTTTGGTTTTTGTACTGAACGGAAAACTTGTTGGCGTACAAATTTAATGAAAATGTATGTTTTAACACAATAGAAAGGAAATATTTAACATTGGGATTTCATGGAAGGGAAGGGTTCAACATGAATGTAAGGAGAGGACGATGTTTGGCACAGAGATGTAATGTGGAAAAAGTATGCGTTGAGGGATTAGGAAAAATAGTGTGAAAATGTAAATGAAAGACAATGTTCAGTATTGAGGTGTATTGGGAGGAAAGCATACTGCATTACCTGTTATAGGAATAAGATATCCTGACAACTATAGTAGTGGAAGGAAAATATTCAATCGTACGATATAATAGACAGAAAAAGCTGACTATGGAGATTATTATTATTATTATTATTATTATTATTATTATTATTATTATTATTAGGTAAGCTACAAACCTAGTTGGAAAAAATAGGACGCTATAAGCCCAAGGACTACAACAGGGAAAATAGCTTATTGAGGACAAGAATTGAGAAAACAGATATAACAGTATTTCTGAGAGTACATTCAAGATCTAGTAAAACGAAAGGTTTGTGTAGTGATTTACGGGGAAGAAAATGTTCATCTTAAGGATGAATTTGAGGAAAAAATTCTTCTGTGATGCTGATGGAGGGAAAATCTTATGTGGAAATGTTTTAGAGTTAAGACAAAGTTGAAGGAAAATTTTAATTGTTGAAATACAGTCCAGGGAAAATGTTATTTATTGATACGGAGAGGAAGAAATATAGTCAGGTCTAAAGCGTAGCAGGGAAATATGTTTGATGTAATAGATGAAAAGTTTAAACATGATATGAAAGATAAACGTTGTTATTAAAATTTTTAAGGGGAATTGTTATTATCAAAATAGAGGTTAAACAACCACTGAGTCAGACTTGATTCTTACAGAGCTGGTCCGAATAAATTCGGATTGTAAAAATGTAATATATATAATTTCAGTGATAAGAAAATATGCTAGAGATAGAAAGATGTGGTAAATAGGAATTCAAATTCTATATATTAAATCTTAAAAAACAGAGAAATTCTCAGATTCCAATAAAATGCCCAACGAACTTTTCTGATCAAAATATAAACATCCTAGTTTTCTAAAAACTTTTCTTCTCTTCTTCCCCACCGTTATCCCTACATTAAAGGGTCGGTTGCTGGATGGGTCCATTCCGATGCAGCCTCTCCCACCAAACCTCTTCTCTCCATACCATCCTTCACTTTATCTCGCCATCTAATTCTCTGCTTCCCTCTTGATATTCTCCCCCTTACAGGTTCCTCCTAAGCCTTCCTCACTCCCTCCCCACCACCCATCCTTAATAATTGCCCACACTGTATCAGTCGCGACACTCTTATCATCTCACTAATCTTCACTACAACTGCCATTCTTCTTATTTCATAATTTTCCAATCTTTCAATCAGTGATATTCCCATAATCCAGTTTAGCATTCTCATCTCTGTTCTCTCAAGCTTTTTTTCTTCTTATCGTCTCAAAGCCTAAGATTCTGATCCATACATTAACACTGGTCTTATTACTGTGCAATAGATCTTGACTTTTAGCTTGATTAGCATTGTCTTATCACATACCACTCCTGCTACCTCCCTCCCCACTTTCCCCATGCTGCTTTTATTTTATTTTCAACTTCAGCCTCACATCCTCCCTCCTCATTTATGATAGATCCCAAGTATGTAAATTGTTCTACCTGTATTATAACTGCTCCTCTACTTTCATGTATGGCTACCTTCCTTACTGCTAACCATGGCTTCAGTCTTAACCACATTCACTCGCAAACCACACCTTTCTAAAGACTTACCACTATACCACCCTTCTATGTAATTCTTCCTCATTTTCAGCAGTAATCACCAAATCATCTGCATATAGCAACTCCCACAACTCTTCATTTCTAATCCCATCACTTAATACATCCAAGACCAAAACAAATAAAACCGGGCTTAATGCTGACCCCTTATGTAATCCAACACTAACTTCAAAGGTTTCTGTTTCTTCAACAGCTGTGATTACTTTTGTCCTTGTTCTTTTGTAAATCATCTCTACTATTCTAACCAACTTCTCCAGGACTTTCCTCTTCCTCAAGCACCAAAGCATAAATTTTCTTAGTATTCTCTCATAAGCCTTTTCTAAATGTACAAAAGTGCAGAAGAACTTCTGGGTTCCTTCTAGTCTCTTTTCCTGTAACTGAATACTATAAAGATGGCATCCGCAGTCCCTCTCCCCTCAGGAATCCAACCTTCTGTTTCCCAATTTTTACAATCTCACTCAGTTTCTTATCTAGTACCCTCTCTAACTCTTTCAAACCTTGCTCTGTTAATTTATTTGCCCTGTAGTTACTGCATTCCATGGTGTCATCTTTTTGCTTGAATATAGATACCATTAGACTCTCCTCCCAGTCTTTAGGCATTGTTTCCTCTTCTCATCTTGCTCTTAATAAATCCAGCATCTATTCTTTCCCCTCTGTCGCTAGTATCTTTACCATTTCAATTTGAAGCTTTGATGGGCCTGGGGCTTTACAATTCTTCATTCTACTCAATGCCCGTTTCACTTCTGTATTCTGTATCTCCACACTCGCCAAAATTATGTATGGTTAAAGTAGTATCACGCTTGGGAATTATCTCTTGAAGTGTGCCCATTTATAATCCAAGGGTTAATCTCGTGTGACCTATACGTAATTTTGCTAAGCTGACCTCTGTCCTTTTATCTTTATGGCCTGACGATTCCCGTGGAGAAATAATAAGTTTGATTTGTTTCCATGTATTATCCTAGGATTCATTATTCCATATACTTTGCCATTTGTTACTCAAATGTTTCATTGTGGTTATAAATACCGAGTTGTAGTAAATTTATGCCTGATTTAGCACCAGCATTTGATTTTTACTTACCAACAACTCCAACATGGCCTGAAATCCAGCTAATTTCAATGTTTACCTCCTAAGAATAAAATTTGTTAAGGATCTATTTAATTTGTGATACCAGCGGTTCCTTATGTATGTAACCTTTTATGGTGTCTATGACGCTTCTCGAATCTATCTTTGATTGTTTAAACTATGTTAATTGCTACCAAAATGGTTTATAGCTCAGGTGTAAATACTGATGCTTCAGTAGGTAATGAATATTGATTTGTTTTGTCGCATTATTATTATTATTATTATTATTATTATTATTATTATTATTATTATTATTACTTGCTGAGTTACAACCCTTGTTAGAAAAGAAGGACATAAATTCCAGGCAATCTTCGCACGCACGCACGCACGCACGCACCTAGAAGAGCTGCTTACCATAACCTAAGAATCTCTTCTACCCTTACGAAGAGGAAAGTAGCCACTGAACAATTACAGTGCAGTGGTTAACTCCTTGGGTGAAGAAGAACTATTTGGTAATCCCAGTGTCGTCAGGTGTATGAGGACAGAGGAGAATCCGTAAAGAATAGGCCAGACTATTCGGTGTATGTTTAGGCAAAGGGAAAGTGAACCGTAACCAGTGGAAATATTTAACGATTGTAATACAGTGTGAGAGAAATGCTCAATCAACAGATGTAGTGAGAGCAAGGGATTAATGTTAATTTATAGTTTAAGGATTGCGTTCTGATTTAAGTGCATTGGGTGGCAAGGAAAAGCTAGGTATTCAGAGGCAGGGAAAGATATTTTTGGGGGTTTCAAATATAGTTCTGAGAAAAAATCTATAGTGTTAGCGATGTAATGAAAGGAAAATATTCATCATTAAGATGTGGTGTGAGGAAATTATTCAGTGTGGACACACAGTGTGAGGAAATTTCTTTGCACTGGCATGCAGACAGAGGAAACTTTTCTTCTTTAAGACATAAGAGGTAAAATTTTAACCTGGAAATTTTAAGAAAATTTTTAATTGTTGGGTTGTAATGAGATAAAAAAAAATCACTACTTTTGAAAAACAACTGAATGATAAAATTTATTATCAACACGGAGTGGTAGGAATATGTATAGTTGTGAGATAAAGAGGAAGAAACATGTGTTTTACTATAGATGAAGAGAAAGAAAAGATGTAATCGGAACAAAATGTGTAACTTTTGAAATGAAACCCAAGGATTATTATTTACCATTGAGAAGCAGAAAGAGGAACCTTTAGGAGGAATATAATCAACGCTAATTTATTGCTAAAAGGAAATATTTTGCAGGCAGGAAAGGAGAGAGAGTCGAGCTGAATGAGATTTACTTTAGAATTACAGAAAGTTCTATCTCACGAGTTGACACATTGTCATATCTTAAGGTTTAAGAATTTTCAACGACCAAGATGACGATCAGAGGCCCGGAGTTTATCCATAACATTCTGTAGGTGGTCTAGTCCCCTATGTATTAAAAATTCAATGTTAAAAGACCCTGCATAGGCACTCTCTTTATTTGGTGGTTTGTTTTTCTTCACATGAAATAATATTACCTTATTCCAATTTCCACTCGGAGAAGAGAGGTTTTATGGTTAGTAATATAACTTTATTGGAACCTATAAAGCTATCTTTTGATATCATAAACATACCTCCTCCTACCTGAATAGATCATTTTATGGCGCTTGTAAGCCCTAGTTTTTATTTTGTAATCTTCTTCCATCTTAATTTATATTTTACACCGAGGGTTTCTTAATCATACTTTTTGCTTTATGCATAGTTGGGTCTAACCCATGATTTGCATCATGGAAAGAACTTTTTTCTTTTTTCTTTTTTACTATTTTCTTTTAAAGACGACTTGTGTGCCTCCGCCTGCACGGGTCCTCATCGAACCTGTTCCCTTCCACCTGATGGTACTGTTCCAACATGGCTTTCCTTTTTCCCTCTCCTCCTTTCACTGCATTTCATTCCCCTGGGTCTCCCACCCTCTTTCCTCTTCATCAGTTTGAGCTTCGTCTTCATTCGTCCGCTCACGTCCCTTTCGTTCATATTTTCTGTTCTTTCATCCATAACGGTTGCAGCTGTAATTTGTATTTGTGTCCCTTTATCCTTCCATCTTTTATTTTGCCACTCTATTTCATATATCTATGTATATTCTATATACATATCATATATGGGAATAAATAACGTTTATATATAAGTGCATACACACTTACTGTATATACACACACACACACACATATATATATATATATATATATATATATATATGTGTGTGTGTGTGTATGTATATATATATGTATATGTGTATGTGTGAATATATATATATATATATATATATATATATGTGTGTGTGTGTTTGTGTATGTGTGTGTATACAGCATGTGTGTATGCACTTATATATAAACGCTATTTATGTACATATATGATATGTATATAAAATATACATAGATAAATGTGTGTAAAATATGATATACTATATCAGTCCTCTTAATTTCTGTTTTCATGAAAAAAAGAGATATATATTATTTTCTGAGCGGGGTTACCTTAACGTGGTGAAAGGGTTTTTATATCGTAATGATCAGCAAAGTTGTACTAGTCAGGGCGACACATACTAGGTTGTTTTGCTACGAGCGGCAGACAAAATTCTTCCACTATCACCAATCCGCACTGATTAGCGTGGTGATAAAAACTGCACAAACTGTACCGCACATGAATTGACATGTCTAAGGCATTTCTCATACAGAGGACTAGAAGCTGCGTTTGTTATTATTATTATTATTATTATTATTATTATTATTATTATTATATATGTATGTATGTATATATATATACATATATATACATATATATATATATATGTATATATATATATAAATATATATATATATGTGTGTGTATATATTCAAATAAGCCATATATATTTTTGATACATTATATATATATATATATATATATATATATATATATATATATATATATATATATATATATATATATATATATATATATACTGTATATAAAATACACTCACTAATCTGATTTCTCTTGTCTTTTTTAAACGATGTGTGGGCAGGCTCAATAGAAGGGCTATGGATGCGAGGGTATTTATCAGGAGGTTGCCCTTTCTCTATCGGTTCCATAATCTTTATCTGTGATATATATTTTGAAAACTATTGTCGCTGTCGTTCCTTTAATTGAAGTGGCAACTTGCTTTCCTTGGTGTGTCGGCTTTACCATGGAGGCAAGTTTTTTCCTGATGTTATCATTGGCTTCGTGGGTAGCAACCATATATTCTCTGTATATAGTCGTGTGCATATTGCACTTTTTTATCATTATTGTTAATTTTCTTTTAACTATGATGAAAGTTTTTTGTTTTTTTCCATTCTGGAGATAACCAAAATCCGGCACCAGTTCACCCTAGACTGCGCCAATATCGTTTAGTGAAGGGATTCCCAACCGGTGTGCCTCAGCACATTGGGGTGCCATAATACTGGCTAGGGGTGCCGCGAGATTTGGATGGGATTACAGAAAACAATGAGAAAAATGGGGGATTCGCTGAAAAAAAGACACACGTTTTGTATAGATTCTAGCAGGGTATTATTCCGTTGTATATTTGTGTTTTATAGATCGCAGTTGGGGTATCCAGCCGTTGTCATCTTCCATTTCACTAACTTTCTGCTTAACGCCTTCCCTAGGTATTAATTATTATATCACGTTGGAAAAAGGATACTTGATTGTGTCAAAAATGTAAAAATTACCGCAGCTTCGATCGTTCCGACAACATCTTGTATCTACCATTATTACTACTCTTTTGCAAACTTATATTCTAATCAAACACTTTCATTCTCAAGAAGAATGTTCATGTTATTATCCTTGTGATATCTGATGTTATATCTTACCTTACTCCATTGTATATTTGTGTTTCATTCACTGCATGTGAGGTAGGGTGCTGTTGCCATTCTGCATTTCATTAACTTTCGGGTATAACGTCTTTTCCATGTATTGATTATTACATCACATTGGATAAAAAATAACTTATTGGATCACATGTATAAATCTCCTTCTTTAGCTTTGTAAGGATGATTCGTAATCTTTATTTATGTATTTTCAAACAAATACACTTTGCCTGCTGATTGTGTCAGGCCAACCACCTATTATTTGTATTGCTACCTTACCATCCTCACGGATGTTACTAAGTCTGGAACCGGCTCCAGAGCCCGTTTTTATGGGCTGCTAACGCAAGAGCCCGTGTCTTGCATAAGGCAAGGTAATCTTAAAGCAAGCAAGCAAGAGCCTTTATTCTCTTCTGGGGTTCCAATAAGAAAAAATCTAATTTCTCCAGAACCGAAAAGGAACCAGGTTTAGTCGATGAAGTCTTTGCGGTGCCTCGTCCTGGCTTCGGACTCCTGCGATGGTCGTCATGTTGCTGCCATCTCATCATCCTTCCGTCCTTCGTCCTTTGTATATGATATCTCTCATTCACAGCCATAACTAACCTACCGGCTGCTCTTATGCAAGAGGCCCTGCTTGCTATTTTGACTAATAGCAAGGCAATCTACAATCAATCAATCAAAAGCCCGTGGCTTGCACACTTTATGTAATTGCCGCTCTAATACCTACCTATCTACCTGTCATCTTATTCTCTTTTCGGGTTACAATAAGAAAAGATCAATTAATCCAGGACCGAAGAGGAACCGGGTTTAGGAAGGCCTTGTCTGCTTTGCGGCGCTCCTCGACTGAACCTAGGACTCCACCCACGGCCGTCTTGTTGCTCTCATCCCATTATCATCCTATATGATTTTCACTATGACAACCTTATCCCACTTACGGGCTGCCGAAAGGGCAAGAGCCTATGGTCTCCTTACAAGGGAGGCCAATCTAGATCCATCCATCCATCCTGTAATCTTATTTCGGGCTGCCAACTCAAGAGGCCGTGTCTAGCATACGGCAATGCTATCTAAAACTACCGAACAACCGAACCTGTCATCTTAACATTTTCTTCAGCGCCTTACCACAAAGAAGCCGTGTAGTGTGTGTTACGCAAGGAAAGAATATATATATATATATATATATATATATATATATATATATATATATATATATATATATACACACATATATACACACAATATTGCAAGTTTATGTAATCTAGCTATTTATATTTTCACTGTCATATTATTATTATTATTATTATTATTATTATTATTATTATTATTATTATCATTATTATTACCTTCCCACCTAGACTGCAAGATGCACTCATATATTTTCTATCTCTTTCTACGGAGAAACTTGATTGGATTGTATCACCATTTGAATTAGAAGACATTGCAGAAAAACTAGATTTCATAGCTAGTGAGCGAGATGAATTAATTGATCTCTGCACGGATCCCAAATTGAAAGTTGGATTTCACAAGAATGAGACATTAATGGATGGTGTTTTTTTTTTTTTTTGGGGGGGGGGGTTGGGTGATGGGATTAGCAGAGGAATATCCAAACTTGTCGAAAAAAGTCACAAATCTAATTTTGCCCTTCTCAGCCTCATATTTGTGCGCGCAAGCTTTTTCAGTAATGGCAAAAATAAAATCCAAAGCAAGAAATAGACTCCTGAGTCTTGAGGAATATATGCATGCTGCATTATCAACTATTAGGCCTGATATCAAAACTTTGTGCTATAAACATCAACTGCAACTCTCATATTAATAGTGAAATAACAGTATGGTGTTCTCCCATTGTTGGTGCTCAGTTTACTAATTTAGTACTTTTAACATTTAATTAACAGTACTTGTGTATTTCATTATTTCTTTAGCTCTATGAATATATTTAATTTTTTTTTTATTTTTGTCTATTTCAAAGAAATCAATAATGGAGGATATCTATGTGTATGTTCATTCTTTATATGAATAAAATAGATTAAACATTTTTAATTCATTAGTTATGTCTTTTCTCTAATATATTCTACCTTGAAAAGAAAAAGTAGACTATTTGATGTGATATTTCTAATAAGGGTGCCGCAATATTCTAATTGCCTTCACTAGGGTGCCTTGGGTCTAAATAAGCAGCCCAATTTAGTACTTCCTTTGAAAAACCAAAGTTTTTTTTACTTAATAAAAAATCGATTTTGAGCGAAGCGAAAAATCTATTTCTGGGTGAGATAGCCATGTCGTCCTGATGGAAGGTTCCTTTTAAGTAGCTTCCTAGGGCATATTTTACTACAGTGATATTCCCAGAGAATTTAACTTAAGGTCTCCAGAATTCTAACTCCTGGCGCGAATATCCTTAAAGTTTTCCTCTTAGGATATTGCATAATATCAGGGGACGTATTCTTGACACGCCACATAGCAATCTGCACCCCCATAGCGTTTACGCTTCGAGGGGGAAAGTGGCAAAATAAAAGAGGAGTCGTTATAAAGTTCCCTTCCTCCGTTACTGTTTGAGTACCCAGATGGCGCTATAATCGCCGCCATCTTTTTTCCTTGTAGCGTTAAGACGGTACTTATGGATACAGTATTATTGGGAGGGATCCTGCCAAGGCCTTTCATAGAAAGGAGGGCGGGACCATCAGGACGACATGGCTATCTCACCCAAAAATAGATTTTTCGCTTCGCTCAAAATCCGTTTTTTGGGCTCAGGCCATGTCGTCCTGATGGAAGTTTACCAGAGCATTAATGTATCCGTGGATTTCCCAGTTGTGCCTTAAACCTCAAGACAATATTTCCTTGGTCATGTAGACCTAAGAAACCTATGACATTACCGTTATATGTCATTTCATCTAATCATAGACTATGTTAGTGCTTCCTGCCCCCTACAGGGAAGAGTCAAACTAGACTCGGGAAAAAAGTCTCGAAGTATGCATATTTCATATGACCTACCTAGCAATCAAAAGAGCATACAGGTCTCACTGTATGCCTTTAGCCAAAATTTGTATTTGTAAACGAACACGAGTTCATGTCAGCCACCATAGCATCTGAGGTATATCAGTTATATACCGCAAAAGACAAGTTTGTATCTTGTATCAAAACAAGTTAAGTCTAGCTAGAAAGGTTTGTTTACATATAGGAACAAAGTTACTACCTTTGCTCAATATTATTATGCAGAATAATAAGGAATGGAAGGAATGCTCACACATAACTTTATTAAAAGTGTTTAGGGCGAAATAAGATGCGCAAAAAAGGTTAATCATTTATTGTCAGACAATAAATAGAAATTCAGCATACATTTCATGATAAAAAATGCAAGCGAAATAAAATTTTCCAACATAGACAATACAGTATAAATCAGAAATACTTGTTTTATCTGAAAACAAAAATTTTTGCCACTCCAATGAAAATTTTATAAAGTTTCTAATGTCTTTCTGAGAGTTCTGTCTATTTACACTTAGGTAAAAAACACACGGCACTTAGTGTTCAGTCTATGTTTCATCACCTTTGTACACTGGAACAGTCCATAATGTCACCTTGATGACATTTCACTTACCATGTTGCACTATAGTGTGCCCACATGTACACCCTTAGAATTACAGTCCCAAATACTTCACTGTTCCTCGCAGCACTAAGCGACAAGTTTTAGTACACTACCTTCCGCCACCATAAAATCCATCGAGATTTCCTTTGGGTTTCTTGCCATGACAAAGGCCACCCATTTCTTCCTGGATGACTCGTATTGCCTTCTGGTAGATTTTGACTTATACTCCTCTAATAAGTCTATACTCTCTTTCGAGATCCCAAACCTTTTCTTTACTGTTAGGGAGAGAAAATCATGAGATGAAGGTCTTGGGTTTTCTGTAATGAAGCGAAGACAGTCTACTTCTGTACTTGTTGAGACAGAACTGGGTCCGGCAGGGGCATCAGTCTCGGCTTTAATTCCAATATTAACGGGAACCAGTTGCTCCAGGGCCATTTGGGAGCCACTAGGGCTGCTGTTCCTTGAAAAGATCTCAGCTTGTTGAGGACCTTCATCAGCAGGTTGGAAGGAGGGAACAGATAAATCCTGGTCCATTTGTTCCAGTCGAGGGATATGGCGTCCACTGCTTCCGCTAGAGGGTCCTCGTACGGGGCCACGTATCGAGGAAGTTTCTTGTAGTCGCTCGTCGCGAAAAGGTCGATCTGCAGTTCCGGGACTTGATGTAAGATGAAGGAGAATGATCTTGCGTCTAGGGACCATTCTGACTCTATCTGAGCTATCCTGGATAGAGCGTCTGCTGTCACGTTGTGGAACCCTTGAATGTTAACTGCTGATAAGTGCCCTCTCTTCTTTTCCACTAAACGGAAGATGGCCAACATCACTTGGTTGAATTGAGGTGATCTCGAGCCTTGATGATTCAAGCATCTCATTACCACCTCGCTGTCTAGAATCAGTCTTATATGGACTGAGGGGCGAGGGGATAATCTCTTCAGTGTGAGGAAGACTGCCATGGCCTCCAAAATGTTGATATGGAAGGTCTTGAATAGAGAGGACCAAGTTCCTTGAACTTTCCGTTGATGAGAGTGACCTCCCCATCCTTCTAATTATGCATCCGCATGGATGATGACTGAGGGTGGAGGCGGTTGCAGAGGTGTTGACCTCTTAAAGTTCTTGGCCTCCGACCATGGCTTGAGAAGTGATTGTAGTTGACTCGGTATTGGGCTTCTTAGATATCTTCGAGCGTTTGATGTGTATCTTCTCCAGACTCCTGATGCATCTTTTAACTGTGCTCTTAGCACTGGGTCTGTCACTGTTGCAAACTGAAGGGAGCCCAGCAATCTGTCCTGTTGGCGTCTTGAAATCCTGTTGGATTTTAGAAGTCTCTTGACAGATCCCGCTATCTCTCTCCTCTTCTTTAATGGAATGGAGAGGCGATGTGACTGTAAGTCCCAATGTATGCCTAGCCATTGAAACTTCTGAGCTGGAGATAGTCGAGACTTTTTTGCTGTTGATCTTGAATCCTAGATGTTCCAGGAACTGGATCACTTTCTTGAATGCTTGCATGCATTTCGTCTCGGATGCTGCCCACACCAGCCAATCGTCCAGATGGGATACCACCTGGACCCCTTGTAGGCGTAGTTGTTGAACGACTGCTTCTGCAAGCTTCGTGAAGATCCTTGGGGCTATGTTTAGCCCAAAGTGGATGGCTCTGAAAGCGTACTTTCTTTTTTGTTGCCTGAATCCTAGGTAGGAGGAGAGTTGGCGATTGATCGGAATGTGCCAATAGGCATCTGCCATGTCTATGGAGACTGTTTATGCCCTTTTGGGCAACAGAGCCCTTATGTGTTGAAGGGTCAGCATCTTGAACTTGTCGTTCTCGATAAACTTGTTGAGTGGCGACATATCCAGAATGACTCTTGAGTTTGTCTGAGTCCTTCTTGGGAACACAAAACAGCCTTCCTTGGAATTTGATGGACTTTGCCCTCCTTATCACCCATTTGCTCAAGAGCTCCCTGGTGTATTCTTCCAGAACGGGGGTGGAGTGTTGGAAGAATTGAGGAAATGATGGTGGAGCTGTCTTCCAGCTCCAACCTAGTCCGTTCTTGATTAAGCTGTGGCCCCAGGGATCGAAGGTCCAACGATCCCGGAAGAGTCGGAGTCTTCCTCCTACCGGAAGCATCTCATTGCTTCTGGTTTCCGGAGGGCTTGCCTCCTTGACTGCATGCTCCCCTACCCCCTCTTCCTCTCGAGGGACGTCTAGAGGAATCTCTACCTGACCCCCTACCTTTAGGGCGGAAGGTGGTGCTCTGCCTCTCTTAGGCGGGAGTAAAGGCTAGTGACTGAGTCACCACCTGCTGGTAGGTGGGTTGGGGCTGTGCCGCCAACTGTGGCACTGCGGTCATGGGAAGTTGTTGTTGTTGTCTAGCAGGGTGAGATGGCACTCTTGGCCTCTTTGTCTTCCTCTTCGGTTGGGGACCCCCATCCGGAGAAGACTTCCTCTTAGCCGACATGCCCCACTTCTGGAGAAGATTTCTATTCTCCGTGGCAGACTTGTCGACTATTTCTTTGACCAATTCATTTGGGAATAGGTCTTTTCCCCAGATATTGGAAGATATCAACTTCTTGGGTTCGTGTTTGACCGCAGCCGAGGCAAACACGAACTCTCTAAAAGCCCTTCTTGCCCTAACAAAGCTATAGAAGTCTTTTGTTAGGGTTGCCAAGTGTGTTTTGGCTATGACCTTGAACATATCTGGGGATCTCTGTTCACTGGCCATTGCCTCCATGGTCACCTGGAGGGACAGAGAGGCAGCAAGCCTCTCCTTTGTATCCTGTTCCCTACACAGGAGAAACTCAGACAACTTGGGAAGGTTTTCGCTAAACTGACGTCCAGCGATATCACCCTCCAACTTCCCGACTGAGAAGGTAAGCTGAATATCCTTCCAGTCCTTGTGATCCGTTGGCAAAGCTAGGGAAAGGGGTCTACACTCCTCCAGTGTAGGGCAAGGTTTCCCAGCTTCCACTGCCTTAATCACCGCCTTAAACCCTTTTTCAGCAAAGGGGAAGGCCATAGTTGCTGGAGCAAGAAAAGAGGGATGTTTCTTGCTCAGGGCCGGCACCTTAGAATTGGTGAAGCCCCTGTCCTTCAAACTGCTGGCTAGCAAAGCCTGAGCCTTCGTATGGTCAAGCAATATGACCTCCTTAGGCTCTGTCTCCTCCTTGGATACAGGTTCCGCCCTTAGACAAACGAAGCAGTCTGGATAGAACTCAAAGCTGGGCCAGAACTCAATGTCCTCAATAAGGACAGCTCCCAGCTTCTCTGAAATAAAAATCTTACCGTTCGTAATTGTCATGTACTCGGCATGCCTCCACGGGTTTACCTCGGAGCACGAGGGAAGATCCTTTACGTTGAGTCTCCTCTGAGACCCACGGTTCGCTGCAAGCTGAAAAATCTCCTTCCTTAGCGCAGCCTCTCTTTGTTCGCTCTTCTTCTCGAACATCTCCATCATAGCTTTGATGGCAGATAAGGTGTTGTCCGACTTTTCAGGTTGAGGAGCGGAGGACGTAGAGGGCACCGGTTCTGGGGCAGGAACCGACGAAACAGAGACTGTTTCAACTTCATCCTCTTCCGTCTCTGGAGCCAACGTTGACTCCTCATCTCGACCTTCCGCCAGAAGGTGCTTTTCGGTGTCCTCTGACACCTCTGACATCCTCTCATCTAGATGGATGTCCTTCATCGCATCCGAGACATCCGTATCCACAACTATCTGGATGCAAGGGATCTTAGGGTGAGGCTGAGGAATAACTGCATCCGCAGATGCATTGGGGAATAGACAGGCCCTCATACGCTCACTAGGGAGGTAAGGACCTGTGGCATTCTTCTGGAAGCCACGAACCCATCTTTGCAGCTTGTTCCGAGCTGCATCCCTTGACTCCGCTGTCTTGGGATTCTCAAAAGCCTCATACACCAAGTCTTTGCACACAGTACATACCTGAGGGTCCCAGTATCTGAGAGGTCCCTTAGTGATGGAACAACGGGAGTGTGACCTACACTCCAGGTGGCCGCAGAAGTCCCTGCTACGCACGTTGCAGAAGACGCTGCCGCACTTCACATGGTCCTCCTGTAAAGTGAGGAAAATAAAATGAGTATAAAGTAGTCTATCTCACTAGATAAACTAATAAATATTATAATAATATTTTCCATTTTATTTTATTGCATATAGCTTAGGATAGGTAAGCTAGAAATGAATTAGAAAAGACAGATACGTGTGTTTCCCGCCAAGCCAATTGCTGTGACCTCCCTCAACATTAACCCTATGGTTATCCTCCTCAGGAGGCCCGGTGGAAGAGTCTAGCCTATAAGGATAGAAAGTGTAACTAACACTCACTTCCAGAAGGATTAATAATGAGGGCCATGAACAACTGATCATCTATCAGTATATAGAAGGGGAATTCCTTTCCCAATCTTATAAGGTCTCAACAATAGACTGCGCCTGGACACATAGAATATGTTGGAAAATTTAACCACTGTATACTTTTATACCAGGCCGCCGGAGAAATCAATCCCCCAGCCTAGGGTCTGCCAATACAGTAAGGGGGCCGGCATCATCTAGCCGACACCCTAAACATAGAGAAACAGAGTTCCCATGCTGGCGCCATTCTAGGCAGCAGAATAATCTCAATTCTTCAGCCTAGGGTCTGCAAGCACAGGACTAGTCGACTAAACCACAGTGAGAAGGGGGATCACATGACCCCTTCAAGTGCAGTCTAGGGAGGCAAAGCCTCCTATGCCAACAAACAAGGTCTAACAGGGGAGTACATTCACCCTGTCCACCAGTTGCCGGCATACGACAAGTACTCTGAGGTTCTGACCCAAACCCAAACCCAAAGCTCACCATCAGTAGCTAGGTGAAGGGGCAGAAAACCCTAGCCTAGTCTTGCCTGAATGACAATTCGAGACAAGATCAACTAGGTTTGTAGCCATAGGCTGCACTCAGAGGGAAGGAGGGATTACCCTATATATGAAGGTAACCAGGGAGATTGTATGAAAGTATACTAAAGCCCCAAGGCTACTAGCCTAGCGACAGTGAGATTGACTACTTAACTCATCGAAGTTCTCTCGTATACTATCTTAGAAGAGGAAATTTTATATGCAATCCATATATCTTACATGTATAAATTGCCTATTATCTTCATTTAATTTTAATAACACCATGAACACTTATTATATCATGCAAGAGAGTAAACTATAACGCCTAGCTAAGAAGCCTAGCGTCAACAATATCGGCTACCTAATTCGCCGAAACTAAAATGAATACTATCGGCATAATATAATTAATTCCTAGCAATGAAGACTAAATTGCTAATTATATTTATTTAAGCTCTTATACCGGGAAAGTCGTTCTGGCTAACTAAATAACTCATGCGTTACGAACGACAGCGCCGAAGACGCCTCCGGTCTAGGCAATAGCACTGCCAAGAAATCAGATTAATTCTATTCAATTTTTTACTTTACGGCCAGAGCTAAATTTATACATCATAAGAATTCAATAATCACCGAGCTAGACCGCTACAGATAAAGGAATAAAGATGGCGGCGAATATAGCACCATCTGGGTACTCAAACAGTAACGGAGGAAGAGAACTTTATAACGACTCCTCTTTTATTTTGCCACTTTTCCCCTCGAAGCGTAAACACTATGTGTGGTGCAGATTGCTATGTGGCGTGTCAAGAATACGTCCCCTGATATTATGCGATATCCTAAAAGGATAGAATTCTGGAGACCTTAAGTTAAATTCTCTGGGAATATCACTGTAGTCAAATATACCCTAGGAAGCTACTTAAAGGAACCTTCCATCAGGACGACATGGCCTGAGCCCAAAAATGTGAATTGGTCACAATTCCATAAAGGGTTGATCCTATTGTTCGTTTACGTGAAAATCTGATTGGCATATTCGTTGTCGTGTGTTGAAATGCCGAATCAAGAACAATCTTCTGTTCAATTGTAATTGTACAAATGCTTATTTGGAGAAACAGGAGACTTATCATCTTTGGAAAAGTATTAGATGAAAATTTGATTGGGATAAGAGCTGTAGCTCAGATAGTTTATGCTTCAATTAAAAAGGAATGGAATTTGAAAATAAAAGAAACCATTTTTGGTACAAGCCAGGAACATAAATGATGGGGTACCCTTGTGTCTGCCAACACTTTGGTGTAGAATAATTTCCTCCTTTGCCTAGACCAGATGGGTTTGTCCCTCACTGTTTAATAGGAAAGGCAACCCTTTTGGTTGATGTGTTGACAGTAACCAGAATAATGAACAACTCAGTCCCTAGAAATTATAACCCATTTACTGGACCTAAATTATTATAGAGGTGTAGACCCAACTGATATTTTGCTTTTTTTATAAAGATAACAGATTTCTTACATCCGTAGGCATGTTATTTTTCGCAAATTAGCAAAATTATATTCTTTTTGCACTTTTTGGAAAATTAGTTGTTACTCCATTGAGTAAATGTTTTGGGTTAGGGTAGCTCTTCCCCTGTTAATTGCCACCTAATTTCCATAAATCCCATTTTCCCTATAGTTTTTAACGTCTGTTAAAAGGTTTAGATATGCGTGTTGAAGATAATCATCTGTTCCTCAGTTTGCAGTTTACCAGAGGCCTTGGAGCATGTGACACCCATGTTACAATCTCTAATGCTCTACAGAAATTTCATGAAAGTGGTCAGGATGTTCGTAGGATTGGCATTTATCTTAGTGGTGCTTTGCACCGTGTTAACCATGAAGCCCTTGTTTTCAAACTTGACAGATAGGGAATAGGTAGGTTTTTAACATCAGTATTGAATTTTCAAGGGTGCATGTAGATGAGCACAATATTGACTATAGGAATGCAGTATACTAGAAGTTTTATTCCAGTTGGGACCAGATTATTGAATGATCTTCATAATCTGATGGCTAAACTGATTGGGCTTAAACTTGTAACAGTTGCATGTGTGTTCAACAGGTTAAGTTAATCTCATTTCATAGTTTATGTATTACGTAGCCCTTAACGATGTTACTGATCTTAATTTGTTTTATTATGTTTTTTTTTTTTATTATATCTCCTTCATACTTTATTCGTTACTTTCCTATTTTCTTGCCATATTTGGCTGCATTCTCTGTTGTAGCCCTTGAGCTTGCAGCATATTATTTTCCTATTAGGGTTGTAGCTTGGCTAGTGGTAATAGAAATCATATATATATAGGCTACTGTATATGTGTGTATAGAGATATGTATTTATATATAAAGTACTAGAATAATTAATAGTGAACATATTTATATATACATATATGTATAAATGTATTTATATACACACATGTAAATATATATATATATATATATATATATATATATATATATATATATATATATATATATACACATATATATATATATATATATATATATATATATATATATATATATATATATATATATATATGTATATATATACATATATATATACAGTGGTACCTCTACATACGAATTTAATCCGTTCCAGAACCAACTTCGGATGTAGAAAATGTTCGGATGTCGAAACGAATTTTCCCATAAGAATACATTGAAATAGGATTAATCCGTGGTTGAGCCCAAAAACCTATGATAACTTCTTAATAAACTACTACACATAATTTTCCCATGAGAATAATGAACACTAAATTAGATAATAGACATGTAAATAAGAAGAATAGACATGTAAATAAGAAGAATTAGCAAAAAAATGATAAATAAGAAACGGGTTTTTAGCGTCACTTTACCTTAGAAACTCCAGCGCAGGTGTTGTTAGTCTTGCTACGCAGAGAGGAGACGGACGGGCGGCGAGGAGGTAGAGAGGTTAACTACGATAAACGTACACTACCGTAACTTATTCTAACTTACACTAAGTGAACTTTAACATAACTTAGCTTATTTTTTTTTTATTTTTATATTTTATATTTTTTTTTTTACATTTTTTTTTTCTTTTTGATGATTACGTAATTTTAATCACTTTCACTCTCTACATTTAGAATTGACTGAATTTCTTTCGCTTCACTCTTTTCCGTTTTCTTTGTTTCACTTTCTTCCGCTTCACTCTTTGCCGTTTTCTTCGAAATACTTACATCCTCTTCATCACGAGTTTGCTTCGCAGTTTTTTTAAAGAAATTATCGATAGATAATTGCTTGGTACAGCTTTTCAGAATGTTTCGAAAGTGAGTTAGGCAAATATCATCGAATTGAGAAACTACACGACAAACCTGCAATTTCTTTGGATGGTATTTGTCGATGAAGTCGACCACGTCTTGATATTTTCCTAACACCTCTTTTATATGCGCCGAACCTAACACATGTTCTACCTCCTCGCTCCCTTCCTCGTCATCACTCATGTGCTCCGACATAGCATGGAGTTCCTTGAGCTCATCCGTGGTAAGTTCGTCGTGATGTTCGGCGACGAGTTCCGTAACGTCATCTGCGTCGACCTCCACACCCATGGACTTGCCAAGGGAGACGATTTCCTCTACGGCTTCCGCTGCACCGACCACGGGATCAGGTTCGGGGTCAAAACCCTCGAAATCTCGGGGAGAAACTGCATCAGGCCACAGCTTCTTCCAGGCAGAATTGAGGGTCCGTCGGGTTAATCCCACCCAAGCCTGATCTATGATCTTCAAGCAGTGCACGATGTTGAAGTGGCCCCTCCAAAATTCACGCAAAGTTAAGTTGGTGCTTTGCGTGACATTAAAGCACTGCTTAAATAAGTGCTTGGTGTACAGCTTCTTAAAATTAGAGATTACTTGCTGGTCCATGGGCTGGAGGATAGAAGTGGTATTCAGTGGAAGATACAGCACCTTTATGAACTTGAATTCATCGAAGATATCATCTTCAAGTCCGGGGGGGGGGGGTGAGCGGGTGCATTGTCAAGGCATAGTAGGCACTTTAAAGGCAATTTCTGTTCATGAAGATACTTCTTCACAGAAGGGCCGAAAACTTGGTTAACCCATTGCACAAAGAATTGCCTAGTGACCCAGGCCTTCGAGTTGGATTGCCAGAAAACATGAAGCTGATCCTTATCGACGTTGTGTGCTTTAAAGGCCCTAGGGTTCTCTGAATGGTAAACCAGTAAGGGCTTGACTTTAAAGTCCCCGCTAGCGTTGGCACATAGGGCAAGAGTCAACCGATCCTTCATTGGCTTATGCCCAGGCAATTTCTTCTCTTCGGCAGTGATGTAGGTTCGACTCGGCATCTTCTTCCAAAACAGCCCGGTTTCATCACAATTAAACACCTGCTGCTCTACGTAGCCTTCTTCCTGCACGATCTTTTCGAAGTTCTTGACAAAGTCAGCTGCAGCTTTGTGTCCGCACTATCAGCCTCTCCGTGGCGAACAACTGAATGAATCCCGGACTGTTTCTTAAATTTCTCGAACCAGCCACGAGATGCCTTGAAATCATCTGAGGAAGGCTTGGTTGAACTCTTCCCAGCATCACCCCCAGAGCTCTCCTCCTTCAAGTCCGTAAAGATGGCGTGCGCCTTCTCGCAGATGACGGTCTCGGTGATGGTGTCGCCAACGATCTCTCTATCCTTAATCCACACTAGTAGAATTCGTTCCATCTCTTCTATGATAGGGGTACGGCGTTTGGAAATTATGGTGATCCCCTTAGAAGGTTTCACTGCTTTAATAGCTTCCTTCTGTTTAAGGATTGTCGAGATCGTCGACATATTACGGCCATACTGTTTAGCAAGTTCACTCATGTTTTTCAATAATTTCCTGCTTAATTTCTAAAGAAAGCATTTCCTTCTTCCTTTTCTCACCACTACCACTACCACTGGCAAAACTAAGCCTTTTAGGATCCATACTTTACGTAAATTACCATTAAAGGATGCACGTAAAAAACCACGATTAAAACAGAGTTAATAGCAGAACGCACAGAGCACAACCGCAAGAAGCCGACGAGAACAGAGGACTGACCCAAGACCCGCTAATTGAGCGTCCCTCCGAGGTCGATGTGCTGCCTTCTATCGGCGGAAATAAAAAACACTTCAGGCGCTATGAGCACCGACTACGCGTACGAGTATTGTTTACTTCGGGTGTCGAAAAAAACATTCGGGTATAGAGTCGGAACGTGTTCGAATTGTACTTCGCGTGTCGAAAAATTCGGATACAACCGTACGACTAAAATTGCTTACTTCGTGTGTCGAAAAAAAATTCGGGTGTAGAGTCAAAAATTTGCTTGAATTTTACTTCGGATGTTGGAAAATTCGGATGTAGATACGTTCGGATGTAGAGGTTTCACTGTACATATACATATATGTATATATATATATATATATATATATATATATATATATATATATATGTGTGTGTGTGTGTGTGTGAGTGTATGTGTGTCATCATCATCACTAGTCGTTGCTTTCTATGTCAGTCTATTGCCGCAAATTATCTTAGCTTAGCAATCATTCCTCTTCTCTTCCTTTCCCTGCTTCATTTGCATTCTGTTTGTCCATCTATTACCGATATGTCATTCTCATTTTATGTACTGTTCTTTTCCATACTTGTTGAAATATCCACTACTTTAGTTTGCTTTCCTTTCCATGTTACCTTTTTCTGTCTCACTTTTAATCCCATCATTATTCTTTCCTTTGCTCTTTGGGTAGTAAATAGCTTATGTTTTAAGGTTTTATTAAGGCTCGAAGTTTCTAATGCATAAGTTAATACTGGTAGGACCATTTGATTAAATAATTTTCTTTATAGATCAAGTGGCATTTTGCCTTTCATAATCTCCTTTTGTTTACCAAATGTTCTCCATCCCATGCTTATCTTTCTTTTAATTTCTATCTTATGTCCAGGGGCAACACTTACTGTCTATCTTAAGTATGTATATTCATAATCAATCTCTAAAGGTTCTTTCATAACCCTTATTGATTTTTTGTCTTTGCATCTTCATTGAAAGTTATCTTAGTTTTATTCATAATAATTCTCAGACCCAAGTTTCTGCTTTCTCTATTCAAATCTTCTATAATCTTTTGTAATTCCTCCCATGATTCACTAAATAGAACTATGTCATCTGCAAATATTAAGTTGTTCAGGTATTCCTAATCTAAATTCTTATAAACCCTCATCTACAGTATTACGGTATGCTGTGAATAAGTTAGTAGAGATGCGGTTTCCCTGTGTAACTCTTTTTTTCCATCTGAATTTTCTCACTGTCTTTATGTAGTTTTAAGATTGTTGTTCTACCCGTATATACTGTATATCTTCAAGCGTTCTAACATAAGATTCATCTATTCCTTCCATTTGAAGGGCTTTTATTACTGCTGAAGTTTTCTCAGAATCTAGAGCTTTCTCGTAGTCTATAAATTCCATACATGGTCAGTTGTTGAATACATGCTTATAAAAGCTGCCTGATCTCTTGGTTGATTAAGTTTAGTATACATTTTGTCTATATAATTTACATATTACTGAGAGTAAACGTATTTGGCAGTATTTTTCAGGTCTTTTGTCTCCCCATTTTTGTGAATTAGTGTAATGATAATTTTTCCAAGCAGTAGGTTCAAGCATTCTTACAAACATCTTATGTTAAGTTCAGCGAGTTTTATTATTATAAAATCCCCTCCATCTATTTATCATCAAATAAGTTTTTATATCATCTTCTCCTGCACATTTGCTTCTTTTCATACCTTTTAATTTTTTCTTTATTTTTCCTATTGTTTCTTTTGGTACCGGCTCAAGTGTTTCATTATTTTCTTTTGTATATGAATTTTATCCATTTATATTTGTATGCATATATATATTTGATATATATATATATATATATATATATATATATATATATATATATATATATATACATATATATATATATATATGTGTGTGTATATATGCATATAATATATACATAATCTATATATATATACATATATATATATATATATATATATATATATATATATATTGCACACCAATCCCCTCGTAAAGGGGTTTACCGCCTAAGAGCTGTTAACCACCCAATCCTCAGGAAGTTTTATGGGATGATGTTAACTAGAACCCATTTTTAAAACTAATTGCAACTGCCACATCTACCTAATTCGCTGCTTTTTACAAACGGTGCGACTGGTTATGTAATATTTCTTTTTCAAATGGGATACATTCCGAGAACAGATATATCAAAAATCACTTCCACATATATACTTCAATTTTTTAATAATGGATGAACATTCTGTGCAGAAAACTTGCAGATTAACCCCTTGATACATTGACCCAGAAGGTTCATAACTATTATGACAAGCTCTTACTATATGATACATATTATTATTCATATTTATCCTACGCACATTTTTTTTTTTTCCACTTCGCGGATACTGTGACAATCTTGAGAATATCATTTTCATATCTTACTTATTTCATAATTTGTACACAGTTAAGTAAACGGCCTAATTTCCAAAGCTTCCATGCTTCATATATATCCATATGAAAAACATTTGTTTGTCAAGGATTAAAATTCTACGATTAGTATGAGCGTAAGTCCTCGAGCAACACAAAATGAACATGAAAGAAGTCAACTTAATGAACATCCTTCCTTTTTCTCTCCTTCCAAGTGACTTCACCCCATCTCAACGGTCCTCCTCAACTTGTTTTTCTTCCTTTTATTCTCATGTCACAAGTTTCTGTAAAGTCGTCATCTTGGCACTTCGTTTTTTTTTTTTTTTTATCAACTTTACTTTTGAGTAAGTTACGAGGCCGTCAACAGATGGCGTTACCAGCCACCGGGAAGAGGAAACGAAGCCTTAAATGAGGTTTTCTGAGGTGACCGTTGAAAGGAAAAGTTTCGATATTTTTTCGAGAGTGAGAAAATGTCAACAACCGATGAAGTTTGATTTCTGGCGTAAAAGGAAGAGAATAAAGACATGTTGAGTATGGAAAAATTGTTAACAAGGTGCTAGTAATTGCTTAGGGTCTTATTCGAAGATTTTCGGAGAATGGTTGCTCTCTGGATTTGGTTCTATTTCCATAATGAGCTGAATATATATATATATATATATATATGTATATATATATATATATATATATATATATATATATATATATATATATATATATATATATATATATATATATATATGTATAATCTCCAACGCCTATTGACGTAATGGGCCTCGATTAGCTGTCGTCAGTCGTCTCTATCTTCAGCTTTTAATTCACTACTTCTCCATTCATCATCTCGGAATTTACGCTTCATAGTCCTCAGCCATGTAGGCCTGGGTCTTCCAATTCTTCTAGTACCTTGTGGAGCCCAGTTAAATGTTTGGTGAACTAATATCTCTAGGGGAGTGCAAAGTGCATGCTCAAACCATTTCCATCTACCCCTCGCATGATCTCATCCACATATGGCACTCAAGTAATCTCTTTTATATTTTCATTTCTAATCCTGTCCTGGCATTAAACTCCCAATATTCCTCTGAGGGTTTTTATCTCAAATATATTAGATCTGTTGGAGATTGTTTCATTGTCATAACTTGACTCTTGTGTCCATACAGTAACACTGATCTCATTAAACTGATATATATTTAGATTTTATATGTAATTTCAGGCGATTTGATATTCAAATTTTAATTAACGTAGCCATTGTCTGATATGTTTTTATTTCAAACTTTTATTAATTTCCAATTTTAAAGACCCTATATTAGAGATCATAGTTTGAATGATTCTACCTCATTAATCCTTTCTTGTTCCGTGGATATTTCATCTTCCATTGCGTATTCCATTCTCATCATCACTGTCTTTCTTCTATTTATCTTGAGCCCAACCTCCTGTGATATTTCATGCATTCTGGTAAGAAAGCATTGCAAATCTTGTGGTGTTCTGCTACTAAGGACAGTATCATTGTCATATTCTTAGTCAGCTAATTTTCTATTGCCAATGTAGTCCAGTCCTCTACCATCTCTATCTGTTCTACTCCTTACAAAATCTGCGAGGAGGATAAACAACATAGGTGACAACACATTCCTTTGGAGTACTCCTCTGTTTACTGGATATCCTTTTGACAGGACTTCCACTATCATTGACTTTGCACTTGCTATTCTCATGAACAGACTTAATCGAATTTACATATCTAAGAGGAATTCAATAACGCGGGACTTTCCACAAAATTGGCTAGTGCCATCAGAAGTGGATAACTATATTCTACACACTGCGGTACAACATGTCTCAAAATGAAACTTTGGTCAGTACCACTTCTACCTTTTCTAAATCCTGCTTGTTCATCTCTCAGCTTTTTGTCAATCTTTCTCTCTAGCCTCTTTAGAATAAGCAT
>NC_090742.1:83467137-83482137 GCF_036898095.1 Palaemon carinicauda | reverse complement strand
GAAAATTGCCAACTAATAAAACCAGATATTTAAGTATCATAAATTATACTCCTATATATACTGATTTAATTATTTTGATATTATATACTTGAGGTATTTGAAATATTATGAAATAATATCAACGTCACCCCGCAATCCTAATGATTTTTTTTCTATCAAAATTTCTCTCCATATACGTCTCATTATCCCATAATTTTTCCCAGTTAGTACACAAGGTCCCACAGCCCAGTCCGCCTAGCATAGTCTTAATGATGTCGGTAAATACTGTTATAGTAGGGGTAACGGAATTTTCACCCGTTTTGTTATTCATTAGTCTCATCTATGTTATCTTTAAGTGTAGATTTATTCTCTTTTCATTTTTTTTCACTGGCAATCATGCCATTGTTTTGAAGTATGGCAGTGGAGGCATCAGACAGTTGGTTTGATCCATGAGAATTTGGTAACGTTATAACTAACAAGAACAACAACAACAACAACAACAACAATAATAATAATAATAATAATAATAATAATAATAATAATAATAATGTAGATATAATGATGATGAATACAACTGTTTTGATGTAAGACCCATCAGTAGGTTTTATGTATAAAGGAAACATTCCTGAACCTAGAGGCTGGGTCACAATTTCCTGGTCGGTTTAACAACATTTTCTTGGTGCCTATTTATGTGATGTTGACTCCCATGATAGGGTAGTAATCTCTTTTAACGGAAACATAAATTGGCAATGAATGTACTCTTGTGTGCCGAATCCCAAGAGTCAATTTCTTCTCTTCATAACACTCAAGTTAATGAGCTGGTAATGCTTTAGTGCATTATGAGTGTTTTCCTTATAATGTCCATTTATCATTTAAGACAAAAGAGGAAGAATAATTTACATGTTGATTTGTTTTTGAAAGTTTTATTCAGTGATGTGATTTTTGTTTAGAATATCATTAATTGTTAAGGCGAAATCGCACGTATTTATTAATAGTAATAGTATTTATACAAATATTTCCGGATGCATATGTATCTGTTAGAGTCGAAATATAACCTCATTTTCTTCTTTATTCCATAACCCTTTATTAGATATGCTTACCATTATATGCTTTGAATCCAGGTGGGACATAAATGAAGACACATTTACCTTCTATGACGGAATTCAAACATACGTAATACGCTCAACTATTCAAGATCGTACATAAATTTTTTTTGTATATATTATGCTTGTATCTGCGCTCTTCCCTCGCACTAAAATGAACCAGAATAAAGATGTCTGCGTTTTTCCTCTCTAACATTGTCTGTTTCTCGAACATGAAAATTCCTGTTGCCTTGAGGTTTTGTATAGAAAGGAGAGTGTTCTTTAATAAAGTTACTCAGTTGATTGCATCCTGCCTTTGAGTCATGACCTTTCTCTCGGCCGTCACATTGGTGACCCCGGAAGTCGACTCGCTCCCACCGCCTTCCACCCCCACCCCCCTCGCCCCTCCATCGTTGGTACTATGGCGGACTCTACGGAAGTTGGCGCTGCGGCTCCCCCATTGAAACTTTCGTCATTCGACAGCGGAGAGGCGTTTGCTTGGTTTCAGCGCGCAGAAGTCCAGTTTCGCATCAACGGCGTGACTCGCTCAACCACCAAAGCAGATTATGTTCTCGCGGCGATACCCGAGGACACCTTCCCAGAAATATCCGACTGGCTTTGTGAACAAGGAGACACCCCAATAGCGTATGACGCCCTCAAAACATACCTTCTGCAGCAGTACTCGCCGTCGCCAACCACCTGTATAGCAAAGCTTTTTCAGCTCTCTCAACAACCGTTGGGGGACCAAAGGGCTTCGCTTGCCCTCAGGAAAATGACCAGTATCGCGCGCCTTCAACCTGCCACAGACGGCTCTCCTCCTGAGGTGAACCTACTTCGTGCCCTTTGGATACACCGTATACCCGGACCTATACGCGCTGCCATACCCGATGTCGATAGTTTACCCATAAAGGACTTGATGACCAAAGCCGACGCCCTTATGGACAGCCACTTCAAGACCTCCACCAACGCCTCCACCCCTGACGAAGAGGATGCCTATACAACGTCAACCGAAGCTGACATGAATGCCGTAGGACATACACGCCTACCCCGTGACGTGGCCGAAGCGGCGACAAAGCCACCCAACACCCACCAATCGCTCGCGCCCCAACAAATGACTTCTACAGCCACTTACTACCTCACATCCGCCGCAGTTTTGCTACTACCACTTCAGATTCGGGGCAACCGCGAAGAAATGTGCCAAGGATTGTCAGTGGCCAAAAAACGTATAAGTAGGCCATTGCTCGTGGCGGTGGCCTCCCGTGTTTCTAATCTTTTCTTTTTACATGATGCTGGAACGGGCATGTGATTCACACGATCGTACATCAATTATTTTGTATATATTATGCTTGTATCTGCGATACCCACCTACGGTTACGAGAACCTCACATTATCGTTCAGAAACGGTAAATTCAATTGAAAGTTTCTCGTTGCTGACGTCACAATGCCAATCCACGGTGCGGATTTCCTCTCTCATTTCCACCTTCTGGTTGATGTCGCCCACCGACGATTGGTCAACGCAGACTCGTACTTGTCGACACCTCTTCAACCTGCCCCCTCTAACCTCGCCCTCCACATCAGGGCACCCACGGATGACTACGCCCACCTCCTCACGTCGTACCCGGAAGTTTTCCGTCCAGAACTTCGCCAAACGCCCACGGTTCCTGCCAAGCACGGTATTTATCACCATATCAAGACGACGGGACCCAGTCTTCGCAAAATTCAGACGTCTGGCACCGGAACGATTGGCAGCCGCCAAACAGACGTTCGCCGAAATGGAGGTAATGGGCCTTTGCCAAAAGGCCTCCAGCCCATGGTCGTCACCCTTACACATCGTTCTGAAGAAAGACGGCTCCCTCCGTCCGTGCTGGGATTACAGGCACCTGAACATGCAAACAGAACCGGATCACTACCCCCTCCCAAACATTGCCGACGTGACCTCCTACCTGCACAAAGCAAAGGTTTTCTCTACGCTCGATTTCCTGAAGGGGTATTATCAGGTGCCTATGAACCCAGAAGACATCCCCAAGACTGCCATCACCACTCTGTTTGGTACATACACCTTCAATTACTCCTGTTTTGGCCTTCGTAATGCTGGGGCCACGTTTCAACGTCTCATGGATGGCATCCTGGGGGACCTCCCTTCCTGTGTATGTTATGTGGACGACATACTTGTGTTCTCCTCCTCAAAAGAGGAACACCTCCGTCACCTGCACATCGTGCTCGACCGCCTGGAACAAAACGGCCTTGTAGTCCGGTACGACAAGTGTACCTTTGGCGCCAACGAAGTGTCGTTCTTAGGGCACCGCATCACTCCTGAAGGAGTCCACCCCCTCCCTGAGTAGGTAGCAACCGTTCAGAACTTCCCCGTGCCCTCAGCTGTCAAAGCTCTGCAGAATTCTTGGCATGATCAACTATTATCACTGTTTTCTGCCAGCCATTGCCGCCACTCTTGCTCCCCTCTATGCCTCCCTCAAGGGCAAGTCAAATGACCTGAAGTAGGGTCCCCTTCAAGATGCAGCCTTCTGCAATGCAAAGAAGGCCCTATCAACTGCTGCGGCTCTCACTTTTCCTATCCCACATGCCCCTCTCCTTCTCTCCACCGATGCCAGCGACGTCGCTATTGGTGCAGTACTCGAGCAGGTGGTCAACGGCTCGCCCCGCCCATTGGCCTTCTTCAGCAGAAAACTGTCCAAGGCAGAATCGGGCTATTCTACCTTCGATCGAGAATTGCTGGCGATGCACTTGGCTGTCCGTCACTTTCGTTATTTCTTAGAAGGTACGCCGTTCGTCATTCGCACAGACCACATGCCTCTGGTGCACGCCTTTACTCGACAGTCTGATGCCTGGTCCGCCCGGCAACGCCGACATCTCTCCGCCGTGGCTGAATACAATTGCATCCTTCAATAAGTCCCTGGGAAAATGAATCCCGTTGCCGATGCCCTGTCAAGAAACACGTTGGCTGCCGTTCAACTGGGATTGGATTACAATGCCCTGGCTGAAGCCCAACGACAGGATCCAGAATATCAAGCATGTAGGACATCCTGCATGTCCCTCCGTTGGGAAGACTTCCCCCTCGAAGACTCCAACACCAGTCAGTACTGGCAGACCACGACCTTGGATTCCTGCTCCCATGCGCCGACAGGTGTTTGATTTCATTCACGGCCTTTCACATCCCTCGTGCCGTTCTACTGCACAGCTGCTGAAGGCAAAGTTTATTTGGCACGGTATTTCTAAGAATGCTAAGGATTGGGTCCATGCCTGTACTTCTTGCCAAACTTCCAAAGTACATCGACACTTGGATTCAGGAGTGGGCACCTTTCCTCAACCTCAGCGTCGTTTCGCACACATTCACGTCGACGTTGTAGGCCCCCTACCCACATCACAAGGACATCGTTACCTATTTACCGTCACCGACCGCTCCACCCGTTGGCCTGAAGCCATTCCCATGGAAACTGCAATGTCCGCCTCATGTATATCTGCCTTACTCTCTGGATGGATTGCAAGATTTGGTATCCCTGAGCATATTACTTCTGACAGGGGAACCACTTTCACCTCTCAATTGTGGACATCATTAGCGAATCTCCTGGGCATCACCCTACATCAGACAACGGCCTACAACCCTGCTGCCAATGGAATGGTTGAACGTTTTCATCGCACCCTCAAAGCAGCTTTGATGTCCCGCTGCAAGGATTGCAGCTGGTTTACTCAGCTTCCCTGGGTCCTCCTGGGACTAAGGACCACTCCTAAAGACGCCCTCGACGTCTCGGCAGCTGAAATGGTGTATGGCGACCCGTTGGCCGTCCCTGCCGAATTTTTCCCTTCTACAACCTCCTCCGATGATCTCCAGCGCATACGTCACGTCGTGGGGAAATTTACTCCATGCCGCCAGACTTACAAGCCCCCAGCGAAGCATCACATACCAACAGACTTGCACTCTGCAACGCACGTCTTCCTGCGCAACGACACTACCAAGCCACCGCTAACGCCCCCATGTACTTGTACTTGCGCTCTTGTACTTGTACTTGCGCTCTTCCCTCACACTAAAAAGAACCAGAATAAACATGTCTGCGTTTTTCCTCTCTAACATTGTCTGTTTCTCGAACATAAAGATTCCTGTTGCCTTGAGGTTTTGTATATAAAGGAGAGTGTTCTTTAATAAAGTTACTCAGTTGATTGCATCCTGCTTTTGAGTCATAACCTTTCTCTCGGCCGTCACAAAAGTTGATGTGTATCAACCACTAAAGGAAAGGATTATGTCATTTACTTTCCATCTGGAATTAAGGCTCTGATGTGCGAGTCTCAAAAGTGTGAGGAAATAGTGAAGCTGTCATTATTATTGTTGCTAATGTTGAGAACGGGGAGTTTGATATATGATGCTGAATATTTGCAAAAATCTGTAACTACTTTTCAAAAATTCTCATTAATTATTAGTTTTAATTAATCTATCATGATTGTTACTGTTTCTGTTTATTCTTTGTAGACGTGGAATTTAGTTGTAAACACTTTAAGGTACTCTTTACATTTAGAATATGATATATATATTTTTATAAATTTCCAGTTTTACTTGAGATTTTACTTGCAAATATTTCCAGGACATGCGTTATTAAAAAGTCATAGGTTTCAGAGGGTGATTAGGAATTTTTTAAAAGTTTTTATGTTTAATATCTATATTATATTTTCTTTCATCCATGAGAACCCAGAATTGAATTGTTATTTATTCTATTGTACTCTTACGACTATGACTAAGGTACAAGATAATGGAAAGGCATCTGTGCATACTGGTGATCTCAATCCTCATAGCCGGGAGTGGGGTTGCTAGATTTTGTTTCTGCGACTGATCGCCATGTTGTGAGCAAATCGTAATTGAGGCTACCTACAAGTCTAGCAATTGCTTGGATCTAGTTTACACCGATTCCTCTGGTGCTATAAGAAGCAAGGTTAGCCCTCCACTTGGGACACCTGATCTTACCATGGTTTCTTTAGCAATTAAGACTGAGAAGCCAGTCCCGAGTGTGTCATACTCTTGTAAGAATAAAATGAAATATCAAGCAGATTTGAAGGGATTTTGAAAGATGTTGTACATCTGAATGGGTCCCAATTGTATGAATGTTTGACTTGAAATAACTATTATCAGTTAAGAACCGTTACTCTGAGAGTTTATACTTCAATGTAAATGGATTAAAATCAGAGCTTAAAAGAAACCCTTTCTGGTACAACTCAGGAACATGAATGGTGACATACCCAAGGCTGCACTCTAAAGGCTGGTCTACACTATCAGTTAGCACCCGTGATTCAGAGTATAGTAACGCTGAGTACTTGGACCTCGATAGTGTAGACACAAACAACTGAAGCACCATCCCTGAACGAGGCATTACCCGAGCGAGGGGGGGCCACTTGTGTTACTAATCGCAGTAAATGATGGACATCGCTGCTTCAGCTGTACCCACTGTCAGCGATATACCCTTTGAATGAATAAAGAAAAAAAAAAACCTTACACCTAATTCAGAAATATAGAGAACCCTGCTTGTGGCAGGTAACGTGTGTACTAAAAAAAAAAATAATATGTGCTATGCTTGTCAGTGAAAAAAATAAATGCTAAATACACTCTTGAGAGACAGTCAAGAAAGAAATTAACACATTGTGTAGTTAATACAATAAGGGATTAAAGATGATTGTGAGAATCCAGGAAGTCAGGTGCTGACAGTGATAACATATTTGAACCCAAGTTATGGTGCTTCAGATACCTTAAATTTTTGAGTGACAAAGAAATTCAAAGATAGAGCACATCATCTCTCGATACCTCAGAAACTGTGAGCTGTTTAATGATGTTTAGTTTGAAATAACTATGTAAACTTATAACACCCGTTTCCCTACTATATTTATAATGATGCTTCTTTAATTAGGATAAAACATTTACATACATTCATACATATACTAATTGTTATTAGGTACAGGACAAGGCACACAGCCCATTCTCTGGCCTGACCTTTTAAAAAAAATGAGTAATAAGAGATTGAAGTATACAATATACAAAATTCTGTAAAAGGAAAAAACACATATAAGGCATTTACATTCTAATATTTTCATGTGTTTTATAAGCAACAGAACGTTACAGCTGTACTGTAATACAACAGTGCACTGTAAACCTACCCGCACACTGGAATCGAGAGAGGAGAATATAGGGAAGTCAATACAGTATGAATGGGCAAACTGATGGTCAGTGGTCACGTAGTTAAAAACAACACTTCAGTCCGAAAAAACAAGTTCAATCCTGATTCAGAGTATTCGTTGATGTGATTAATTGGTTCAAAACAAATTGCTAATGACATCATATCTTTCAGGGCAAAATCATGGCGCCATTTTTATATAAAGTATACTATCCAGTACTTGCTATCTATCTCTCAAATCTTTGGCTTAAATGGAAAAAACATCTTTTTATTGCAACGCCTGAAAAACTTAATTGTATAGCTAATATAACTGCTTGCTCGTACTCGCATGCAACATATCTTGGGAGTCAATGTAGTTGCCATTACTTTTAATATAGAAAACAAGCGGCAATATGTATCCCGCAATTTATTCGGCAATGAAGCATAACAGGCATCATATTACATAAAGCCCAGTACACACTATGATTTATGCATCAGCCTCGTGGTGCAGCAGTGGTGTTGAAAAAAAAAGTAATCCAGGCCACACTGTACTGCAACATATCTCACTTGTTTTCGCTCGCTAGTTGCCTAGTTGTAGTACAGCTTTCATTGAAAGAGGATGTATACCGATGATTTATTCTACCATGAGACTACAGTTATTATTAAAAATAATATTAAAATTATTATTGTTACTAAATTAAAAAGAAGAATGTTGGTCCTTGTCCACTCAATGGGTCTATGGTACTCATTGGCACTGGAGTTGAGCCGCCCTGACATACTTACACTTTGAGCGCTGACGCAACACTGAGCAGACACATAATGAAATTGAAATCGGGGCCGACCCATCAAGTTCCATCAACACGTTGGTGATGCAGCTTTGTGTTGAGAAAATCGTTATTCAACGCATCCATTCAACACTGCGGGCATTATGAATCATAGTGTGCACTGGGCTTAGCTTTTCACATAAAATTACACATCATCATCTCCTATGCCTATTAACGCAAAGGGCCTCGGTTAGATTTTGCCAGTCATCTCTATCTAGAGCTTTTAATTCAATACTTCTCCATTCATCATTTACTCAATGCTTCATAGTCCTCAGCTATATAGTCATTGGTCTTCCAACTCTTGTAGTGCATTGTGGAGCCCAGTTGAAAGAGTTTGGTGGACTGATCTCTCCTGGGGAGTCCGAAGAGCATTCTCTAACCATCTCCATCTACTGCTCGTTATGATCTCGTCCACACATGGCACTGAAGGATTCTGTCATATAGTTTCATTCTTAATCATGTCCTGTCATTTAACTCCCAATATTCTTCTGAGGGCTTTGCTCTCAAATCTACAAAATCTCTTGGATATTGTTTCATTGTCATACCACGACTCATGTCCATACAGTAACACCGATCGGACTAAACTGATATATTGCCTAATTTTTATCTGTAATTTCAGATGATTTTATTTCCAAATTTTACTCAACATAGCCATTGTCTGTTTTGCTTTTTTCAATCTTTCATTAAACTTAAATTCTAAAGATCCTGTATTCGAGATCGTAGTTTCTAAATATTTAAATGATTCCGCCTCATTAATCGTTTCTCCTTCATATGATATTTTATCTTCATAGCATATTCCATTCGCATCATCTCTGTCTTTTTTCTGTTTACCTTGAGCCCAACCTCCTGTGATATTTCGTGCCTTCTGATAAGGAAGCTTTGCAAGTCCTTTGGTGTTCTGCTAATAAGAACAGCATGATCAGCATACTCTAAGTCAGCTAATTTCCTATTATCAATCCAATCCTTCTCCACCACTCCCAACAGTTCTATGCATTATAAAATCCATGACGAGGATAAAGAACATAGGTGACAACACATTCCCATGGAGAACTCCACTGTTCACTGCAAATTCATTTGATAGGACCCCAGTAACATTTAACTTTGCACTTGCTATGCTCATGAAAGACTTATTCAAATTTACATATTTAAGAGGAAATGCATAATAACGCAGGACTCAAAATTGGCTGGTGCACAATATCAAAGGTTTTTTCATAGTCCACAAATGCCATCAAAATGTGCATTCTATACATTACTGTACAACACCGTTTAAATGAAAATTTGTTCGGTGCTGTCCCTACCTTTTTTAAATTCTGCTTGTTCGTCTCTCAGCTTTTCATCGATCTTTCTTTCTAGTCTTTAGAATGAGCATACTATATATTTTCATGGCAACTGATGAAAGTGTGATGCCTCTGTAATTATTGCAATCAGTCAGATTCCCTTTTTTTTTTTTTTTGCCATTTACGCCAACACTAATACCTCCCATTCATCAGGTTTTGCCTCTTCACGCCAGATTTTACAAAATAATCTTGTAAGTATCCTGGGAGTCACTTCATTTTCGGCAAATTTCTTTCACCACTCATTCCATCGTGTCCAGTGGCTTTCCATCTCTTTAGTTTTTTAATGATAGCTTCGACTTCAAACACACTGAGTTCATTCATGGGCACATCAAGGTCTTCCTCAGCCTTCAGGTTTATCAATTAAATTATTCCCTTCATATTTCCTATTCATGACCTCACTAGAGTGTTTCATCCAACGTTGCCCTTTTTCATCTTTTGTTGTTATAACAGATCCTCTTCTTGAATGGTATATGGTTCCTCTTCTTTGTCCCCGTAGAGAATTCATTGATAATTCTACGAGCAATTCTTACACCATAGCCAGTATGGTGATTGGGTTCGGTATGCCTCGCTGCCGCCAACTCGATGTGGCCGACTCATGCCAGCCAACTCTATGCCAAAGAGGACTGCTTTTCTTCATAATTACACTCAAGATGCATTTACATTAAAATAGGTATTTATCTCTTTTGTGTACTTGAACGTTGCTAATGCGTCTTTGGGAATATCACCTGAAAATATTCCATACAATTCCTATTCTTAACTTCCTACCTGATTACCCATATGATTACCATACTTAACTTTCAAATTGAAGAAGATAGTTACACGAAAACATAAGGAAATTTCTGCTACTCCACCTAACCCTTTAAGTCCAATGAAATTAACTTTAGCAATGGAATTTGAAGTATATGAATTTTAAGTATATCAACTAACAGATAAAGGAACTGAAGAAATATAATTTGAGTGATAGCGGGCCTTGGGAGGAAAGGATTTTAATATTTGGACGCAAAAGTTGGCTAGAACAGTTAGTTACACTAGAAATGTGATATTGTGACTGGACATTCAAAGTAGCTCCTAAATTATATTCAATTTTGATAATGACACCAACAGCAGAGAAGGCATTAACTGAATGGAGGGCTATAGATAGAATATTGCAAAGTTTAAATCAAAGCAGTGCAATATGAGTATTATAGTTTGCTATGCGCCAACAAATGATTCCTCCAAAGAAAGGAAAGATAAATACCGAAGAACTGTAGAGTGTAATAGATGACATCCCAGAGAGATATGAAAATTTTGATTGGCGACTTCAATGCTAAAGTTGGAAGGAATAATCAAGGGATAGAGAATGTGATGGGTGTCGAGGGTTTTCGTTAAGTTGCAAATGAAAGTGGAGCACATTACGTAAGTTTCTGTGCAGTAAACAATCTTGTTATTGGAGGTACTTTTTTTCAACACAAGAACATCCACAAATATACATGGACTTTACCATGTGGCAATAACAAAAATCAAATAGACCACATTGCCATTAATAAAGAGAGAAGGAAGATGCTGAGAAATGTCAGGAGCTCTAGTGGTACATATATTGATAGTGATCACCAGCTCTTCATTGCCACACTGAAATTAAAACTGAAAGCACCCAACAGAAATGTAGATAAAATATCTAGGTTTGCTACAACTACACTTTTAGAAGAAGAGCACAGAGAAACATTTTCAATTGAATGTAGGAATCGATTTGCAGTCTTAGAGAGTTTAAGAGACGAAGAGCAGACAGTTATTGAAGAATGGTGTGATATCAAGAACATACATCAGTCAGTTGGTGGTGAAGCTTTGGGACACACAGTTACTAGGAGAAAGCCATGGATATCAAATGATACTTGGAATATTATAAAAAGGAGGCAAAGAGAGAAATTGATTGTTGAAAGTTTTCGAGGAAGTAATGAGAATTACAAGGTAGAGCATACAAAGTACTGTATTCCAATTATTGATAGTGAGGTTAAAAGAAGAGCCAGAAATGACTGTAGAACATATATAAATAGTAAAGCAGATGAGGCCGACAAAGTTATGAATTCAGGAAGTGGCTATGGTGTAAGAATTGCTCATAGAATTATTAATGAAATCTCTATAGGGGCAAAGAAGAAGCATATGCCTATCAAAAAGAGAAATGAATCTGCTATGACAACAGAAGATGAAGAAAGACAAAGTTGGATGGAACACTTTAGTGAGGTTATGTATAGGAGATATGAAGGAAATAATTTTATTGATAGACCTGAAGGCTAAGGAAGAACTTGATGTGCCCATGAATGAATTCAGTGCGTTTTGATTTGAAGCCATCCTAAAAAAAATTAAGCGATGGAAAGACTCGGGAAACGATTGAAATACTGCCGAGATGATACTGGCCGAAAATGAAGTGACTCCCAGACTACTTACAAGATTATTTTGTAGAATGTGGTATGAAGAGGCAAAATCTGATGAATGGGAGTTAGGAGTGTTGGTGAAAATAGCAAAAAAAAAAAAAAAAAAGGAGACCTGACTGATTGCAATAATGACAGAGGCATAACACTTACATCAGTTATGTAAATATATAGCATGATTATTCTAAAGAAACTGGAGAGAGAGATTGATGAAAAGCTGAGAGATGAAAAAGAAGGATTTATAAAAGTAGAAATTGCACTGACCAAATTTTCATTTTCAGACATGTTGTACAGCGATGCTTAGAATATAGAAATCCCTTTTTATGGCATTTGTGGACTATGAAAATCATTTAATAGAGTACATTGGCCGATTTTGTGGAGAGTCCTGCATTATTATAGAATTCCTCTTGAATATGTGAATTTGATTAAGTCTGTTCATAAGCATAACAAGTGCAAAGTAAATGGAGTCTTATCAAATGAATTTCCAGTGAACAGCGGAGTACTCCAACGGAATGTGTTGTCACCTATGTTGTTTATCCTCCTCATGGATTTTGTAATGCGTAAAACAGGTGGAGATGGTGGAGAATGATTGGAGTGGATTGGTGAAAGGAATCTAGAAGACCTAGAGTATGCTGATGATGCTGTCCTTGTTAGCAGAACACCACAGGATTTGCAATGCTTGCTTACCAGAATGCATGAAATACCACAGGAGGCTGGGCTCAAGATAAATAGAAGAAAAACAGAGAGGATGAGAACAGGATATGCAATGAAAGATGAAATATCAATGGAAGGAGAAAAGATTAATCTCGTAGGATCATTTAAGTATTTAGGAACAATGATTTACAATACAGGGTCTTCAAAATTAGAGTTTAGTGAAGATTGAAAAAAGCAAATCCGACAATGATAAGGTTAAGAAAAATTTGGAATTCCGATCGCCTGAAATTACATATAAAAATCAGACTATCTATCAGTTTAGTAAGATTGGTGTTACTCTATGGACATGATTCATGGTACAACAATGAATCAAACTCCAATAAATTTAGTAGATTTTAGAACAAAGACCTCAGAAGAATATTGGGAGTTAAATGGCACGACAGGATTAGAAATCGAATTACAAGAGAAATTACTCTAGTGCCATATTATCATTATTATTACTATCACTTGCTAGGCTACAACCCTAGTTGGAAAAGCAGGATGCTATAAGCTCAGGGACCCCAACAGGGAAAATGGCCCAGTGAGGAAAGGAAACACGGAAAAATGAAATATTTTAAGAACAATAACAACATTAAAATGAATATTTCCTATATAAACTATAAAAACTTTAACAAAACAAGAGGAAGAGAAATTAGAGTAGTGTGCCTGAGTGTACCCTCAAGCAGGAGAACTTTAACCCAAGACAGTGGAACACCATGGTACAGAGGCTATGGCACTACCCAAGAATAATCCATGTAAATGACTATTTCCAAAGGCATATTGTTGAATAATTTTTAACATCCTGTACTCAAGGTAGAAATTTGAATCTAAGTCCAGGTTTGTTTTCCGTTAATCCAGTATTATCCTTTTATCTAAAATCTGACTTCTCCGGAATTATTAAGAAATTGACAGCTGTTGGATCCCCTTCTCCTGTATAAATACGATGTCTTTGTATATGTATTCTCATTGTTGAGTTTGATAATGTCCTGAGTGGATGAAAGTACTAACTCAAATCAAGTCTTTTAATTTTTCCTTTCGTGGCTATAATATATATATATATATATATATATATATATATATATATATATATATATATATATATATATATATATATATATATATATATATATCATCAGTCGTTACTAGACCACTGCAACAAACAGACATGTCCTTTCTCTTACATCTGTTTTTTGTCTTTTTATGCCAGTTCTCGCCCACAAACTTTCTTAGTTCGTCAATCCATAGTCTTCTTTTCCTTCCCCTGTCTTATTTTGCAATATCTTGTTATTCTTAATATCTATCTATTATATGCCATGTCCATTTTTTTGCATGTCGTTAGAATACCCTCTACTTTTATTTGCTCTTTTTATGTGTCTAAGTGTTATTCCCATCATTATTCTTTCAGTATGTCTTTGAGTTGTAATTATCTCATGTTTTAAGGATTTTGTAAGGCTCCAAAATTTTGATGATCAAGTGAAAACTGGTAGGATCATCTGACTGAATACTTTTCGGTTTAAAGAAAGTGGCATTTTTCATTTCATAATCTCATTTTGTTTACAAAATGCTCCACATCCCATGCTTATACTTTTAATTTTGGTCTCGTGTCCTGGGGAAACACTTACTGTCTGTCCTAAGTATATTCATTAACGATCTCAACAGGTTCGTCCATAACTTTGACATCTTGTCTCATCTTATCCATTTTCAGTCATACACATACACACACACACACACACATATACATATATATATATATATATATATATATATATATATATATATATGTATATATATATATAAATGTATATATATTTATATGTATATTTATGTGTATATGTATATATATATATATATATATATATATATATATATATGTATGTATGTGTGTAACTATGTTCACTCTTAGGTTGCCTTAAGCATTAGTTATAGTTATAACTTATAATGCATTTTGAAAAACTAGCAGCTATGAAATGTGCTAAAAATTACCTGGAGATGTGTACACCTGCCCTCACATGCAAATAAGATTTAAGATTTACCCATCATGATTTCAGACAGTGCTATCTTCGTTGACGTGTTTATTGTATTAGACCTGTGAATATATATTCAGGTACATATTCGACAGGACGAAAACAGATCTGTTATATTTACAAATAATCATTCATATATGTATGATAAATCAATGCATAATAATTATCCATACACTAAAAGAAAATAGTTATCTGAAATGTCCAAATCGTCGATTAGAGAGTGGTGTATTTTCCCTTCTCGTTCTCATTAAAACTTCGTTGCATCGAAATTCCTCTTACTGTGGAAGTGGTTCACGAAGTGAGGTTGATCGACTGTAAGTTATTTGGCGTAACAACTTTCTGGGTGAACGATGGCAAAAGCTGGTGAGAAAAAAGATCAGCGTAGCAAGTCCATTGTGACGGCGTCGAGTAAGGTTGTGAACTCAAAGGCAGGTTGGAAACGACTGAGTTATATTATTGTAGAACATTCTCCTTATATACAAAACCTCAAGGCAACAGGACATAACAAGT
>NC_090742.1:83457137-83464637 GCF_036898095.1 Palaemon carinicauda | reverse complement strand
GCTATAAAAACACCTGTACTATCAATGATAGACCTCACAAGTCAAATATCTGGGACAGAAAGACTTGATAGGAAAGAGCCTAGTCTTTACGAAACGAGGGACTTGGAAACTTCAATATATTCTTAAATAATCGTCGAATAAATCTTCAGAAACGGGAATTGGTTAACCCCAATTGGTTTTTCCACTTTGAATGTCCATCCTGCCACCACCAAAACAAAATGTTACTTGATTTTGGTTTTATCTATTGTGGGTATCAAATAAGTTTTCGGTTTGTAACATGAACATAACTCGTTTTCTGCTTACGCATGATTCTTCTTTTAAAACCGTAAATTCTATGAGTTATTATATATCATACAAAAGCTGTAATTTTTATTTTAAAGATGTTAATCTTCGTTTGTTTTCATTGCCATAGAAATGAAAAAGAACGGGTATTTTGTTTGAAAGTTGCAAATCAACGCGATCCTTGAGATCAGTAAGTCACTATTCAGTCAACTTGCATAACTGTGCTGATATTTTTATTGTTTGGTATATCTGAATCAACTGTTTCTTTACGCAGTAGTTAACTTGTCACCTCAGAACTTCATTTGTCATTAAATTTTTGCGTTTTCGAGAAGAAAATTCTTCATCACATTACTATACTCCGGTAGTACGTGTAATCTTATTTTATAAGAGAAATTGGAAATTATCTTTGTAACAAATAAACCCTTACCTTAAAACTAAGAATTTGTGTTTGTCCGAAACACGTTTGTGTTAAAACATCTAGATATGGCCATTGTTGAAACGAAATTCGTTAACATTAACTTTGTGACAGATTATAATTTCTTCTCTTTTTGCATCACCACCCCCTTCAGAATTTGGCTTTTTCTTTGGGACCTCCTCTTGTTCTTCACAGATGACCCACAAATTCTGTTGCTGACTTTCACCTTCATACCACAGGGGCCCGAAACTCTTGACCCTCATCTATAATCAGTGATCTTTAATTGCTGAAGAATGCTAATGTTGTATTTGGCAATATATGCTCTTTCAGTCCTTTTTATGATGCATTTTCCGACAGTGACACGTAGGATACATACCAATATTTCATGGTATATACTTCCTTTCTATGGTCTAAAACAGTAGCAGCAGCAGCAGCAATATAGACCTTGATTCCAGCTCTGGAGTTACCACCATGCATAACACGTTAGAATGCTTCCAAGTCTTTTATTAAATATCCAGAAATATTCCAGTAGTCACCGAGTTGTAATGCTACTTGTATCACTACCAGAGAAACTACCTGTAGCAAACATTGTAATGATATACTGAATGTCTGACCTATTTCCTTTTTTTTACTTCCTTAAACATTCCTGGATGGTGTGGTGTTATGTAATTGGTAGACTGGATTATATCAAGTTTTTAGTTTCTTGGGTGGATTACGAGTACTTGATATTTATTTTGATTAAGTTTTAATAGTTTTCTTTTTTGTTTCAAAAGAATAATATGTTTTTATTTCGCCATTGTACCTTTATCACCAGAATTCACCACTTGGTTAATTGTCATTCTAGTCTTTGCTACCGTAAAGCGTAGTAAAATAATATTAATTCTTTAGTAAAATATCATAATCAGCACTTAGTTTTAGATATTGGCTGAAGATATTCACCCTCGTGATCTTGACCAACATGCTGGCAATCTGGTACCATTGGTTGTTTCTCGAGATTCTCTTCCAGCCACATTACGAGCAGTGTGTAGAAATTGTCAAATTCAGACTTTTGGGGATCTATCTTCATAAATATGGAGAGGGCTTATTAGCTTCTGCATATGTTATCACCAATGCCAAGGAAACTTCATAGGAATTACTGACCCGTGAGGAATTGGTATTTCATGATGAGGTGAATCCATAATGATATAACCATAAAGATATATTTGGATCCTTGCATGAACCATTTGCTGATGTCATGTAGAAGTTTTATGAGAGCGAGATGAATTTGGAGTATTTTCAAGATATGACAAAAAGCGCAGTTTTATCGCCCCATCGGGCATATTGATAACTACAATGTTTTGAGGGGTGGTTGTGTATTGATAAACTAACATTTACTAAAGTATTTTTTGATCCCAACACTTTTGCCTTTTTACTGTTGTTTGAACACCTAGTGATAAACTGGAAATTTGAATTTGCTTTTCTTGCTCAGGCCACTAAGCACCATTTATATTCAAAGTCTTCATTGATTTGAGTTTGAAGCTTTCATTTCGATGATTTTGATCAGCATACTGTGATATTTTCTTCCATTAGGTTTAATTCAACCCATTGCTTTCCTTTAAATAAAACCATCTTCAGGGGCTATCCTGAAACATTCTGAAGGGTATCCTAAGGAGTTTTCTTGAACCGTTAAATATGTAAACACTGTCACTACCCGGTGCTGTCATGTAGTCAGTTATGCATTTTCTATGATTCTTTGCTTTACAGGTAAGACAATCGTGTCCTCTTGTGCATGTAAAGAACTTAAAATCATATTTTTTTCTTCTACATAACCTAATCTAACTATATATCATGATCTAATTTCAAACTACTATTAACAAGATGTGACAAATGTTCAGTCCAGTTCAGTAACTTTTAGTTTTCTTTTTCTTTTTTTGTAGAATGTCTGGCTATTGCTGTGAAGCATGGGCTCTTGCAGTAAAGCAGCCTATAGTTTAATTTCAGACACAAATTAAGCTCTCTGATTTTTATGTAGCGTGAACTTTCTTGCGGGATTATTTATATGGCATTTCATGTTTAGCTGGCTGTTTGACACAACCCCGATTTATAGTAAATTGCCTGCAGCAACAATGTTTTTTATATGACTGGAAAGAAGACCGCATCGTTCTTTTATCCTGTGGCTTGATGTGACCGGTTAGGCGACTCTTAACGATGGTTTTTAGTAACATTGTTTTTTTTTTTGTTTTTTTTTTAATAATTTCAAAGGTCTGCTAGTTTAATGTTTGCAGTGTCGCTCATGAATGACCGAAGGAACGGACAAGACTATGTACTAGAGACTGATCATATGCACAAATGATCAGCGCCAAGTCCCCTCTCCATCTAGCGAGAACAAAGGAGGCCCAGGCAATGACTATTGGTAGCTCAGCAGGTAGACCTATAAGCTCCTCCAAAACCCCCATTCCTTGCTCACAAGAAGGATGAGGTTGCATACACTATTAGAAACTATCTAGTGTGAGCGGTTCTCGAACTTCCGTCCAACAGATTGTGAGGCAGGAACGTTTCCAATAGGCTACCATAACCCTAAAATCGCAAAATTCATATGGAATTATGAATTAGTGTTAGTCTTTTCTGACGTTGTCTTTTCTCCTCACATATTTATCTGTTTGTAAATCAGGTTAAGAAACTAGATCTACTCAACTTTACCGGTGTATGAAAACACATGTAGAGGACTTTGTGACAAATAAGTTATTACCGTAAACAGAAATTTAAAATTTTATTATTAGAATTTTAAAACAGAGAATTTTTTTAAAACTTGAAATGAAAATTTAACAAAATCAAGATGAAAGGCAAATCTTAGGCAAACATTTCTTAGATCACCAAAGATCTGTCATGTCGTGGTTTGAAAACTGAATACATAAAATTTATATAACTGGCTCTATAAATGCAAGAATTCTTTTTTTCAACTATCTCCAGACTTGCGAGTATCTCCTTCGCCATTATTTCACGAGATCTATTTCGGATGGACTCTCTCTCTCTCTCTCTCTCTCCTCTCCCTCTCTCTCTCTCTCTCTCTCTCTCTCTCTCTCTCTCTCTCTCTCTCTCTGCCCTTGCAATCTCCGATCGGCATCTGCCGAACGCCCACATGGCACCTTTTGTGTCCTGACATCTGTATTCTCCCTGGGTTCGCTATACTCCTCCTCGAAGATGTTCTCTCTCTCTCTCTCTCTCTCTCTCTCTCTCTCTCTCTCTCTCTCTCTCTCTCTCTCTCTCTCTCTCTCTCTCTCACATTAATTTTTAATTTCTTTTTCCAAAAGAGGAGACAGATAACGACGTTCTTATCAGATGAAACCCTCCATTAACCTTTGACCCTTGACCAAAACAATGAGAGACTCTTTCTCTTCCCCTCTGCATCTGTCAAGGCCTATCAACCCACAGGACTCCTGATACTGTCAAACATCCAGCTCAATCTCTCATGATATGCTAACCGTCGTTGAAGAGCTCAACAATGAGTCTCTTTAATAGAAGGATGTCGTGTCCAGATTTTTTCAGAGTGACGTGTTTGACTTACATTATCTCTTAGGCATTAACGATTCATATACATGTCGTTTGCTCTTTCGCCTTGTTTTATCGTTAAAGGGTCTCCCTAGCATATACTATATATTACATGATTTCTGGTCATTGCGCATTTTGCTCTGTACTGCTGCATCATACAAATAAGGAAAATATGTTATTTTAATATCGAGGTCAATACAACATTGAGTAATGTATGAGCAATATCACAACACAAGTCACTCTTTATAGAGATATTTTTAATCAGTTATATGCTTAGAATAGGATGCACTCGTAAGCATGTAGTTGTTGCCCTTTTTCTAGTAGTCTTATTAGATTGCCATATAATGCCCTTACCGTCAAAGCACTGTCAGTGGAATTATATACAATTATGAAATTGACATGGTAATAATTTACTGGTAATTCCAGCCTGTGTATTTGTGTGTGTGCTTCAAGGGAATACGAACATACATTGAAACGTGTAAAATCATATAACATCTACCTACACTTACACATACTTAAAGTGATAACTCTCAGATGGGAACTGAGACACAGACAGCGAGAGAACGGAGGAATGAAAATGATGGAGAGGCGGTAGGGGAACAGAAACCCCCTGGGAGCAGACCGTCGGGAGGGGGCAGGGGGCAGACTTTTGATGGAAATGGGGGATGGAAGGGCGTAGGACTTCGGGAGCAGGACCCCTCTGTAATAATCAGTATGCAACCCAAGAGCTCCTCCCAGGGACTCCTGCTCCTCTGATCGTAATGAATTTTCTTTTCAGTCCTCCGTCTCTGAGATCCTTCTTCTGCTGGTGCCCCTGCTTTTTCTTTTGCTTCTTCTTCTTCTTCTTCTTCTGCTGCTGCTGCTGCTGCTGTTGGCTCTAGTGTGTAGGGAGGGGGTACCAGCTCCCTTGCCCTTACTCCTTTTCCTGCTACGGTTCACGATTTCTTAAGACATTGCTAAGGAAAGTCTGAAACTCCAGGGTCTTAAAAGTGGTCACATAAAAGAATTCTGAAAACAAATACATAAAGGAATTCTTCATGGTTCAAGTTTAATAAATATATATATATATATATATATATATATATATATATATATATATATATATATATATATGTATATATATATATATGTGTGTGTATAATTATCATTGAATTGTATTTTACAAAAGTGTTATCCATCCTGATTTATGCGATCATTCTAAAGATGAGATTACAAAGCCCACATTTTTCCCTTCAGAATTAATGGACTGGTAAACTCGTTACCGGCACGCCCAGAATACACACACTCATACAGAATACACACTAACACATACACAAACACACATATATGTGTATATATATATATATATATATATATATATATATGTATTATATATATATACATACGTGTGTTATATATTCGCATATATACATACATATATATATATATATATATATATATATATATATATATATATATATATATATATACGGTATATATATATATATATATATATATATATATATATATATATATATATATACGATATATATATATATATATATATATATATATATATATATATATATATATATATATATATATATATATATACATATATATATATATTATATATATATATATATATATATATATATGTGTGTGTCTGTGATTATTCCGTGTGTATGTATGTACGTATATATTTCCAATGTAAAGAATCGAAAGAGGTGGTGACAGAGCGAGCAGTTTCGGTCTTGATTCCATAACTCACTGATTGGACCGAGGCCTCTGGCTTCTAAAATTTTCATGACTTATTTCCTCTTCTCACCAAAATCCTATAAAAACAAATAACAGCAAAATTAAAGTTAAAGAAAATAAAATGGCTGATGGTAAGAGTATTAACTTGGCTGACCTTTAGTATTAATTGCTTTTCCTCCAATACTAAGTTTCTTTTTATAAAGAACAAATAAAAAGTCAGATGAGCGGGGAAGGGATTTTGGTAGTTTGGTAGAAAATATCTTCTAAATTGTAAAGAAAGTAAGATTTTTCCATATCATATACAACTTTTAAGGTAGAGTGAAATATGTGATCATAAAATGTTGTGTTCAACCCTTTTGGGAGATGGCTTACCTTATCCAAACTTTAAATCATTCGTATTTTTAGATAATTTTGATATACTCGTGCATAGTTATTTCACAGTGGTTGGAGGGATATTTGCTGAAATATCTATACTTTAGCGCATATATTACTTGGATCGTACAGAGGAATTACCCTGCATAATTTACATACGTCAGTAAAGACTAAATAGTTCTTATCCATTTATATTTCTTCTAATACAGGGAAGATCCATAAATAAACTAAAACATCCGCTGCATTATTATTTTTCCCTGCTAAGTTTTTACTTTTTATTTTATTCTATTTTATTTTACACTTATGATAATAGTAGCACTTATTTTCATAATTTTTGGGGCTGCCGTTGACAGTGATGTCCACCAAAATAAGAATATTGCAATAATGGTCATGGTCAGTTGGAAGAGATTTAGTATTACATCTAGTCTGTTCTTATCTTCTGCTAATTCCAATCATTTTTCACCTTGCTGGTTCCTTCTTGTAAAACCTTTTCTTCCTTGTATTGGTTCAAAGCCACAAGAATTCTTTTATCTCGTTTGGATCGTATCAGACGATGCAATTAAAAAAAAATTTTGTTAGAAGGGAATAAGATACGGTGACCACGAAGAAAAGGGTTTTCAAATTTATGCCACATTATTTAATCTAATTAGGTTTGATTAGATTACATCAATTAAGTTTTATTCGTCTATCTCCTAACCAGGAAAATATCAAGTCTAATTGATGGAACACTGTACCAATGAACGCTCGTGTTTCCTCTTATGATAAACTGTGACCAATTCATGCATTGCTATTCAGAGATGTATTGTAATTGGTACGTAGTCGTGCTATACTACATCTTTTAATCAGGGAAACCAGCAATACATATGATTTAACTTTGACTTCTTCATCCAATAAAAAACGCAAAATTCTTTAGTCGGAGAACCTTTTCGGGAGAAGTACAGTTGGATACAGGAATTCCAGAGGAAGTGTATCCTATCACACCCATACTGCACTGTGATTAACCAAACAGATAGTATAGGAAGAAATTTCAAAGGTGGTGGACAGGGCTACACACGGAATTCGCAGCACAATAATGGTGCGACTCGGAGCAAGGTGTGCCAGGAAATCCTTTCCCCTACTGTATTTGATTTCACAGTATTGATGAAAAGTATTTGTCGTAAAATTGA
>NC_090742.1:83439637-83447137 GCF_036898095.1 Palaemon carinicauda | reverse complement strand
CTGTGATGTTAAAAGCGAAGCCGAGGCTCTTCTATCCATCACTATCCTTCGTAACTATCATGCACACATCCAATTTCCTCCTAAAGCTTTGATGACACGAGAATCTACTGGATGCAGCTGCTCCAAGGTCATTCTCTCTCTCTCTCTCTCTCTCTCTCTCTCTCTCTCTCTCTCTCAGGCATAACATAAACATTTTTATATGCATATAATTTTTACGTTACCTTCTTATAGTCTTTTTTATTGTAAATGCTCTTCTTTATTCGGCTGCATTTTTTCATATTTATATCGTTTTAGGGAAAACATTTCAGGATGCTCGGTAGCTCGTATGACCATTTAAATTGAGACGTGAAATTCTCATATGGATAAGTATGCAATTCTTTCAAGTAAGTTTTTTCTTTTCGGTTTTGTGAAGTTTTGCAGATTAAAAGAGCCATCAGCAGTGTCATGCCATACTTGATGCCATGCATTCAGGATGCAATTGGTATATCTTGCTAACCTTGCATGAATAAGTTCTAGGTGCATCGCTATAATTTCTTGATGGTCTTTGGAAAAAACGATACTGAATTAAGTCAAATATTTAGAAGCTGGTGATAATGGTCTAAATCGCAAGTGATATAAACAGGCTATACATAAAAAATATGAATATGTAATATATATATATATATATATATATATATCCCTTTCAGAATGGGGATACCTTAACATGGTGGAAGGGTTTGCGTATCGCCGTGATCTGCAAAGCTGTACTAGCCAGCGCCACCCGTACTAGGTCAGCTGTGGGTGATCAGACAAAAGTCTCCCATCATCACCAATTTGCACTGGCCAGTGTGTTGATGAAACTGGCCGAACCCCAGACATGAATAAAGACATGTCTGAGGATTTTTTTACCGTGTACTAGAAACGGCTGCATTTGTCTTTTGTTGTATATATATATATATATATATATATATATATATATATATATATATATATATATATATGTATATATATATATATATATATTATTACTATCCAAGCTACAACCCTAGTTGGAAAAGCAAGATGCTATAAGCCCAGGGACTCCAACAGGGAAAAATAGCCCAGTGAGGAAAGGAAATAAGGAAATAAATAAATGAAGAGAACAAATTAACAATAAATCATTCTAAAAACAGTAACAACGTCAAAACAGACATGTCATATATAAACTATTAACAACATCAAAAACAAATATGTCATAAATAAACTATAAAAGACTCATGTCCGCCTGGTCAACAAAAAAGCATTTGCTCCAACTTTGAACTTTTGAAGTTCTACTGATTCAACCACCCGATTAGGAAGATCATTCCACAACTTGGTAACAGCTGGAATAAAACTTCTAGAGTACTGCGTAGTATTGAGCCTCGTGATGGAGAAGGCCTGGCTATTAGAATTAACTGCCTGCCTATTATTACGAACAGGATAGAATTGTCCAGGGAGATCTGAATGTAAAGGATGGTCGGAGTTATAAAAAATCTTATGCAACATGCATAATGAACTAATTGAACGACGGTGCCAGAGATTAATATCTAGATCAGGAATAAGAAATTTAATAGACCCTAAGTTTCTGTCCAACAAATTAAGATGAGAATCAGCAGCTGAAGACCAGACAGGAGAACAATACTGAAAACAAGGTAGAATGAAAGAATTAAAACACTTCTTCAGAATAGATTGATCACCGAAAATCTTGAAAGACTTTCTCAATAAGCCTATTTTTTGTGCAATTGAAGAAGACACAGACCTTATATGTTTCTCAAAAGTAAATTTACTGTCGAGAATCACACCTAAAATTTTGAAAGAGTCATACATATTTAAAGAAACATTATCAATACTGAGATCCGGATGTTGAGGAGCCACCGTCCTTGACCTACTTACAATCATACTTTGAGTTTTGTTAGGATTCAACTTCATACCCCATAATTTGCACCATGCACTAATTCTAGCTAAATCTCTATTAAGGGATTCACCAACCATAGATCTACATTCAGGGGATGGAATTGATGCAAAGAGAGTAGCATCATCTGCATATGCAACAAGCTTGTTTTCTAGGCCAAACCCCATGTCATGTGTGTATAGTATGAAAAGTAATGGGCCAAGAACACTACCCTGTGGAACACCGGATATCACATTCCTATAATCACTATGGTGCCCATCAACAACAACTCTTTCAGATCTATTACTTAAAAAATCAATAATAATGCTAAGAAACGACCCACCCACTCCCAACTGTTTCAGTTTGAAAACAAGGGCCTCATGATTAACACGGTCAAAGGCAGCACTAAAATCAAGGCCAATCATACGAACTTCCTGACCACAATCAAGGGATTTCTGTACAGCATTGGAGATTGTAAGAAGGGCATCACATGCTCCAAGGCCTTTACGAAAACCAAATTGCAAACTAGGGAGTAGATGATTACCTTCAGCAAACCTATTAAGACGTTTTGCCAGAAGACGTTCAAAAACTTTAGATAATATGGGAGTTATGGAAATTGGGCGGTAATCAGTGGGACTTGAGCTACCACAAACACATTTACATAGAGGAGTAACATTACCAATTCTCCAACTAGTGCTAAAAGCTCCTCTTCTTGCTAACTTGCGTAAAATAACAGATGATCTTGGAGCTAAGAAATCTGCTGTCTTTATAAAAAACAAAGGAAAAATACCATTTGGGTCTACACCTCCATAAGCATCAAGGTCCATCAACAGAGCTTTAATCTCACGAGATCGAAAAGCTAAACTAGTTAGTTTAGCCTCAGGAAAACAGGAATGAGGAAGTTCAAGTTTTTCATTACTCTGTTTACTGTCAAAAACATCAGCCAAAAGGGTTGCCTTTTCCTTTGGACAGTAAGTGACTGAGCCATCTTGTTTAAGTAAATGAGGAACTGTTGCATCTACACCAAAGAGTGCAGATTTAAGGGTAGACCACCATTTATGTTCCTGAGTTGTACCAGAAAGTGTTTCTTTTATGGTTAAATTGTACTCCTTTTCAGTTGAGGCATAAACTCTCTGAGCAAAAGCTCGAAGCTGAGTATAGTTGTTCCAGGTCAAATCTGATCTGTTACCCTTCCAAAGATGATAGGCCTCCTGTTTCTCCAAATAAGCACGTCTACAAACATCATTGAACCACGGTTTGTCCTTCACTCGGTACCTTAGCACACGAGAAGGGATACGCCTATCAATTATGTTGACTAGATTCTCATTCAAAGGGACAACAGGATCTACACTATTATATAATTGTGACCAATTCAAGCACAAAAGATCATGTAAAATCCCATTCCAGTCTGCTTGGGATTTCATATAAATTTTACATGAATATGATATATCAGGGACAAGCTGCTCAGTCTTCACTAATAATGAAATCAAGGCATGATCAGATGTCCTGACTGGAGAACCAACCTTACTAGTTATAACGCCAGGGGAGTCAGTGTATACGAGGTCCAAGCAATTACCAGACCTGTGAGTAGCTTCATTTATGATTTGCTCACAGCCTGATTCAGAGGCAAAGTCTAAAGCTCTTAAGCCATGGCGATCGGTAGGAGAGATAGAACTTAACCACTCCCTATGGTGAGCATTAAAATCTGTGTGTGTGTGTGTATATAATGTATGTATATATATATATATATATATATATATATATATATATATATATATATATATATGTATGTATACACATATATATACATATACTGTACATATATGTGTGTACGTGTGGGAACGCGCGCGTCACTTAGTGTCTTTTCACATCATGAACTTCTCTTACCTGGCAAATCTGGAGAGTTACGCCACGAATCTAAATCGAAATGGCCGTAGTAGGAAAACCCCTCGTTTATATGAACACTGTTATTGATAAAAGGCAGCGAGGAAACGGGTCCCTTGTTCTCCCCTTCATTTTTCATCCATATTATTTATTGTGTTCTCTTATCGTTCTTTTCCTTTTATTTATTCCCTTGATCCCCGTTTTATACTGGACCCCGTTTGTCTTGTTTATTATCAGATATTGTTTCTCCTTCCTTTCACACAACCTCGTTCACTCATACTTCCATCACTGTACACCTCCTCTGACTCTTTCCGATATTTTCATTTCCTTTTGCCGTCTTTGTGATTCTTCGGGGTCCGTAGAATGGTATATGGTTGCCAGTATTGCACCCTGGTGTACAGTATATTTTACTCTGCTGGAGTAAGGGGAACACGAGAGAGAGAGAGAGAGAGAGAGAGAGAGAGAGAGAGAGAGAGAGAGAGAGAGAGTAGCTCTGGTAGTTTCATTCCATTTGTATAATAATATCTAAATAATTTATTCATGGTAATGATTATTTCAGAAGTCTTGATCGCCATCACTGACATTTTCACTCTTTTCTTGCAGATCGTCTTGACAAGTGTACAAGTTGCGTAATTTTCAGAACATACGCGCTTGTGAAATGATAACTCTACGGAGATGAAATGGTTGGTAAGTACATCGAAAGTAAATGTAGGTTTTCATTTTTACAGATCTGGGGGCGATTTTTTTTTCTGTATTACCAGTGGGATTATATAATAGACATTATTTGTCTATATTGGTGTCTACATGTTGCTGAACACAAAAAAGCAGGACTGATTATTTTTTTTTCAGTTTCGGTTGATGATTTTTAAAGTTTTCTATCTGTAGTGCTGTAGTGGTTACGATATTATATATATATATATATATATATATATATATATATATGTGTGTGTGTGTGTGTGTGTATATATATGTATATATATGCGTGTGTGTTTGTGTATGTATATATATATATATATATATATATATATATGTCTATATATAATTATGTATGTATTTATATATATATATGTATATATATATATATATATATATATATGTATAAATATATATTCATTTATATATATATGTATATATATGTGCATAAATATATATTTATTTATATACAGTGTATATATATATATATATATATATATATATATATATATATATGTACGTATATATATACTGTATATGTCTGTGTATATATATATATATATATATATATATATATATATATATATATATATATATATATATATATATATATGCGTGAGAGAGAGAGAGAGAGAGAGAGAGAGAGAGAGAGAGAGAGAGAGAGAGAGAGAGAGATTCAGATGCAAACAACATGTAAGATATTAAAATATTAACGTGAGTTCAACTTTGATTCTGGTTTTGTTGATCTAAATAGACTTGCAACTATCATGACACTTTGCAAGAGTTCATGAATAATTGATAAAGTGTAGTTTAGCAATAATCAGTAGATATACTTTGCCACGTACGGTATTGTGAAAGTTGTTTCTTTTCAGTTAGGGAAGTCAGGCTTATGAGCTACTTGCCTAAATATTGAAGAGACATTGGTATAAGAACATATTTGTTCGTAGGTGGTACGAACGTGATCAGCTAACTTAGATTTTACTACAATAACATGTTTCTTCGTTTATAAAACTGTTTTGTGACGGGCCGAGAGAAGGTTGTGACTCAAAGACAGGATGAAAGCAACTGAGTGAGTTTATTATAGACCACTCTCCTTTACATACAAAAACTCAATGCAACAGGAAATTTCATGTTCAAAACCGACACCGTTACCGGTGAGAAAAACAGGCATGTTTATTCCTGTTCTTTTTAGAAAGTGCGAGGGAAGAACGAAGATATAAGCATAATATATACACAAAATGAACTATGTACGATCGTGTGACACACAGTTGATACAGTTTTATATTAATTGACAGTAGTTAGCGATGTTAGGTAATGGTAGAGTATGAGATCACTGTAATGCTTCAAGCTGATTGTAGATCTCGGGAAGCTTTCTTCTGTTTTCTTGAAATTTGAAGACGCTACAAATAATCGAATTTTTTTTTTCACACAAGATACCCAAAAATCTTATCTAGCACCATTGCAAACATACTTTTCCGTCACCACCACCACCATCATCATCATCATCATCTCTTTCGAAGACACCATAGACATCACCAGATAGCCCATCATCACCATGTTCTCGAACATTGTATTATCATCAAGATCCCTTTAAAAGAATTTTGCTAATATGTGAGAGAAAGCTTTGAAAACCGCTCAGAAAGTCCTCGGGTATTGATTCTTTGTTGAACGATGAAAGTAGGACAATCTTCGCCTGAGTTCATATTTAGCTTTTTTATTCTCATCCACAAGTCTTATTCTTTTATTTCCTGAGAAACCTTACTTTTTTTCTCGGTATTTTAGACCCAGAAAAGAAAAGACCTTATGGTATACCTGATAACGATAATTAACTTCAGACGTTAATGCTTGTATTTTGAATAGACTGACATAAATCTCTTGTTATATTTATGTGTTAAAAATCTATTTTAATGTTGTTACTCTTCTTAAAATATTCTATTTTAATTGCTCATTACTTCTCTTGTGGTTTATGTATTTCCTTATTTTCTTTCCTCACTTGGCTATTTTTCTGTGTTGGAGCACTTGGGGTTATAGCATCCTGCTTTTCCAATTAAGGTTGTACCTTAGGTAGTAATGATGATAATGATAATAGTAATAGTAAAACAAATTCCGTCATATTCATTATAATTGGTATACGAGGTATAAATAGGAACAGTAATGACGTCAGTTTGCATGGCTGGACATCATAGAGATCCTTGCCACACACCTTTCAAGTATGCAATATCAAATACTATATTTACTTTCTGCGGACAAAGAGTGCCACTTCAGTGGCTGACAGCGGATGCCGATAATATCGCTTTCTGGCAATTAGCCCTCGCAGTCGTTAAGGGGCACTTCTCTTTAAAGTGAACTTCAGAGATGAAACAATTTATATCCTCGTCATACAGAAATGACACCCTTTTCAAAAGCAACCTTTTCAACACAAGTGCGCTGTCGAAGTCCGTTTCAGGCTCCTTTTGACAGCCAGAATCAGATACCTTTTGATTAAGCATTTAGAAGAATCGAGCAGAAAAGGTCGAACAGATACTTGGTCTATTGATATATTAAAGAGGTTATCAAGTGTTCTGAAAAGTTGAGAGAAAAAAAGGGAAGTTCAATTATAAAGAGGAAAATCATTTTAATTAGATCAATTTTACATTTCCTCCATTGAAAACCTGTACAATCCCAATGATGTGAATAGTAACGTGTCACATTGATATATATATATATATATATATATATATATATATATATATATATATATATATATATATATATATACAAATTCTATTCGAGATATCTTTTCAAAGCATATTCTATATCTCCTGTGCAGCAAAAACTAAGGCCAACGTGATTCCGAATCTAAACCTATCAATACAAAGTAAATAAAAAATAAAGGAAGATGAAATACCCAACATATAAGTAGCCTATACGTATATTTTCTCGGAAGTATAAATTAGTAAAGGAAAAGTGTCGTTGAAGATTACCGGTAAAATTTACCCATATATTTCACTAAAATTTGATTTTTTTAAATGCCGTCCTAAACATATTTTTAGAGG
>NC_090742.1:83429637-83434637 GCF_036898095.1 Palaemon carinicauda | reverse complement strand
TGAACGTCTTGGTATAAGCCTTTTCTTATATTTATTTTTTTTACCAATTACCTATGATAATGACTCCTTTACTGCTTTGATTTGGCACTACATTAGATTCAATTAAAATGTCCCCTATTCTTTTCTCCCTTATAAACATGAATGTTGCAATATCAAGTGAAGTTTATAGGCAAACATATGGCTGAATAAACTAATTAATTTATACTGAGCAACTAGTTCATATATGGAGACATTTGCTAGAAGTAGCAAGAGCGTTTTAAACATGATCTCCCATTAAAAAGCTGTTTAAATTTATTTGCAAAAGTGTTGCTGAATAAACTCTTTTAAATTGAGTAACTAGTTCATATATGGACTCATTTGCTAGAGATAGATAGAATGTTTTAAACATTGTCTCCCATTGATAAGCTGTTTAAATTTATAGGCAAAAATTTTGCTGAATAAACTCATTTAAATTGAGTAACTAGTTCATATATGTATTTATTTGCTAGAGGAAGATAGAGCGTTTTAAACATTGTCTCCCATTGATAAGCTGTTTAAATTTATAGACAAACATATTGCAGAATAAAATAATTTAAACTTAGTAACTAGTTCATATATGGATTTATTTGCTAGACGTAGCAAGAGCGTTTTAAACATTGATCTCCCATTGATAAGCTGTTTAGATACATGAATATAGACGCATGTATATTTCCTCCCCCTTCAACCATCGATAACCGAGAAAATTATTTATATCCAAACATGATACGCTGCCGACTAAAATTCAAAGCGTGATGTAACCATGTCCGTCATTCCTGCAATTTTCCTTCATTACCTAAATCACAATTAAGTATCGTTCTTTGTACTAAGCTTTCTATGGAACCCTCGCTGCAAACCGGTAATCTTATTGGAATTTATAGACATTAATTGGGGCTAGGAGAGGGATTTTTACTTTGTACTGCTATTAACTGCAGGTTTATTATTCTTTAGATTAGGGTTTTGGAATTCTCTTTGAAAGATGACAAGCTATTCTTCGCATTTTGTATGGCCCCCGTCCCTGCCTAGTTCATCGATAATAATTATTTACCTTCAAATTCTTCCTGGTTACTAGTATCATATCTTGATTGGGGGATTTTATTCTTTTGTTTGAAATAAAGTTATCATGATTTCCTATTGCATACCTTTAGCCATAATTTTATTTTGAGTATCAAAGGAGTTTTTGTCTGAATTGTGATGCCTTGTTGCTGTTTTATATTCAGATAGTTTTATATATTTTGGAAAAAGGTATGAGCGAATTCAAGGAAAGTGTAAAGTAACATAATTTGCATATTGGTTCGCCTCCTTATTCCAAACTGTTTTGTAATTTCTCAAGATATTCAATAAATAAACGAATAGAAATGTAAATAAATAGTAAATGATACTCTACATTTATTTTTTTGGTGTTATTCGTGGCTCCAGTAAATTAATAAGTCCGAAATAGATAAAAAGATAATACCTACCTAAAATTGTATTGATTGCTCAGATCTATAACAAAAAGAGAAAATTAATACGCAGATAAAGAAAGCAATAATGCACCGGAATAGTCAGCGCGTAAAAATAACTGCTTAGAACCGAACGCCTCATTAAATCAGCGATTAATGAACACGGAATTAAATGAGGCTGATGATGCAAGACTTGAAATGAATTTTCATGACCTGGTAGCTATTGTTGAGAGATTTTGATGACTAATTAGTCTTGTGTAAAACATTCATCTTAGCTGCTTTAAAAAAACTAAAAATTTAATAATTTCAATGTCCCCCCCCCCCACAAGCCTAAAAATCTTATCTCGATTTCAAACAATTAAGCTTTTAACCGTCGAGGAATAAGGACCTTAGAATGAATCATTTTAAAGTGATTTGAAGTTATGGTTCTTTACGAGCAGTACTTTTTGTCATGAGATTTAATGCTACTGTGTAATGGGTATGCGTTTGGTAAATTTCAGCCTATTAGAAATTAATGCTACGATACTTTTATATGGACAAATACAATCTTTAAATTTGAAGCTATAGCATCCTGAGTTTTTTATGATAAGCATTTAACCCGAGTGATGCTTTGCAGCCTGAATTTTGACTTAAATGATAGCGGGTAGTTATAAGCAAGACAGGGAGAAGCAATCTACAACCATCCAGACGTGAATGATAAACAGTTGTAGGCAGATTTACTTGTGATCTCCAACCCCACTTTAAAATCTTAGATGATTTTTAAAAAGTGAAAGGTATTGGCAAAATAAACAGCAATCTATGAATGAAGTTTTCACTTATTGCTCGAATAACATTTGAAGTCACAAAATTAACTTAATAGAATGTTGCTATATGTTTCCCCACTAACTTTTTGTAGTACTATAACTTTTATTTTAGACGTTAAGGTCCTTGCTTAATTTTTTAAATATATACCATTCTAAATTGTTCTTAAAGGTTTATAGAATGAATTTATTCCATTTTAAATGCGCTCTCTCTCTCTCTCTCTCTCTCTCTCTCTCTCTCTCTCTCTCTCTCTGTATGTCTCCTTTGTTCACTAATGGTGGCTTTGTTAGTAATTAATTTTTTCAATTTTGAAAAATTGTACTCATCACGTAGAAAAATCTATTCTAATTGAACATTATAGGCAATTTCAACTTAAAATAATCAAGGAAATTTTTAGAAAAACAAATACTTTTCTGTTGGAATTAATGTGGTAGATCGAAAGCCTAGAGATGGAAGAGAAGCAGTCAACGAAATTACAGGCTTTCGAGTTAATCACACCACAATCTTACCAGCGCGTGTGTATTGCTTTTGTGTGTGTGTGTGAGAGAGAGAGAGAGAGAGAGAGAGAGAGAGAGAGAGAGAGAGAGAGAGAGAGAGGCTTGAAATACCAGGTTATATAAAAATTATGAGTACCTGTCAACCATTGAGCAATTATAAAACGTTTTGCCATCATTATTTTCTGTGAAGAATACAACGGGTCAATCTTTACAATTTTGTCAGTTTTCTGTTATTCTTTTTAAATGATGTTCAAGTTTCAGCCTTTTATCATGCAAGCATTTTTTTTTATTGACGTATTAGATTAGAAATAGCTGCTAGAGTACTTCAACAAGAAACTCCTACGATATCTAATAGGAGGGGAAGGGAGGGACTGGGAAAGGAACACAGAGAAAGAACATGTGTTATTTTTCACAATCAAAATTTCAATCTAGATTTTTCCCAGTAACCAACTATCACCTGTATTATTAAACCTTTGTACTTTATACATCTTTGAAATTTTCGTATTAGATTTGTATTTTCTTTTTCATGTACTTTATGTTCTACAATGTTCCATCTAATGTGCTTATTTTCAAGTGCACAGATTTTTGGTTTATAATTACATGCTTATATCAATAAATTGCAAATTCAGTTTATTGTACCATGAGAAAAGTAAAACAAAGAAGAATACAATAACACACTGCGTTTCGTGCCCAGTGAGGCGAGAAACAGTTTATTGGAAGCATAGCCAAATTTGCAATTAATTATGCAAGTTCACGGTGACATATTACGAAATATTGACACCAGTTCTGCCAATGAAATATCAAAATATTTTGGTCGTCTGAACAATCTGATACCAATTTTGTTAACTTTTGTCTGCCTCCTCCTGACATGTCATCACACAAAATTTTGTCACCTTAAAGTTCCCATTTGGCCATATACGTTTTTCATAAATTTTCCCTTGGTTTGGTAAAATTGGCAAGTTTTTGTAGCACTTTACATTAGCAAAAACTTAATTTTCATTACTGTAGCCTCTGTTCCTTCCTTACATGCCCCGTAGGTTATGTCATCATTGAACCTCATGCAGTACACTGTAGGCATAAAAAAGTATTCCATCAAAACCTAGGTTCCCACACTTTTTAGCTTTCCGCTGATCCTCTTTTCGATCCTCTTTTCTCGCTGATTCTCATTTCTTTCTTCTATCCAGCTGTCCAACCTTTCTGGCTTTTAGGTTTTGACCCAGTTGTACCTCGGTGCTGATTAGCCTCTTTGGCCCCAGCACCGATCTATATGGTCCAAATTCTTAATTCCAATCTAATTCTTTTTTTTTTTCCATGTTAAACTTTCCCATGATAACTATTTATTTGACTGCTTAAGTTTCTCGTTCTTTATATCAGGAAATATGCACATCAAGTCATTCTCAGATTTTCCCAATACTTCTTATGTCCTTTTGAAATTCATTATGAATTTTCTTTGAGAAACGAACTAAAAACGAAACAAAACCTTTTTACAGAAATATTTTTAAGAATATTATATAGAGTTCACGCCTCTCCCATCTACCAATGAATGAACTACTTCTATTCGTTTCAGTTTCTTTTCTCTGTGTTTGCCCTTTTGATCCCATGCCTCACACCATATTCTCTCCCCAGAAATTCCGTAGGGAACAAAGGGCATCCTCCCTTTATTGCCTTTCATATCTCATGGGAACCTGCCTTGCCTTTGGATACGTGTACTGATTTTGCCTGTTCAAAAACAAGCTACTTCTCCAGTCCTTTATACTGGTACCCTTTTGCTTTTGAATTATGTTACAACCACGATGTTTAAACTAATACACAACTATTAAACAACTCAACTTTTAAGTACTCGTATAGATTTTGATGATATGAACCCCCTAACTTTTTCCAAAACTTCCTAATGTTTGTTCAACATCTTTGTTAGACTCCTTTGCATTTCTTGTTTTTTTGTTCTTGATAACTCCGAGCCCATTCTAGTGGTTCATCTAATTACATTTTATCTAATGCAGTTGAAGACCGTATTTTCTCTTCTTTTTTTACATGCGTCTTCAATATTCTATTTCCTCACTTACTCTTTTCTTTTTTTTTTTTTTTTGGATATCAATGCCTAGTCCTTCCTAATTATTGTTTACAATAAGGTTCGAATTTTTCTCAAGTTGTCTTGTCAAGTCTGATCCTGAGAGGACATCTGAATCCCTAATCTGGTACACATTTTGCATTTACAAACAGTATGTCTTTTATACTCAAACCATCC
>NC_090742.1:83374637-83424637 GCF_036898095.1 Palaemon carinicauda | reverse complement strand
GATATGGAAGCAATGTAGAATGTGATGAGGTTATATGGAATTGGTGGAAGGTTGTTACAAGCTGTGAAGAGTTTCTACATAGGAAATGAAGTGAGTGAGTGGTTACCAGTGAGAGTGGGGCTGAGACAGGGATGTGTGATGTTGCCATGGTTGTTTAACTTGTATGTTGATGGAATGGTGGGAGAGGTGAATACTCGAGTGCTTGGACAAGGATTGAAACTAATAGGGGAGGGTGATCATGAGGGGGCGTGAATCAGTTGTTGTTTGCGGATGATACTGTATTTGTTGCAAACTTGGAGGAGAAGCTGGGTCAATTAGTGACAGAGTTTGGAAGGGTGTGGGAGAGAAGGAAGTTGAGAGTTGATGTGGGTAAGAGTAAAGTTATGACATGCTTGAAAAGGGAAGGTGGTGCGAGATTGAATATCGTGTTTAATGGAGAGTTACTTGAAGTAGATAAGTTTAAGTACTTGGGGTTGAATGTTGCTGCAAATGGTGGAGTGGACACAGATGTATGCCAGAGAGTGAATAAAAAATGTAGTGTTAGGGACAGTGAATGGAGTGGTAAAAAATAGAGGGTGTGGCAGTGCGAGTGAGGGTTGTGAACTCAAAGGCAGGATGCAATGGACTGAGTTATATTGTTATAGAACACTCTCCTTTATATACAAAACCTCAAGGCAACAGGACATAACAAGTTAACAAGACAGACAATGTTACAGAGGAAACAGCAGACGTGAATTTTCATGTGCGTTTAGTGCGAGGGAAGAGCGAAGATACAAGCATAATATATGCAAAAGGAATTATGTACAATTGTGTGACACACGGTTGGTACATGGCTCCCCCCCTAAAATTGACATACTGTACATGTTAAATAGGGCGCCCTGATCTAGAGAGGCGAACTGTAGGCGGGTCATCTGGCAGAAGATAAGCAGGTTTTAGACGATCAATGGAGACCCAGTCTTCTTTGCCCCGAATGTTTAGTAGGAATGCTTTCGGACTGCGTCGGATCACAAGGAAAGGGCCCGTGTAAGGGGGCGTTAGTGGTGGCTTGCTAGTGTCGTTGCGCAGTAAGACGTGCGTTGCAGAGTGCAAGTCCGTTGGTATGTGATGCTTCGCTGGGGGCTTGTAAGTCTGGCGGCACGGAGTAAATTTCCCCACGACGTGACGTATGCTCTGGAGATCGTCGGAGGAGGTTGTAGAAGGAAAAAACTCGGCAGGGACGACCAACGGGTCGCCATACACCATTTCAGCTGCCGAGACGTCGAGGGCGTCTTTAGGAGTGGTCCTTAGTCCCAGGAGGACCCCGGGAAGCTGAGTAAACCAGTTGCAATCCTTGCAGCGGGACATCAAAGCTGCTTTGAGGGTGCGATGAAAACGTTCAACCATTCCATTGGCAGCGGGGTTGTAGGCCATTGTCTGATGTAGGGTGATGCCCAGGAGATTCGCTAATGACGTCCACAATTGAGAGGTGAAAGTGGTTCCCCTGTCAGAAGTAATATGCTCAGGGATACCAAATCTTGAAATCCATCCAGAGAGTAAGGCAGATGTACATGAGGCGGACGTTGCAGTTTCCATGGGAATGGCTTCAGGCCAACGAGTGGAGCGGTCGATGATGGTAAACAGGTAACGATGTCCTTGTGATGTGGGTAGGGGGCCTACAACGTCGACGTGAATGTGTGCGAAACGACGATGAGGTTGAGGAAAGGTGCCCACTCCTGATTCCGTGTGTCGATGTACTTTGGAAGTTTGGCAAGAAGTACAGGCGCGGACTCAATCCTTAGCATCCTTAGAAATGCCGTGCCAAATGAACTTCGCCTTCAGCAGCTGTGCAGTAGAACGGCACGAGGGATGTGAAAGGCCGTGAATGAAATCAAACACCTGTCGGCGCATGGGAGCAGGAATCCAAGGTCGCGGTCTACCAGTACTGACGTCACAGAGGAGGGTGGTGTTGGAGTCTTCGAGGGGAAAGTCTTCCCAACGGAGGGACGTGCAGGATGTCCTACAAGCTTGATACTCTGGATCCTGTCGTTGGGCTTCAGCCAGGGCGTTGTAATCCAATCCCAGTTGAACGGCAGCCAACGTGTTTCTTGACAGGGCATCGGCAACGGGATTCATTTTCCCAGGGACGTATTGGAGGGTGCAATTGTATTCAGCCACGGCGGAGAGATGTCGGCGTTGACGGCCGGACCAGGCGTGTAGACTGTCGAGTGAAGGCGTGCACCAGAGGCATGTAGTCTGTGCGAATGACAAAGGGCGTACCTTCTAAGAAATGGCGAAAGTGACGGACAGCCAAGTGCACCGCCAGCAATTCTCAATCGAAGGTAGAATAACCCGATTCTGCCTTGGACAGTTTTCTGCTGAAGAAGGCCAATGGGCGGGGCGAGCCTTTGACCACCTGCTCGAGTACTGCACCAATAGCGACGTCGCTGACATCGGTGGAGAGAAGGAGAGGGGCGTGTGGGATAGGAAAAGTGAGAGCCGCAGCAGTTGATAGGGCCTTCCTTGCATTGCAGAAGGCCGCTTCTTGAAGGGGACCCCACTTCAGGTCTTTGGCTTGCCCTTGAGGGAGGCGTAGAGGGGAGCAAGAGTGGCGGCAATGGCTGGCAGAAAACGGTGATAATAGTTGATCATGCCCAAGAATTCCTGCAGAGCTTTGACGGTCGAGGGCGTGGGGAAGTTCTGAACGGCTGCTACCTTCTCAGGGAGGGGATGGACTCCTTCAGGAGTGATACGGTGCCCTAAGAACGACACTTCGTTGGCGCCAAAGGTACACTTGTCGTACCGGACTACAAGGCCATTTTGTTGCAGGCGGTCGAGCACGATGCGCAGGTGACGGAGGTGTTCCTCTTTTGAGGAGGAGAACACAAGTATGTCGTCCACATAACATACACAGAAAGGGAGGTCCCCTAAGATGCCATCCATGAGACGTTGAAACGTTGCCCCAGCATTACGAAGGCCAAAACAGGAGTAATTGAAGGTGTATGTACCAAACGGAGTGGTGATGGCAGTCTTGGGGATGTCTTCTGGGTTTATAGGCACCTGATAATACCCCTTCAGGAGGTCGAGCGTAGAGAAAACCTTCGCTTTGTGCAGGTAGGAGGTCACGTCGGCAATGTTTGGGAGGGGGTAGTGATCCGGTTCTGTTTGCATGTTCAGGCGCCTGTAATCCTCGCACGGACGGAGGGAGCCGTCTTTCTTCAGAACGATGTGTAAGGGTGACGACCATGGGCTGGAGGCCTTTTGGCAAAGGCCCATTTCCTCCATTTCGGCGAACGTCTGTTTGGCGGCTGCCAATCGTTCCGGTGCCAGACGTCTGAGTTTTGTGAAGACTGGGGGTCCTGTCGTCTTGATATGGTGATAAATACCATGCTTGGCAGGAACCGTAGGCGTTTGGCGAAGTTCTGGACGGAAAACATCCGGGTACGACGTGAGGAGGTGGGCGTAGGCATCCGTGGGTGCGCTGATGTGAAGAGCGAGGTTAGAGGGGGCGGGTTGAAGAGGTGTCAACAAGTACGAGTTTGCGTTGACCAATCGTCGGTGGGCGACATCGACCAGAAGGTGGAAATGAGAGAGGAAATCCGCACCGAGGATTGGCATTGTGACGTCAGCAACGAGAAACTTCCAATTGAATTTACCGTTTCCGAACGATAATGTGAGGTTCTCGTAACCGTAGGTGGGTATCGCAGATCCGTTGGCAGCTACCAAGTGGACGTCGGCAGATGTAGACAGACTACGTCGTGCCTTGAAGAGTTTCCTTGGCAAAAGAGAATGACAAGCACCCGTATCTACCAAAAATCGCACGCCCGTTCCTGCATCCTGTAAAAAGAAAAGATTAGAAACATGGGAGGCCACCGCCACAAGCGATTGCCTACTTACACGTTTTTTGGCCACTGACAATCCTTGGCACATTTCTTCGCGGTTGCCCCGAATCTGAAGTGGTAGTAGCAAAACTGCGGCGGATGGGAGGTAGTAAGTGGCTGTAGAAGTCGTTGGTTGGGGCGCAAGCGATTGGTGGGTGGTGGGCGGCTTTGTTGCCGCTTCGGCACGTCACGGGGTAGGCGTGTATGTCCTACGGCATTCATGTCAGCTTCGGTTGACGTTGAATAGGCATCCTCGTCGTCAGGGGTGGAGGCGTTGATGGAGGTCTTGAAGTGGCTGTCCATAAGGGCGTCGGCTTTGGTCATCAAGACCTTTATGGGTAAACTATCGACATCGGGTATGGCAGCGCGTACAGGTTCGGGTAAACGGCGTATCCAAAGGGCACGAAGTAGGTTCACCTCACGAGGAGAGCCGTCTGCGGCAGGTTGAAGGCGAGCGATACTGGTCATTTCCCTGAGGGCAAGCGAAGCCCTTTGGTCCCCCAAGGGTTGTTGCGAGAGCTGAAAAAGCTTTGCTATACGGGCGGCTGGCGACGGCGAGTACTGCTGCAGAAGGTATGTTTTGAGGGCGTCATACGCTATTGGGGTGTCTCCTTGTTCACAAAGCCAGTCGGATGTTTCTGGGAAGGTGTCCTCGGGTATCGCCGCGAGAACATAATCCGCTTTGGTGGTTGAGCGAGTCACGCCCCTGATACGAAACTGGACTTCAGCGCGCTGAAACCAAGCAAGTGCCTCTCCGCAGGCGAATGATGAAAGTTTCAATGGGGCGGCCGCAGCGCCAACTGCTGTAGAAGAATCCGTCATAGTACCAACGATGGAGGGGCGAGGGAGGTGGGGGTGGAAGGCAGTGGGAGCGAGTCGACTTCCGGGGTCACCAATGTGGCGGTGCGAGTGAGGGTTGTGAACTCAAAGGCAGGATGCAATGGACTGAGTTATATTGTTATAGAACACTCTCCTTTATATACAAAACGTCAAGGCAACAGGACATAACAAGTTAACAAGACAGACAATGTTACAGAGGAAACAGCAGACATGAATTTTCATGTTCGTTTAGTGCGAGGGAAGAGCGAAGATACAAGCATAATATATTCAAAAGGAATTATGTACAATTGTGTGACACACGGTTGGTACAAGGGATAGGAATGAATGTCAAGAGAGTTCTGCATGAGAAAGTGATTGTACCAACTGTGATGTATGGATCAGAGTTATTGGGACTGTACCAACTGTGATGTATGGATCAGAGTTATCGGGACTGTACCGAGTTGTTGGGAATGAAAGTTACAAAGAGACAGAAACTGAATGTGTTCGAGAAGAAGTGTCTTAGCAGTATGGTGGTGTATCTCGATTAAATTAGGCTAGGAATAAAATAGGGAGTATGAGAACCGGTGTAGGAAATGATTTAGCAGCCAGAGTGGATATGAATGTGTTGAGGTGGTTTGGCCATGTCGACAAAATGAAAAAAGGTTGTCTACTGAAGAAGGTGATGAATGCAAGAGGTGATGGGTGAAGTACAAGAGGAAGGCCAAGGTTTGGGTGGATGGATGGAGTGAAGAAAGCTCTAGGTGATAGGAGGATAGATGTGAGAGGACAAATGAGCCTACTGAAAATGGGAATGAGTGGTGAGCAATTGTGATGCTGTTCCGGTGGGCCCTGCTGCTTCTTCTGGTCTCTCTGGTGACCACTCAGGTAGCAGCAATAAGGTATTCAGCATATGAAGCTTCATTTGTGATGTATAACAGGGAGGGGTTGGCTGCAGCACCCTAGCAGTACCAGCCAAACTGCTGAATATCTTGCCAGGTTGGGAAGAGCAAAGAGAAGGAAAGCCCCCTTTTGTTCTTCCTTTTATGTCGGCTACCCCCCAAAATTGGGGAGGGGCCTTGGGATATATATATACATATATGTATATATATATATATATATATATATATATATATATATATATATATATATATATATACAGTATGTATATAGGAGAAGTACAAGAGGAAAGCCAAGGTTTGGGAGGATGGATGGAGTGAACAAAGCTCTGGGTGATAGGAGGATACATGTGAGAGAGACAAGAGAGCGTGCTAGAAATAGGAAGGAATGGCGAACGATTGTGACGTAGTTCCGGTAGGCCCTGCTGCTTCCTCCGGTCGCCTTGGATGACCGCGGAGGTAGCAGCAGTAGGGGATTCAGCATTATGAAGCTTCATCTGTGGTGGATAACGGTGGAGGGTGGGCTGTGGCACCATAGCAGTACCAGCCGAACTCAGTTGAGTCCCTCGTCAGGCTGGGAGGAACGTAGGGAGCAAAGGTCCCCTTTTTTTTCATTTGTTTGATGTCGGCTACCCCCCCCCCCAAAAAAAAAATTAGAGAAGTGCCTTGGTATATGGATGTGTGTGTATATATATATATATATATATATATATATATATATATATGTGTGTGTGTGTGTGTGTGTATGTATATATATATATATATATATATATATATATATGTGTGTGTGTGTGTATATATATATATATATATATATATATATATATATATATATATATATATATATATAAATATAATGTGTGTTTGTGTGTGCGCTTGTGCTTGATCAGTTTCGACTCGATACTATATCAGGTTAAAATATATATTACACTTCGTGATGATGCAGCGTTTCAGAAGAATAGAAACGTATCAATCTCCCAAAACTGAAGTCGTTTACCAATTGGTTAGGTTTCTGACAAGGAGAGAGAGAGAGAGAGAGAGAGAGAGAGAGAGAGAGAGAGAGAGAGAGAGAGAGAGAGAGAGAGAGAGAGATTGTGTATTCGCAGCTTGTGCATCATGCCTTTATAATGATCATATAGTATCAATGTTAATCGTTGATCTTTACTTGGGTACGGTGATTTCCTTAGGGAGTCTTGTAGCAATGAATCCATTTTCATCTGCTTGTTTCCCCTATTTGATATTGCATTTATTCCGCGAGATACATATCTAATTCATCAGCCTTTATGGTAGTACATCTTCTGAAGAGTTATGTTTTTAGTTAGTGTAGTGTTTCTTAGTCACCGAACGTACTTTTTAAGAATTATTACGAAGGAAACGGAGCCTTTCAGGAGCTGAGCTGAGATCAAAGTGGGAAATATTGAATATTTTAAAATTAGGAGCAGAAAATATAATTATGTTTGAATTTTAGCTTCATTTTTTTTTCATTTACAGCGATTCTTTCCTATTAATTAATGGCATGACTATTTCTATGAATTTTTTAAAAACTTTCTATACTATTTGTTTCGATTAAATGGTCCATCAAAATAAACAAAACTCGTTTTTTCTTTTTCTTTCTTTATATACTTTAATTTGTGGAGAAGGGAAGGCATTGAAGGGAATTTTCATTCAACATTTTAATAGCGTTTCAAGTTTATATTATTCAGGTTATTAAAAAGTAATCGTTCATATCAAATCATTTAGGAAAAGTTATTTGACTTCAGCAATCTTGGACCAACAGTCTATCGTGTCATTAACGTAAATGGTATTTACTGCGTTCATTAATAACCAGTGATCAGTTTACACAATTGTATTTCTATTTTTTCTTATCCCTCTCACATTTTATATTCAGTGTATAACATATATCGATATATATTCCGTGCTCTCTTTCTCCAAGAATCTTCTGCTAAAGCAGTATTTAAATTTGAAACCCTATTCTCCAAATTTTACAAAGCTAAACATTAAAGAAACTATTAGTTATTTAACAATGTTAGGAAGGTGGCTGTCTTGCATAGTTAAAGTTTATAGGTGTCTGGTTTCAGTTCGAGTTTCATCAGAATAGATGTTCACAAGAACATCAGCCAGGCCAGCCCAACGCCCCCCTACTGTGGTGCCCAACGACAACATTGGCCTCCCCAGTAGACAGCTTAAACTCACGGTCCCCCAGACGGAGATCCTCCTGCTGCCATGCGAATGCTAGGCAAACACGTTACCACTGTACTAGCCAGATAACTAGGATTAGGGGTGGTTAACGAGTCTCGCAAAAGAGTTATTTACAGAATGGGTTGCGACATTAGCCCTTATAGATAGCAAGCTCCTAAAATTACGGGAAAATACTAAAGAACTAAGATACAATGGTGGATGTCTGAAAATGAACTAATGGGATCACTATGTCTTTACATAGTAGAATGAATTATACAAGGGCGTTTTAACAGTTATATATACGCCTCATTTCGTGTGGGTTTAAGAAGTTTCCATAACCGGGGAATTGTAATATTTTTAGATGGCTCTTTCATCACCATTCCAGAGCCTCTGCATTAGAGAATTTTCAGTGACAAGTGAAATTAAATGGGAAATATAGTTAAGAAGACACGCCTTGCTGAATAGTGCGTGCGTTGAATTTTAACCTTGGCTGACCGTTCTCAATGTATATCCTCTACAAGTCTAATAGACATTTCGTCCTATTTTATGGTCTTGTCTGTTATCTCTATATTCAGTAGAAATGTATTGCTTTCGCTGTCTTTATTGCCATCAGTGAGCCTCATCAATTAGTTGTGATAGCATGATTAGGCTTGGTAAAAAAAAAAAGTAACTTCCTTTTGTCCCCGAAACGTCTTACGTACTAGTTAAAAAGGCTGCACAACTTACGTCATACATTTTTGGTGAACACCTCGAGAAAGTACAGAGATTTCTGGTAACCCTACAACATGGCAGCTAATATTCTTTTGGGAAGGTAAACGATAACCTTTGGCATAGTAATGATTATCCAGTAATTGTATTATTCTCTATACTGTAAAGAAAAAAAAATAGTATATTCCGTCGGTACTTTGTGAAACTACCAGAAGTCTCCCTAGTTTTCTGTGATGTATACTGAAATTCATGAAGCCAATCTATTTGATTTTTGAGAATTAAAATTCACTTTTGCAATTTTTGGAGAGGTCATTTGATGGCAATCGTGACTAGATTGCGTGATATTTACCATACTTAGTTTGATTAAAGATGGTTCAAGTTTTGACACGTTTCTGCGTAAAATTTAATTTGATAGAAAAATGGGATTCTCACAATTTTCTCGGGCACCCAATTATCAAGCGATTTCAATTATGCTTTGTACACAGCTTACACCTATAACTATAGAGAGTTACCATCTTGCCAATATAATGTTTTTTTTTCCTGACACTCAGGGGCAGAGGGAGTAGTTCCACCCTGGTGAGAGGGGAATAACCCGAGAGGTACAGTTAGAATCAAAAGAACGTAAACACTCCAGGGAAATCTTTCGTCAGATGTCTCTAGTGTTCGCATGACAAAACAGACAAGGAGTTGCTCTTCTTAATACTTCTACGAAATGGGCGGAGCATTCTCCAACCTTAGCGAATCAAAGCGTGGCCACAATCAAAGACAGTAAAGGGCTGGCTCTTAGCGAAATCATTAAAATGTTACAAATTGAGTTGCCATATTTCATTGTGTTATCATATGACGTCTCGAATATCCACTGCAAATACTGAATACACACACATATATACGTATACACACACACACACACGCACATATATATATATATATATATATATATATATATATATATATATATATATATATATATATATATGTATATATATACATACATATATATATATATATATATATATATATGTGTGTGTGTGTGTGTGTGTGTGTGTGTGTGTGTGTGTATTTATCATGAGTCTGCAAAATCATGTAAAAATTATTGGAGCGCCGCAGCTAAACAATTCCTTCCGTTAACAGCTACAATAGATTTTTTTCTAAATTAGTCTTGTTCAATTCACTGATGAAAGAAAATGTAGTTTCAATTATGGTTCGATGTAAAATGAGAGAGAGAGAGAGAGAGAGAGAGAGAGAGAGAGAGAGAGAGAGAGAGAGAGAGAGATCAAATATTTTGGGCTTACTGTAGTTAAAGAAGTAATCTACTAGCACAAAAACTCCCTTTTAGACATTTATGCGTATAAAAATTTTGTTTAGTAATAGCATGCAATGTTTCCAATAAAAGTGATTGTATTATGCTTCTAAAACTCATCGTTATTTTTAAAATGCTAGTCTTTTGTTGAGCTTTGCCGTCTGAGCGTCTGTGATTGTGGCCAAGAATGCTTAGCATTGACATTTGAACTAATATTTTAAACATAAACAGTAATATCTTTGCTACACTGCTAATTCAATCTTTATCCCAAGAGCTTTATTCGCTCGATAATTATCTAGACCATATGGCAAAATTGGAGATAGGTATAGATATGGGGATTATTTTGCTGGATATAAATGTTGATCCAAATAAGGGGTGATTTTGGGGAAAAAAATTAGCTTTATTTAGTGATTCGTTGTCTTTTGGGTGTTTGGAGGATTTGCTTCCTTAAGGATCAGTATAACAACATTTGCCTGGCTCGAAGATATCTAGTTAGATCATTATATTCCGTTGTCCACCAGATACCTTAAGTGCTCTGTAGAAAGATTTACCCGTTTGCTTTAAAATCAACCAAGATATTTTCGCTAACTGGAATAACGATAAAGGAATGGGACATATATTGTATAAAAAATCTGAGTGACACCACTTATTCATGGAAGCATGCTTCACGATGCAATTTTATTTCTTTTTTTCTTTTTTTTCTTTTTTGATGGAATTGTAACGACAAAGATTGAGGGAAAATAAATACAATGCTCCAAATGCCTTATTTCTAAATCCAGCTAATGAATATCTTGTCATTGCTTCACACAAATATCAATAGTTCCAGGTTGGAATGGTCAAAGTGACGGTGCTTCATGCTGCCGTTCGGGAGAGATTTCATTTCTAGAGGGATAGAGAGAAGCTAGGAACTAATATTGACGGTCTAAAGGCCCGGTTACACCGCCCGAACGTTGCTGGAGCGTTCCTTGAACGGTAGGGAGGTGGACAAACCCTCGAAAATTTAATTTAACCTTTTTACGTTCGGTCTTTATTAGGCTGCTGAACGTAGCAAATCCTTGCATATTTCTTGAGTTTTCTTACACCTCTATTATGGAAGTTGCTAATTTATGCAATAAGGGTATTGGTATACAGGATGTCGAAAAGCGCAGCGGAGTGATATTACAGTCACCAACCTGTAAAAGATAATAACAAAGTAGGGTAAAAGATAATAACAAAGTAGGGTAAAAATTACGGTCGCTGTATCTTAATTAAAATTACGGTTTTTTTTTTTTTAACAGTTTATTAAAAAAGAAAAAAGCAACTGTAACTTTTCGACATCATGTATACCAATACCCTTATTGCATAAATTAGCAACATCCATAATAGAGGTGTAAGAAAACTCAGGAAATATGCAAGGATTTGCTACGTTCAGCAGCCTAATAAAGACCGAACGTAAAAAAGTTAAACTAAATTTTCGAGGGTTTGGTCCACCTCCCTACCGTTCAAGGAACGCTCCAGCAACGTTCGGGCGGTGTGACCGGGCCTTAAGACGAGCACCGGATGGGGGGGGGGGATTCATTTTAAAAATAATGGGAATGTTTGATAAATATATGATTAAAGAATGACAGTAAGGAAACCGAATGTTAAGAAATGAAGCGGGGGAACACAAATTAAAGAATAAATGCCTAAAGAATGAAGGAAAGGAGCACAAATGTTAAAGAATAAAGACCTAACACGACATGTCAGGGGATAGAGGAAGAAGCTCGGACAATAAAATCTAGAGTGATAGAAAATATTTTGGAATCCAAGGGTATCGCTCCTCAGATGTGTGATTTAGTGATTAAAATGACAATCGAATATTTATTTTCCAGATATTTTGATACTTGTTTTTTTCCTTTCGCCGCTTACTGCATCAGCTGTAGAAATTATGGTTCAACTACTACCCTGATAGGCTGAGGAGCTAGTAAGTTATTGTTCGAACACTACGAACTAGAGCTTCACGGATAGTAATGTATTTTTCACTCGTTAAGCGCCCATCTTACCTTGAGTAATTCATCCGGTCCAAAGGCCCACATCCAACACCACACTAAAAAATTAAGGGTATAAAAGGGGTAGAAAAAGGGTATTTCTAGTGGTTAAAATAGCATACCCTATCGGGGTATATAAGAACTATAATATACCCTTTACAATATACCCATAACAAGGGTATAACATATACTTGAGATACCCTTACTTAGGGGTGTATCGTAGGTAAAGAATACCCTTTTACAGGGTATTCTATACGACATAAATACCCGTGTATATTGTTTATGATTTTATAATTAATATCTATTCCACCATTATATAGGTGTAGTAATAGCTTATAAGTAAATAAAGTAATAAGGTCAATGATTTTAAAAGTTTGGTTTATCAATTTATTATTTCCAATACACTTGAAAATCAAAAGTATATATATAATATAAAGAGTGATGGCAGAAGCTGCAAAGCAAACCGTACGCAGAAATCTGTGAAAAGAAAATATTTGTTAGTGTGTGTGTGCCTGAATATATAAATATTTATATATATATATATATATATATATATATATATATATATATATATATATATATATATGTATATATATATATATATATATATATATATGTGTATATATATATATATATATATATGTATATATATATATATATATATATATATATATATATATGTATATATATATATAGAGAGAGAGAGAGAGAGAGAGAGAGAGAGAGAGAGAGAGAGAGAGAGAGAGAAAAGAAAGGAAAAAATATCATGCATAAATACCTAACTACCTCAAGTCAAACTGATTAAGAAATCATTGGCGTCAGTGTTTGCTTACAGACTACGCGTAATCGTAATGTTATTAACGTTTAGCTGAATACGTTGTTTATGGTTTTTTTTCCTCCCAGACAGCTTGACGCTCTCTCTCTCTCTCTCTCTCTCTCTCTCTCTCTCTCTCTCTCCCTCTCTCTCTCTCTCTCTCTCTCTCTCTCTCTCATAATTAAGTACTAATGATAATTTCTTACTTATTTTCCCCGGTGTTAGTAATAATGATTTTTCAGACTATCACAGCCTGAATGCAAAACTAATGATGATGTCTGACAATTTTTATTCGTAACCACTGTTTATGCTTGCATAGATGGACAGTTAGTGTTCTTACCTTGGTTAACAGATGAAATGTAGTGTAGATATTATAATCCCGATGACGCTAATTGGAGCAATTCATCTACACTGCTGAGCAGACGCAGAGTCCAGACGCCACTGAAATTTCCCGCCAAATTCCCTGGCTCTCGAAGAATCTCGAGACGGCAACAATACAAATTGCCAAGTACCGCATTTTGTAGGAACTTGCTTCAAAACTATCCATAACTCAAAACCAATATGTTGTTAGTAACTTTTTTGGTGCATTACACTATCAGTGTAACAATATGGTGATTTAATACAGAGTAAAAGTTCATTTCATGACATGATCACACAAACTTACCAAGCCCATTTTAAGACAAAGTACAATAGAGGGTATATTATTCACAAAAAATACCCTGCCTCCTGCTGAAGAGGGGTATTTTTGAGCCTTAGGGTGTTTTACATGTATATAAACCCCAGCTCACTCGTTATACCCTTTCTGTACCTTGAACTTTTTACAGTGCACATAGCTCTGTTAATTCGGGCCCTTTATCACTTTAAATAGGGACTTTATCATACCGAGTTAAGTCTATTTGAATCAAAATTATATGAATGTTGTGCATGAAATTGATAAGAATTCAGTTTGATATTTAAGCTGTGTAATTTCTCAAGATAAAGGCTACTAGCAATCATATAACCATTAATAACTTACAGTCAGGGTATTAGTATGGGGAGTCAAAATTATAAGAACATTATGCATGAAATTGATAAGAAGTCAGTTTGATCTCTAAGCTGAGTGATTTCTCCAGATAAAGCTACTAACAATTATGTAGCCATTAATAACTTGCCGTCAGGTTATTAGTATGGGGAATAATTTTGTGCTTATACCATCTGCAAATATATCTTTTTTCCGACAAATTAGAGGAGAATACATTTTGAGTAAATAGGTGTATCATGGTTTCATGACAAAATTTCGGGAAATTGCGTCGTTCTGACACTAAATAACTTTTTTATATGAATTGTCAATAAAAACAAATTTTTGAAAACTTTGCCAGAATGTAATAGCGTTCTCATTTACCTCAATAAAACTTATTTTCAATACGAAATTATAAATTCTGATGATTGTATTCAAGTTGCTATGAAGTCATCTGTATCTATTGTATCCATGACTGATTATCTATTATGCAAAGTTGATACTTAAATTCGTTACTTATCAAACTTCCAACAACATCAGCTTCTTTATTGTTCTGCTGCTATCTTTTACAAATCAACTAATAATGAATACTGTTAGAAATATTTGCTTGAACATTAACGGCTATCAAATAAAATTTTGGCTATAATACAATATCTTACAGGCTGCATCAAGAATACTCATTTGGCTCCTCTCCACACCCCCTTAAATAGAAATGACTTCCTTATTGCCGGGGCAAGGAGTAGTGAAGAGGAAACTCCCCCCCCCCCAGGACCCTTCCCAGGAAAGTGTATTAATTGAATAATAATGATTATATATATATATATATATATATATATATATATATATGTGTGTGTGTGTGTGTATATATATATATGTGTGTATATATATATATATATGCATATATACATATATATATATATGTATATATATATATATATATATATATATACATACATATATAAATATATATATGTGTGTATATATATATATATATATGTATATATATGTATATATATATATATATATATATATATATATATATATATATATGTATATATATATATATGTATATATATATATATATATGTATATATATATATGTATATATATATATATATATATATATATATATATATATACATATGTATGTGTGTGTGTTTTTATTTGCAGTGGATAATTGAGACGCCAAATGATAATAATAAATTGAAATATGGCAACTCGATTTGTAACTTTTAATGCTTTTGCTAACAAAGACAGCCCTTCAGTTTTTTTAATTCGCTAAGGTTGGGGAAGGCTCCACCCATTTCGTAGAAGCAGTAAGAGCAACACCTTGTCTGTTTTGTCATGGGAACACTAGAGACATCTCATGAAAGATTTCCCTCCAATGGGAGGTATTCATAAAAATGAAGGATATCCTTGTAAGCATAAGGTAATTCTCTGAAGCAAAAGGCAGAAGTATAAGCAAATCTTTCTTTCCATATTCATAATGATTACCTTTAACTTGCAAGGATATCCTCCAAGCAGAAGTAAAAGGTTGACTCGTGTTTCGGGAGCGCTTAGTTACATGTTAGAACTTGTAAGATTTAATTTGTGCTGTCAAGATAAGAAAGAGTTTAGTATTTATAATACGTATTTAATGCCCTGTTTTTTACTTGTATTGAAGTTTACGCATCAGAAAGAACACAGACGCCGCCGCGCCTTCCCCAAAGCCTCGCTGGCGACATCTATCCCCCACCCCTTGCATTAGAAGTTATTTGACCTCTTTTCAGCTCCCACACCCCTTGCATTAGAAGTTCTTTGACCTCTTTTTAGCTCCCACACCCCTTGCATTAGAAGTTATTTGACCTCTTTTTAGCTTCCCCACCCCTTGCATTAGAAGTTCTTTGACCTCTTTTTAGCTCCCACACCCCTTGCATTAGAAGTTCTTTGACCTCCTTTTAGCTCCCACACCCTTTGCATTAGAAGTTCCTTGACCTCTTTTTAGCTCCCCCACCCCTTGCATTAGAAGTTCTTTGACCTCTTTTTAGCTCCCCCACCCCTTGCATTAGAAGTTCTTTGACCTCTTTTTAGCTCCCACACCCCTTGCATTAGAAGTTCTTTGACCTCTTTTTAGCTCCCACACCCCTTGCATTAGAAGTTTTTTTACCTCTTTTTAGGTCTCACACCCCTTGCATTAGAAGTACCTTGACCTCTTTTTAGCTCCCCCACCCCTTGCATTAGAAGTTCTTTGACCTCTTTTTAACTCCCCCACCCCTTGCATTAGAAGTTCTTTGACCTCTTTTTAGCTCCCACATCCATTGCATTAGAAGTTCTTTGACCTCTTTTTAGCTCCCACACCCCTTGCATTAGAAGTTCTTTGACCTCTTTTTAGCTCCCATACCCCTTGCATTAGAAGTTCTTTGACCTCTTTTTAGCTCCCACACCCATTGCATTAGAAGATCTTTGACCTCTTTTTTGCTCCCACACCCCTTGCATTAGAAGTTCTTTGACTTCTTTTTAGCTCCCACACCCCTTGCATTAGAAGTTCTTTGACTTCTTTTTAGCTCCCCTACCCCTTGCATTAGAAGTTCTTTGACCTCTTTTTAGCTCCCACACCCCTTGCATTAGAAGTTCTTTGACCTCTTTTTAGCTCCCACACCCCTTGCATTAGAAGATCTTTGACCTCTTTTTAGCTCCCACACCCCTTGCATTAGAATTTCTTTGACCTCTTTTTAGCTCCCACACCTCTAGCATTAGAGGTTCTTTGACTTCTTTTTAGCTCCCACACCTCTAGCATTATAAGTTCTTTGACCTCTTTTTAGCTCCCATACCTCTAGCATTATAAGTTCTTTGACCTCTTTTTAGCTCCCTCACCTCTAGCATTAGAAGTTCTTTGACCTATTTTTAGCTCCCACACCTTTATCATTAGAAGTTCTTTTACCTCTTTATAGCTCCCACACCTCTAGCATTAGAAGTTCTTTGACTTCTTTTTAGCTCCCACACCTCTAGCATTAAAAGTTCTTTGACCTCTTTTTAGCTCCCACACCTCTAGCATTAGAAGTTCTTTGACCTCTTTTTAGCTCCCACACCTCTAGCAGTAGAAGTTCTTTGACCTCTTTTTAGCTCCCACACCTCTAACATTAGAAGTACTTTGACCTCTTTTTAGCTCCCACACCTGTAGCATTAGAAGTTCTTTGACTTCTTTTTAGCTCCCACACCTCTAACATTAGAAGTACTTTGACCTCTTTTTAGCTCCCACACCTGTAGCATTAGAAGTCCATTGACCCCTTTTTAGCTCCCACACCTCTAGCCTTAGAAGTTCTTTGACCTCTTTTCAGCTCCCTTACCTCAAGCATTAGAAGTTCTTTGACCTCTCTTTATAGCTCCCACACCTCTAACATTAGAAGTTCTTTTACCTCTCTCTTTAGCTCCCACACTTCTAGCATTAGAAGTTCTTTGACATATATTTCTAGGTTCCATACTTTTAGCATTAAAGGGTCTTTGATCTATATTTTGAGGTGCCTTACTTTTAGCATTAGAGGCTCTCTATTTTTAGGTGTCTTACCTCTGGCATTAGAGGCTCCTCTTCGCTGTTCTCTCCTGTCTTCTAGTTTTCAAGATCTTCTTTCATTAGATTATCTGTTTCTTTCGAGATTTCATTGTCTCTTTTCCTTAGTTCGTCAGTGTCCTTCTAGATTTCAAAAGAGATTTCAGTGCCGCGAGTCCTCACTTCGTCAGATTCCTCAGGGAAATCGAAGGCATTTATTCTTTACCTATCTGGGCAATTAGTAAAGAGATGAATACTATCGATTTCTCCGCATACACTATCATGCCAAAGTAAATGACGAGTAACATGATATATTTACCAATGTCGTCTGGATATGTCCTTACTTCAATGGCGAATTTTAGGACAATCCTGTTGAAGAACTACACGTCACTCACCGTTCAGTTGAACTATTCTGCCTCCATCCTCATTCCCCGAAATCCGTTTTTGCACCGATACAAAGCCTCGTACTTTTTCCAAGAGTCTCCTTTAATAAGACATTGTCGCAAAAGCCCAAGCAAAGGATCCTTCAAGGCGCATACATTATGATCTTCAAAGCTCAGCTGCCAACGGAAGATCCCGTGTCTTTCTATAGGTCGGGCGATATAAAATGAACGATCGGCAACTTCGGCAGCAACCAAAACCATCTGTAGTTGATGGTGTTTCGAAGACGTAACACATAATTCTTACCGGCAGCTTCCTATTCCGCCAGGACGCGATCTCTGTGAGTTAAGTGAAATCCTTCTCCCAGTCATCAACTCATTTCCTCTTACTCCTATTGACGCGCAATTCCTTGGTTAGATTTCGCCAGCTACATACAAATCATATGAGGTGGTGCAGGCTTAGTTTGAAAAAAATGAAGATCAGGTCTTCAGAAGTCATTTGAAGCTCGGGGAGGAGTTGTTCAGGACTGCTCCTGGAAATTTCAGTTCTGGAGTCATTCAGAAATCCATGTTAAGTATACGGCTATGTCCTTTGAAGACTTTTGGAAATTCGGGAAAGTTTTCTTCCGAAACCGTTCTGAGATTCCGTTCTGGAGGCATTCAGAATTCCATGCTAAGTCTATGGCTATTTTTTCAGAAGCCATTTGGAAATCCGGGAAATTTTTCTTCCGATAACGTTCTGAGATTCCGTTCTGGGGGCATTCAGAATTCCATGCTAAGTCTATGGCTATTTCTTCAGAAGCCATTTGGAAATCCGAGAAGATTTTCTTCCGAATTCTTTTAGGACTCGCGAAAAATTCCATTCTTGTTTTATAACAACAACAACAACAACAACAACAACAACAACAACAACAACAACAACAACAACAACAACAATAATAATAATAATAATAATAATAATAATAATAATAATAATAATAATAATAATAAAAATAATAAACTACGTGATTTGATTTATGGATTTGAGTTGAAAAGTTTCGAAGACGCTAAACGTTCAACTTTGCAGTTTGAAGGAAACTTTAAGATACCCGGACGAAGGGCGAAGGGTAATTGCGGTTTAAAGCAAACCGAATTGAAATAGTTTATTTCAGCTAAATTATTTCAGGTTTGGGATTTAGAACAATCTATTTCTGGTACGAATCGATATATATATATATATATATATATATATATATATATATATATATATATATATATATATATAGTTTATATATGTGTATATACATGCATGTATATAAGCTTTTGTAGTATATGAATATTCTGTGTATATATGTATATTTATACGATGTATATATATACATATATATACATACATATATATATAATATATACATACATATATAATATATATATATATATACATACATATACATATATATATATATATATATATATATATATATATACTGTATATATAAACTATATTTATATATTATATGAATACAGTATATTTGCATGTACTGCACGCACACACACACACACACACATATATATATATATATATATATATATATATATATATATATATATATATATATATATATACATACATACATACATACATACATACTGTTTGTACATACATACATACATCCCTAAATACAGCAGCCTTCGTATTCTCCCAACTGTTTATACATTCAAAAGCAAATGTAAAATGCATATCACCAAGTTATGGTTTAACCCTGATATTTCCTCGAGATTCCAGGTGTGGACAAGATATCTGTCCGCAAGCCACTGTACATTTTGTTCTTCAAAACGGAATAACATCTTGAAATCACGATCAAGTGTGGGTAAACGGGGCATGTATTGTTTAACATGCCCCACATCCACAAAATCTGCCATCGTGCTGAGAATCGGACAGAACAACCTTTCTCTTCGAACTGTAGTCTGCTACTGACCAGACTCGGCTTTTTCGAAGCATATGCTCTTTATATGAAGTAAAGGGTCTTCTTTATGTATAACCATTTACTTTTATGTGATTATAAGGATATGCTTTTGCTCTAAAAGTAGAAGTTTTTGCTTGAAATGTTTATAAATACAAGTAGAAGGATTTCCTTCATATTTTGCAAGTATAAGCATATCCTTTTCTTTATGAATAACCACCAATGTCTGCATTCTTTTGATTCTAGCTGTACACTCGGAAACCACACACTCCCACAAATAGTCAAACTAGCGGGTTGTAGTTATAAAAGGGGGAGTGTGTGGGAAGGGTTAAATGTGTGTGTGCATATCTATCTAAATATTTAGACGTCATTTTTGATGAATCGGGTACACTAATATGAAATAATCATGATCATTTACCACCTCACGTCCTCTTTTCCCAACATTATAAGGGGTTGTATGCCTGATGCGCCCTCTCCAGTGCCTTCCATCAAAAGCATCCTCTTCCAGGAAACCTCTTCTCTCCATATCATCCTTCATCTTATCTTACCATATATATCTGTGCCACCCTCTTGATCTTCTCCCGCTAACTGGTCTTTACCACGCTTGCCATTCTTCCTATTTCATCATTTTCCAATCTTTCAAGCTGCTACATTCCCAGAATCTATTCGCCATTCTCATGTTCATTCTCTCAAGCTTTGCCTCCTCTTTTCTTCTTAACGCCAAAGTTTCCGATCTATACATTAATACTGCTTTTATTACCTTGCTGTAGATCTTGACTTTTAGCTTGATTGGCATTTTCTTAACAAATACCACTCCTACTCCCTCCCTCCACTTCCCCCATGCTGCTTTTATCCTATTCTCAACTTAGGCGACAGATCTTCCATCCTGACTTTATAACTCAGTCCCTACTTTCATGTATGGCTCTCTTGTCCTTACCATCCTTATTGTTCACCATAGCTTCACACTTATCCACATTTACCCTCAAGTCACCCCTTTCCAAAGTCACTTTCCACTCTACAACCTTTCTCTATAATTTTTTCTAATTTTTCAGCAGTAATCACCAAATCATCTGCATATAGAAACTCCCACAACTCTTCGTTTCTGATTCCTTCACTTAACACATCCAAGAAAACGCAAATAAAAACGGGTTCAATCCTGACCCCTCGTGTAATTCAATACTAACTTCAAAGGTTTCTGTTTCTCCAACAGCTGTTATTACTTTTGTCCTTGTTCTTTTGTATATCATCTCTATCTTTCTAACCAACTTCTCCGGGACTTTCCTCTTTCTCAAGCCCCAAAACATCTCTTCTTTTTGCCTTTTCTAAATTTATAAAAGCGCAGAAGAGCTTCTGGATTCTCTCTGGTTCACCACCTTAAGTGGGGAGTGATAATTGTCTATTAGGGAAGATTCTTCACGTTTTTATGCCCCACTTGTTGCTGTACTTACTTATTATTCACTCTCGAGTGATCTTATTTCTTCTTGTTTTAGTCTGACTGTGAAGCCAGACGCTATCGAAATACTGCAGTGCCACTCAATACTCTATAATGATTCTTTTGCATAGAGCATTTAAATGATAAAACAAGAGTTGATGTTTCCAATAACTAGCAATGATTGAAAATAAAAGTATAAATTGGAGCAATGAAATCAGTTATTCTCTAGGTGCACACTTGAAATAATGCAATTTGAGTTATCAAATTTATAGTTGGTGTTATTACGTGGTTATATCCTCAATAGATGGATTGGATTCTCTGTCACTGTAACTTAAGTTATCAAAGGAGTCTTCTTACTTGCACTTTAAGTCTTTTTTTTCTTGGAGTTACTTATTGCGAATCATTATGACTTATCAAAGTATCAGTTATTTCATTTTTAGAGTGACATGAAATTTCAGGCATTGTAACATGTCTTATATTTGCAATTATGTTTTTTATTGTACCTTATTTTTTGTAAGTGTCTTTTTCCTTGAGTGATTTATTGCAAATTATTGTAAATTGTGCTTTTAAATTCGTTGTTTTCTTTTTTTTCAAAGTCACTTTTTGGATTTCAAATTCATTGTCATCAGTATTAACCAATTTATATCCTTTTTCTAATCATTAATTGTTGTTGGATATCAGTTATATAACTGATGTACAATGAATCTGATCGTCTCTCTCTCAAAACAACCTGCTTTTGGGATTTTGTTTTCACCTAGCACCAAATTCTTTCAATACATTCCATCCATCTATTAATTAAAGGAGAGAACCTTTGGAAAACGCCCCGGGTTGCAGTGCTTTTGAACAATAAAAGTCGAAATTGTTGTTTAAGAAATTTAATTGTTGATGGTATATTAATAAAAAATCCGTCCCTGATCTCTTGAATCATAGGACCTTACATCACTAATAACAATGAAAGTCAATAAGGAATATCAAAATAATACGTTCCTTTCTTTTTAAAGATGATATGTTCTTTATGTCACTATATACCGTGCTTTCCTGAATACCCTCTTTGCGTAATACGAAAAATGCATTTCATAATCTTATTATTAAGATGTTACTTGCAGCATCCTCCCTGCAGGTTTTGTAAACTTTACTATTAATATGCGCTTTAGGAGGGATCAAGCGTTTTTTCCACTAAGGAATTCATTAATGACGGTTAAGTATTGGAACTAGGAGTTATGAAGCGCTCACAGCTCCAGAACCACATTTTCCGTATAGTTTTGAGATAAGCGTCCAAACTTTCGTCGATTGTCGAGTTTTGCTAAATAAGAATTTCTCTCTCTCTCTCTCTCTCTCTCTCTCTCTCTCTCTCTCTCTCTCTCTCTCTCTCTCTCTCTCTCTCTCTCTCTGTTTTTGTAGAAATGTACAGGGTTAGTAATTACTTATTTAAAGAGGGAGAGAGTGGGGTTATTATGTAGAAGTGAAAATTGAGGGTATATGGAAATGTAATTTATTATATGGATAATTTCAAGCCATCGGAAACTGATGTGGCTAAAAAAACGAAAAGGTATAGTAGTGATAGTATAACTGAGCTGCTGACCAGCGCATTATTATTATTATTATTATTATTATTATTATTATTATTATTATTATTACTACTACAACCCTAGTTAGAAAACAGGATGTTAAGGACTCCAAGAGGGAAAAATTGCTCAGTGAGAAAAGGAAATAAGCAAACTACATAAGTAATGAATAATTTCAATATAAGATATTTCAATATCAGTAACAAAGTTTACACATATAGGCCTTATATATAAATTATGAAGAAAGTGTTGTGTCATAATGTTCAACCTGAAAACATTCGCTGCAAGTTTGAACTTCTGAAGTTCCAGAGATTCAAATTCCAACGATTCAACTGCCTGATTAGGAAGACAATTCCTTAATCTGGTTATAGCTGGAATAAAACTTCTAGCATACTGTCTAGCATTGTGCCTTATAATGGAGAAGGCATGACTGTTAAGTTTAACTGGATACCTAGTATTACTTGCAGGATGTTATTGTTTGAGAAGACCTGAATCTAAAGGATGGTCAGAGTTATGCAAAAAGAATTAACTGAACATCGGTTCCAGCAATTAATATCTAGATCAGGAATAAGAAATTTAATAAACCGCAAGTTGTTGTCCAAGAAATTAAAATGAGATTCTGTAGCTGAAGACCAGGCAGGAAAACAATACCCGAAAAAAGGCTGAATGAAAAATTAAAACACTTCTTCAGAATAGATTGATCGCCGAAAATCTTAAAAAGACTTAATCAATGAGCTAAGTTTTGTGAAATTGTAGAAGAAACAGACCGAATGTATTTCTCAAAAGTAAATTTGCTATTAAGAATTACACCCAAAATATAGTCATATATAGTTAAAGAAACTTATCAATGCTGTGATCTGGATGTTGATGAACTACTGCCCTCGACGTACTTACAATCATACTTTGTGTTTTGTTAAGGTTCCGCTCCATGCCCCATAATTTGTACCATACACTAATTCTAGTTAATCTATATTAAGGGATGCAGCAATCCCAGAACTACGTTCAGGATAAGGAATTTATGAGAAGAGCTTAGCATCATCTGCATATGCTATATACTGTAGTAAGAAGAGTAATGGGCCAAGAATACTATCCCGAGGAGCACCAGATATCATATTCCTATAGTCACTATGGTGCTCATCAACAACAACTCTTTGCCATCTATTGCTCAAAAATTCAATAATGATGCTAAGAAAAGACCCACCTACTCCCAACTATTTGAGTTTAAAAACAAGAGGCACATGATTAATACGGTCAAAGACAGCACCAAAATGAAGGCCAATCATATGAACTTCCTGACCACAATCAAGGGATTTCTGTGCATTATTGGAGATTGTAAGAAGGGTATCACATGCTCCAATACCTTTACAAAAGCCCAAGTTGCAAACTATGGAGCAGATGATTACCTTCAGCATACCTATGAAGTGACTCCCAGACTACTTGCAAGATTATTTTTGTAGAATGTGGCCTGAAGAGGCAAAACCTGATGAATGGCATTTAGCAGTGTTGGTAGCAAAAAAAGAGAGAGAGAGAGAGAGAGAGAGAGAGAGAGAGAGAGAGAGAGAGAGAGAGAGAGAGAGAGAGAGAGAAACCTAACTGATCGTAATAATTACAGAGGCATAACACTTACGTCAGTTGTTATGGAAATATATAGTATGCTTATTCTAAAGAGACTAGAGAGAAAGATTAATGAAAAGCTGAAAGATGAACAAGCAAGGTTTATAAAAGGTATGAGTTGCACTGACCAAATCGTCATTTTGAGACGTATTGCACAGCAATGTGTAGAATATAGAAATCCCCTTTTGATGACATTTGTGGACTATGAAAAAGCTTTTGATAGGGTGCACCGGCCAATTTTGTGGAGAGTCCTGTGTCATTATGGAATTCCTCTTAAATATGTAAATTTTATTAAGTCTGTTCATGAGCATAGCAAGTGCAAATTTAATGTTAATGAAATATTATCAAATGAATTTCCTGTGAACAGCGGAGTACTCCAAGGGAATGTGTTGTCACCTATGTTGTTTATCCTCCTCGTGGATTTTGTAATGCGTAGAACAGTCAGAGATGGAGGAGAAGGATTGGACTGGATTGGTGATTGGAATTTAGAAGACCTAGAGTATGCTGATAATGCTGTCCTTGTTAGCAGAACACCACAGGATTTGCAATGCTTGCTTGACAGAATGCATGAAATATCACACGAGGCTGGGTTGAAGATCAATAGGAGAAAGACAGAGATGATGAGAACGGAGTATGCAATGGAAGATGAAATATCATTGGAAGGAGAAAAGATTAATGAGGTAGAATTATTTAAGTATTTAAGAACTATGATCTCCAATACAAGGTCTTTAGAATTTGAGTTTAGTGAAAGATTGAAAAAAACAAATCAGACAGTGGCTAGGTTAAGTAAAATTTGGAAATTAAATTGCCTGAAATTACATATAAAAATCAGACTGTATATCAGTTTAGTGAGATCGGTGTTACTGTATGGACACGATTCATGGTATGACAATGAAACGGTCTCCAATAGATTTAGTAGATTTGAGAACAAAGCCCTCAGAAGGATATTGGGAGTTAAATGGCAGGACAGGATTAGAAATGAAAGTATAAGACCGATTACTCGAGTGCCATATGTGGATGAGATCATGATGAGGTGTAGATGGAGATGGCTTGGGCATGCTCTTCGCACTCCCCAAGAGAGATTAGTTCACCAAACGTTCAGCTGGGCTCCACAAGGGACTAGAAGAGTTGGAAGACCCAGGCCTACATGGCTGGTGACTATGATGCGCGAAGTAGGAGATGGTGAATGGAGAAGCATTGAATTAAAAGCTCAAGAGAGACACGACTGGCGAAATCTAACCGAGGCCCTTTGCGTCAATAGGAGAAAATGATGATGATGATGATACCTATTTAGACATTTTGCCAAAAGACGTTCAAAACTTTAGATAGCACGGGAGTTATGGAAATAGGGCGGTAATCAGATTGGGATTATGCAAGAATAAACCAAATTAATGGATGCTTTTCTATGAAAGGACTGAATGGAATTTTTCCTTGGACGACAAATAATATAAGGGGATCCCTCGAGGTCGTAGTGGTGTCATTGTTCTTGAGGTGTACTGTGCAGTGTTCGTTCAACTCCTAACTGAACACATTTTTAAGCATTATTTATATTTTACCTCCGTGCTTGGCTCATTTCTTCCATCTTGTTGTCCAACCACTCAAATATTACTTTATACTTGGTTTTTGTCTTAGTTGTAGCTAGACTCTGAGTGACCTATCTTGTCTCAGTCCCAAATTCCTTTAATCCAATCCAGTAACCAGAGGATTGATGGGCAAAAGCATGCAGTATGAATTTGGCAATGAAAAGAAGGAAAAGTAAGTGCTGTATTTGAAAGTCATGGACTTAGAGAAAGGCGATCTTTAGGGTGATGAAAGCAATAAGGAGGCTTTAGAATGGAAGTGAAACATTTTTTGAATATGCAGCTGGAATGAGCGACCGGATTAATGTAAAAGAGATTTTGGATAATAAGATTGTTAGTTTTCTACATGACTTTTGCAAATATAGGAGGGGTAATGTAAATCAAATTCTATATAATAATATATAGTATTTAAAATGCTATGAAAGAAATATGAAATGGCTTATGTTTGTAAGTGTTAGCGTTATTGGTAATAGTGAAAAATGCTAACACTTACAAACACAAGCCAATTTTTATTTCTTTTATATTTTATTTTTTAAAGGGAAAGCGAGAGTAAGTTTAAGCGAGCTTAAAGTTCTGTGGGTCTTAGCACTGATAAGTCGTTAGTTCATGAGGCATTAGGTAGTAAAAGTAAAAAAAAAAGAAAAAAAAAAGAAAAAAAAAGGAGTTGTATGGAAGGATTTTTGAGAAAACTCTCCTTTTGGAAAATGAAGGTTAAGAGTTGAATGACATTAATGAAAGATTTAAGATGAATCGTTTGCATTGTATATCTATAGTAATGCGGTGTTGAAAAGAGTCGGAAATGTAAGTTTGTTATCTATGTATCAAAGGAGACTTTCATAAGTAGAAATCTACATCACGAGAATTTTGATAACTGTAAATTTTCGTGTATGGATTGTTTGTTTCAAGAATATTCATATAAGGGTCAATGAAATATTATCTATTTTCATAGAAATTTCGTAATTAAGAACTAGGTTCATTACGTTAGTGGGTGCAAAAATTAAAATTGTTCAAATACAATCTCTCGATGTTTTCATGAAAAGGCTAACAATATAACTGATCCTTATTTTTTTTTATATTTGAAAAGATTATAGTATATATTCTTTAAATTATTGAGCATTATCCTGTACATATTAATCAGCTTACTCGATTTTTAAGAGCAAATAATTGTCAAAATTTACGGAACCTTTTCGACATTTCCAAAGTTAACTGAAGTATGTTTTTGACTACTTGAGTGCCAGCATGGTAATTTTATACTGGTTTTGGAGAGTATTTTATCAAAATGAAAAGTGAAAAGTTAATGTCACCCAATCTACTTCAACGCTCGACTTCCCGCAGTTCAGAAACGTGAGAGAGAGAGAGAGAGAGAGAGAGAGAGAGAGAGAGAGAGAGAGAGAGAGAGAGAGAGAGAGAGAGAGAGATGTCATAATCCTTGTCCCTGCCATCCGAGAGAAGCGATATGGAGTTCGCTGGCTATTTCTCTTTAAAAGAAAACCTGATCCTTTTTCCTTTTCCTCTTCTGGTAATGCCAGATCTTCCAGAAACTTTTCCGTTCTTAAGTATGAAACTTCTAATAGGATTAACTTGATTATGGAATGTTCAAAACCCAGTTTCAGTGTAGTTGAGGACGTTGGTCCTGCTTGTTTTAATCTGTCCTGGGAAGAGGACTGAGGGTGATTGCTTAGTTAGAGCTTCACTGTTCAGGAATTGTTCCTGGAATTTGAGGATATCACATTTCTTCCCACATTTTATTTATTCTCCACATAGTGGTGCCGTAAACATGTCATTTTTACTGTGGTTGTTTGGACAACACCATCAACGATTCTCTTCTTTGATACGTTAATTAGAAAGTGTTTGTAACTGGTATCAAATTACTGTAGCTTCATTATTGTAATTCCATACTTTTCTGTTGCTTATATGATTTTTATTGTATCATTAATGATTATAGATATTTCGCCTAGGTATTTATAACACGTATTTATAAGTAGAGACATTACTTTTTCAAGCTTGTAGCATGAATAACCGTTGCTTTTCTCCTTGTGGGTTGTATTGATTTATCCATTGGCTGACTTTATTAGCGCAATATTTTACAAAGGACCTTTAGTAATAACTCCGAGCATAAATGTTAAGTAGTACTGAGAGTAAACAACTGTTTAAAATAAAAGGCATTTCTCGTCGGGAGTATAGATCTGCACAGTTTTTAAGGATTTTATATACTCATCAGTCATAATTACATTTATATTTTATTCTATAATTGGTCAATATCTTATTGTGGTATCTATCTTAATTGAATTTCTGTCAAAAGAAATTTTTCATTACTATGATAAATACGGACTATTGCTTCTTGTGTCCTGGCTTTCTTTCACCAGGTAAATTATAGTTACTTTCACGTTTTAAGATGACATCACCTCTTCTTGACGTGGCATTTTTTTTCATAAGATACCTATGCTTTAAGGCCATTGGTTTCTGTTAGATAGAGATAAGCTCCAGTACTATCAACTATTGACTTTTTTTTTACTAAATTTACTTCTTAAGAGTATTTGGCAGATTTCTTGTAACTATACTTTTATTCTTCAAATTGCTGTATTTTGAAGAAGTTGATTTTTTCTTGAGACTGGTATGAATAGCATATTTTAATGAATAAGAGAATTCAAGAATTCCAATGTAGAAAGAAATATCAATTTAATTTTATCTAAGTAATCCAAAACAAAAGTCTTAATACTGAGAAACTTGTTTAATGTTTTCTGGATGCATTACCTATTCAATATTGAGAAACTTGGTTGTTTTCTTGATACGTTACCTATTCAGTATTGAGAAACTTGTTTAATGTTTTCTGGATGCGTTACCTATTCAATATTGTGAAACTTGTTTAATGTTTTCTGGATGCATTACTTATTCAGTATTGTGAAACTTGTTTAATGTTTTCTGGGTGCGTTACCTATTCAATATTGTGAAACTTGTTTAATGTGTTCTGGATGCATTACCTGTTCAATATTGAGAAACTTGTTTAATGTTTTCTGGATACATTACCTATTCAATATTGTGAAACTTGTTTAATGTTATCTGGATACATTACCTATTCAATATTGTGAAACGTGTTTAATGTTTTCTGGATGCGTTACCTATTCAATATTGAGAAACTTATTTAATGTGTTCTGGATGCATTACCTATTCAATATTGTGAAACTTGTTTGATGTTTTCTGAATGCATTACCTATTCAATATTGTGAAACTTGTTTAATGTGTTCTGGATGCGTTACCTATTCAATATTGTGAAACTTGTTTAATGTGTTCTGAATGCATTACCTATTCAATATTGTGAAGCTTGTTTAATGTTTTCTGAATGCATTACCTATTCAATGTTGTGAAACGTGTTTAATGTTTTCTGAATGCGTTACCTATTCAATAATGTGAAACTTGTTTAATGCTATCTGGATACATTACCTATTCAATATTGTGAAACGTGTTTAATGTTTTCTGGATGTGTTACCTATTCAATATTGTGAAACTTGTTTAATGTGTTTTGAATGCATTACCTATTCAATATTTTGAAACTTGTTTAATGTTTTCTGGATACATTACCTATTCAATATTTTGAAACTTGTTTAATGTTTTATGAATGCATTACCTATTCAATATTTTGAAACTTGTTTAATGTGTTCTGGATGTGTTACCTATTCAATATTGTGAAACTTGTTTAATGTGTTTTGAATGCATTACCTATTAAATATTGTGAAGCTTATTAATGTTTTCTGAATGCATTACCTATTCAATATTGTGAAACGTGTTTAATGTTTTCTGGATGCGTTACCTATTCAATATTGTGAAGCTTGTTTAATGTTTTATGAATGCATTACCTATTCAATGTTGTGAAACGTGTTTAATGTTTTCTGAATGTGTTACCTATTCAATAATGTGAAACTTGTTTAATGCTATCTGGATACATTACCTATTCAATATTGTGAAACGTGTTTAATGTTTTCTGGATGTGTTACCTATTCAATATTGTGAAACTTGTTTAATGTGTTCTGAGTACATTACCTATTCAATATTTTGAAACTTGTTTAATGTTTTCTGAATGCGTTACCTATTCAGTATTGTGAAACTTGTTTAATGTGTTCTGAATGCATTACCTATTCAATATTGTGAAACTTGTTTAATATTTTCTGTGTGCTTTACCTATTCAGTATTGTAAAACTTATTTAATCTTTTCTGGATGCGTTACCTATTCAATAATTTGAAACTTGTTTAATGTTTTCTGTAATCATTACCCATTCAATATTGTGAAACTTGCTTAATGATTTCTGGATGCGTTACCTATTCATTATTATGAAACTTGTTTAATGCTTTCTGTATTCATTACCTATTCAGTATTGTGAAACTTGTTTAATGTTTTCTGGATGAATTACTTATTCAATATTGTGAAACTTGTTTAATGTTTTCTGGATGCGTTACCTATTCAATATTGTGAAACTTGTTTAATGTGTTCTGGATGCATTACCTATTCAGTATTGTGAAACTTGTTTAATGTTTTCTGAATGCGTTACCTATTCAATATTGTGAACCTTCTTTAATGTTTTCTGAATGCGTTACATATTCAATATTGTGAAACTTGTTTAATGTGTTTTGTATCCGTTACCTATTCAATAATGTAAAACTTGTTTAATTTTTTTCTGGATGTGTTACCTATTCAATATTGTGAACCTTGTTTAATGTTTTCTGGATGCGTTACCTATCCAATATTGTGAAATTTGTTTATTGTTTTCTGAATGCATTACCTATTCAATATTGTGAAACTTGTTTAATGTTTTCTGAATGTGTTTCCTATTCAATATTGTGAAACTTGTTTAATGTTTTCTGAATGTGTTACCTATTCAATATTGTTAAACCTGTTTAATGTTTTCTGGATGCGTTACCTATTCAATATTGTGAAACTTGTTTAATGTGTTCTGGATGGGTTACCTATTCAATATTGTGAAACTTGTTTAATGTTTTCTGAATGTGTTACCTATTCAATATTGTTAAACCTGTTTAATATTTCCTGAATGTGTTACCTATTCAATATTGGGAAACTATTTTAATATGTTCTGGATGCGTTACCTATTCAATATTGTGAAACTTGTTTCATGTTTTCTGAATGTGTTACCTATTCACTATTGTGAAACTTGTCTAATGTTTTCTGGATGCGTTACCTATTCAATATTGTGAAACTTGTTTAATGTGTTCTGGATGCATTAAATAGTCAATATTGTGAAACTTGTTTAATGTGTTCTGAATGCGTTACTTATTAGGTATTGTGGAACTTGTTTAATGTTTACTGAATGCGTTACCTAGTCGATATTGTGAAACTTGTTTAATGTTTTCTGGATACGATACCTATCCAATATTGTGAAACTTGTTTAATGTTTTCTGAATGCGTTACCTATTCAGTATTATGGAACTCTTTTAACTTTTTCTGGATGCGTTACCTGTTCAATGTTGTGAAACTTGTTTATTATTTTCTGGATACATCACCTATTCAATATTGTGAAACTTGTTTAATGTTTCCTAAATGAGTTACCTATTCAACATTGTAAAACACGTTTAATGTGTTCTGAATGCGTTACCTATTCAATATTGTGAAACTAGTTTAATGTGTTCTAGATGCGTTACCTATTTAATATTGTGAAACTTGTTTAATGTGTTCTGGATGCGTTATCTATTCAATAGTGTGAAACCTGTTTAATGTTTGCTGAATGCGCTACCTATTCAATATTGTGAAACCTGTTTAATGCTTTCTGAATGCGTTACCTATTCAATATTGTGAAACTTGTTTAATGTGTTCTGGATGTGTTACCTATTCAATATTGTGAAACCTGTTTAATGTTTTCTGAATGCGTTACGTATTCAGTATTGTGAAACCTGTTTAATGTTTTCTGAATAAGTTAACTATTCAACATTGTGAAACTTGTTTAATGTTTTCTGGATGCATTACCTACTAAATATTGTAAAACTTGTTTAATGTTTCCTGAATGCGTTCCCTATTCAACATTGTGAAACTCGTTTAATGTTTTCTGTATGCGTTACGTATTCAATAATGGGAAACTTGTTTATTGTTTTCTGGATGCATTACCTATTCAATATTGTGAAACTTGTTTAATGTTATCTGAATGCGTTACCTATTCAATATTGTGAAACTTGTTTAATGTTTTCTGAATGCGTTACCAATCCAATATTGTGAAACTTGTTTAATGTTTTCTGAATGCGTTACCTATTCAATATTGTGAAACCTGTTTAATGTTTCCTGAATGCGTTACCTATTCAACATTGTGAAACCTTTTTAATATATTCTGGAACCGTTACCTATTCAATATTGTGAAACTTGTATCATGTTTTCTGAATGCATTACCTATTCAATATTGTGAAACTTGTTTAATGTTTTCTGGATGCATTACCTATTCAATATTGTGAAACTTGTTTAATGTTTTCTGGATGCGTTACCTATTCAATATTGTGAAACTTGTTTAATGTTTTCTGGATGCATTACCTATTCAATATTGTGAAACTTGTTTAATGTTTTCTGGATGCGTTACCTCTTTAATATTATGAAACTCTTTTAATGTTTTCTGAATGCGTTACCTATTCAATAATGTGAAACTTGTTTAATGTTTTCTGGATGCATTACCTATTCAATATTGTGAAACTTGTTTAATGTTTCCTGAATGCATTACCTATTCAACATCGTGAAATTCGTTTAATGTCTTCTAGATGCGTTACCTATTCAATATTATGAAACTTGTTTATTGTATTTCTGGATGCGTTACCTATTCAATATTATGAAACTTGTTTGATGTTTTCTAGATGCGTTACCTATTCAATATTGTGAAACTTGTTTAATGTTTTCTAAATGCATTACCTATTCATTATTGTGAAACTTGTTTAATGTGTTCTGGATGCGTTACCTATTCAGTATTGTGAAACTTGTTTAATGTGTTCTGAATGCGTTACCTATTCAATATTGTGAAACCTGTTTAATGTGTTCTGGGTGCGTTAACTATTCAATGTTGTGAAACCTGTTTAATATTTTCTGAATGCGTTACCTATTCAATATTATAAAACCTGTTTAATGTTTTCTGAATGCGTTACTTATTCAATATTGTGAAACGTTTAATGTTTTCTGGATTCGTTAACTATTCAATATTGTGAAACCTGTTAAATGTTTCCTGAATGCGTTACCTATTCAATATTTTGAAACCTGTTTAATGTTTTCTGGATGCGTTACCTATTCAATAATGGGAAACTTGTTTAATGTTTTCTGGATGCATTACCTATTCAATATTGTGAAACTTGTTTAATGTTTCCTGAATGCGTTACCTATTCAATATTGTGAAACTCGTTTAATGTGTTCTGGATACGTTACCTATTCAATATTGTGAAACTTGTTTAATGTGTTCTGGATGCGTTACCTATTCTATATTGTGAAACTTGATGCATTACCTATTCAGTATTGTGGAACTTGTTTAATGTGTTCTGAATGTATTAACTATTCAATATTGTGAAACTTGTTTAATGTGTTCTGGATAGGTCACCTATTCAATATTGTGAAACCGGTGTATTGTTTTTTTAATGCGTTACCTATTCAATATTGTGAAACCTGTTTAATGTTTTCTGAATGTGTTACCTATTCAACATTATGAAACTTATTTAATGTGTTCTGGATGCGTTACCTATTCACTATTTTGAAACTTGTTTAATGTTTTCTGAATGCGTTATCTATTCAATATTGTGAAACTTGTTTAATGTGTTCTGGATGCATTACCTATTCAATATTGTGAAACCTGTTTAATTTGTTCTGGATGCGTTACCTATTTAATATTGTGAAACGTGTTTAATGTTTTCTGAATGTCTTACCTATTCAATATTGTGAAACTTGTTTAATGTGTTCAGGATGCGTTACATATTGAATATTTTGAAACTTGTTCAATGTGTCCTGAATGCGTTACCTATATAATATTGTGAAACTTGTTTATTGTGTTCTGGATGCGTTACCTATTCAATATTGTGAAACCTGTTTAATTTGTTCTGGATGTGTTACCTATTCAATATTGTGAAACTTGTTTAATTTGTTCTGGATGAGTTACCTATTCAATATTGTGAAACTTGTTTAATGTGTTCTGGATGCGTTACCTATTCAATATTGTGAAACTTGTTTAATGTGTTCTAGATGCGTTACCTATTCAATATTATGAAACCTGTTTAATGTTTTCTGAATGTGTTACCTATTCAATATTGGGAAATCTGTTGAATGTTTTCTTAATGCTTTACCTATTCAATATTGTGAAACTTGTTTAATGTTTTCTGAATGAGTTACCTATTCAATAATGTGAAACTTGTTTAATGTGTTCTGGATGCGTTACCTATTTGATAATGTGAAACTTGTTTAATGTTTTTTGAATGCGTTACCTATTCAATAATGTGAAACTTGTTTAATGTTTTCTTAATGTGTTACCTATTCAATAATGTGAAACTTGTTTAATGTTTTCTCAATGCGTTACCTATTCAATAATGTGAAACTTTATTAATGTTTTCTTAATGCGTTACCTATTCAATATTGTGAAACTTGTTTAATGTTTTCTGAATGCGTTACCTATTCAATAACGTGAAACTTGTTTAATGTTTTCTGAAAGCATTACCTATTCAATAATGTGAAACTTGTTTAATGTTTTGTTAGTGCGTTACCTATTCAATATTGTGAAACTTGTTAAATGTTTTCTGAATGCGTTATCTATTCAATATTAGGAATTTTACTTAATGATTTCTGAATGCGCTACCTATTCAATATTTTTAAATTTGTTTAATGTTTCCTGAATGCGTTACCTATTCAATTATGTGAAACTTGTTTAATGTTTTCTGGATTAATTACTTATTCAATATTGTGAAACTTGTTTAATGAGTTCTGAATGTGTTACCGATTCTGTATTGTGAAACTTGTCTAATGTGTTCTGGATTCATTACCTATTCAGTATTGTGAAACTTGTTTAATGTGTTCTGGATGGGTTACCTATTCAATATTGTGAAACTTGTTTAATGTTTTCTGGATGCATTACCTATTCAATATTGTGAAACTTGTTTAATGTGTTCTGGATTCATTAACTATTCAGTATTGTGAAACTTGTTTAATGTTTTCTGGGTGCATTACCTATTCAATATTGTGAAACTTGTTTAATCTTTTCTGGATGCTTTACCTATTCAATATTGTGAAACTTGTTTAATGTGTTCTGGATGGGTTACCTATTCAATATTGTGAAACTTGTTTAATGTTTTCTGAATGCATTACCTATTCAATATTGTGAAACTTGTTTAATGTTTTCTGAATGTGTTACCTTTTCAATATTGTGAAACTTGTTTAATATGTTCTCTGTGCATTACCTATTCAATATTGTGAAACTTGTTTAATGTTTTCTGGATGCATTACCTATTCAGTATTGTGAAACTTGTTTAATGTTTTCTGGATGCATTACCTATTCAATATTGTGAAACTTGTTTAATGTTTTCTGGATGCGTTACCTATTCAATATTTTGAAACTTGTTTAATGTTTTCTGGATGCGTTACCTATTCAATATTGTGAAATTCTTTCAATGTTTTCTGAATACGTTACCTATTCAATATTGTGAAACTTGTTTAATGTTTTCTGAATGTGTTATCTATTCAATATTGTTAAATATGTTTAATGTTTCCTGAATGCGTTACCTATTCAATATTGGGAAACATTTTTAATGTGTTCTGGATGGGTTACCTATTCAATATTGTGAAACTTGTTTAATGTTTTCTGAATGCGTTACCTATTCAATATTGTGAAACTTGTTTAATGTGTTCTGGATGCGTTACCTATTCAATATTGTGAAATTCTTTCAATGTTTTCTGAATGCGTTACCTATTCAATATTGTGAAACTTGTTTAATGTTTTCTGAATGTGTTACCTATTCAATATTGTTAAATATGTTTAATGTTTCCTGAATGCGTTACCTATTCAGTATTGGGAAACATTTTTAATGTGTTCTGGATGGGTTACCTATTCAATATTGTGAAACTTGTTTAATGTTTTCTGAATGCGTTACCTATTCAATATTGTGAAACTTGTTTAATGTTTTCTGAATGTGTTACCTTTCAAATATTGTGAAACTTGTTTAATGTGTTCTCTGTGTATTACCTATTCAATATTGTGAAACTTGTTTAATGTTTTCTGGAAGCGTTACCTATTCAATATTGTGAAACTTGTTTAATGTTTTCTGGATGCGTTACCTATTCAATTATTGTGAAACTCTTTTAATGTTTTCTGAATGCGTTACCTATTCAATATTGTGAAACTTGTTTAATGTTTTCTGAACGTGTTACCTTTTCAATATTGTTAAACATGTTTAATGTTTCCTGAATGCGTTACCTATTCAATATTGTGAAACTTGTTTAATGTGTTCTCTGTGCATTACATATTCAATATTGTGAAACTTGTTTAATGTTTTCTGGATGCATTACCTATTCAGTATTGTGAAATTTGTTTAATGTTTTCTGGATGCATTACCTATTCAATATTGTGAAACTTGTTTAATGTTTTCTGGATGCGTTACCTATTCAATATTGTGAAACTTGTTTAATGTTTTCTGAATGCGTTACCTATTCAATATTGTGAAACTCTTTTAATGTTTTCTGAATGCGTTACCTATTCAATATTGTGAAACTTGTTTAATGTTTTCTGAATGTGTTACCTATTCAATATTGTTAAACAGGTTTAATGTTTCCTGAGTGTGTTACCTATTCAATATTGTGAAACTCTTTTAATGTTTTCTGAATGCGTTACCTAGTCAATATTGTGAAATTTTTTTAATATTTTCTGAATGTGTTACCTATTCAATATTGTTAAACATGTTTAATGTTTTCTGAATGCGTTACCTATTCAATATTGTGAACCTTCTTTAATGTTTTCTGAATGCATTACCTATTCGATATTGTGAAACTTGTTTAATGTTTTCTGGATGCATTACCTATTCAATATTGTGAAACTTGTTTAATGTTTTCTAAATGCATTACCTATGGAATATTGTGAAACTTGTTTAATGTTTACTGAACGCATTACCTATTCAATAATGTGAAACTTGTTTAATTTTTTCTGGATGCATTACCTATTCAGTATTATGAAACTTTTTTAATGTTTTCTGGATGCATTACCTATTCAATATTGTGAAATTTGTTTAATGTTTTCTGGATGCGTTACCTATTCAATATTGTGAAACTTGTTTAATGTTTTCTATATGCGTTACCTATTCAATATTGTGAAATTTGTTTAATGTTTTCTGAATGCGTTACCTATTCAATATTGTGAAACTTGTTTAATGATATCTGAATGCGTTACCTATTCAATATTGTGAAACTTGTCTAATGTTTTCTGAATGCATTACCTATTTAATATTGTGAAACTTGTTTAATGTGTTCTGGATGCGTTAAATATGCAATATTGTGAAACTTGTCTAATGTGTTCTAAATGCGTTACCTATTAGGTATTGTGGAACTTGTTTAATGTTTTCTGAATGCGTTACCTATTCAATATTGTGAAACCTGTTTAATGTTTTCTGAATGCGTTACCTACTCAATATTGTGAAACTCTTGTAATGTTTTCTGAATACGTTACCTGTTCAATATCCTGAAACTTGTTTAATGTTTTCTGGATGCATTACCTATTCAATATTGTGAAACTTGTTTCGTGTTTTCTGGATACATTACCTATTCAAGTTGTGAAACTTGTTTAATGTTTTCTAAATGCGTTACCTATTCAACATTGTGAAACACGTTTAATGTGTTCTGGATGCGTTACCTATTCAATATTGTGAAACTTGTTTCATGTGTTCTAGATGCGTTACCTATTCAATATTGTGGAACTTGTTTTATGTTTTCTGGATGCATTACCTATTCAATATTGTGAAACTTGTTTAATGTTTTCTGAATGCGTTACCTATTCAGTATTGTGAAACTTGTTTTATGTGTTCTGGATGCGTTACCTATTTAATATTATGAAACTCTTAATGTTTTCTGAATGCGTTACCTATTCAATATTGTGAAACTTGTTAAATATTTTCTGGATGCATTACCTATTCAGTATTGTGAAATTTGTTTAGTGTTTACTGGATGCATTACCTATTCAGTATTGTGAAACTTGTTCAATGTTTCCTGAATGCGTTACCTATTCAATATCGTGAAATTCATTTAATATGTTCTGGATGCATTACCTATTCAATATTATGAATCTGGTTTAATGTATTCTGGATGCGTTACCTATTCAATATTGTGAAACTTGTTTATTGTTTTCAGGAAGCGTTACCTATTCAATATTGTGAAACTTGTTTAATGTTTTCTAAATGCATTACATTTTCATTATTGTGAAACTTGTTTTATGTGTTCTGGATGCGTTACCTATTCAGTATTGTGGAACTTGTTTAATGTGTTCTGGATGCGTTACCTATTCAATATTGTGGAACGTGTTTAATGTGTTCTGGATGCGTTAGCTATTCAATTGTGAAACCTGTTTAATATTTTCTAAATGCGTTACCTAATCAATATTGTAAAACCTGTTTAATGTTTTCTGAATGCGTTACCTATTCAATATTGTGAAACTTGTTTGATGTGTTCTGGATGCGTTACCTATTCAATATTGTGAAACCTGTTAAATGTTTCCTGAATGCGTTACCTATTCAATATTTTGAAACCTGTTTAATGTTTTCTGAATGCGTTACCTATTTAATATTGTGAAACTTTTTTAATCTTTTCTGGATGCATTACATATTCATTATTGTGAAACTTGTTTAATGTTTCCTGAATGCGTTACCTATTCAACATTATGAAACTCGTTTAATGTTTTCTCGATGCGTTACCTATTCAATATTGTGAAGCTTGTTTAATGTGTTCTGGATGCGTTACCTATTCAATATTGTGAAACTTGTTTAATGTTTTCTGAATGCATTACCTATTCAGTATTGTGAAACTTGTTTAATGTGTTCTGAATGTATTACCTATTCAATATTGTGAAAGTTGTTTAATGTGTTCTGGATGTGTCACCTATTCAATATTGTGAAACCTGTTTTATTGTTTTTTGAATGCGTTACCTATTCAATATTATGAAACCTGTTTAATGTTTTCTGAATGCGTTACCTATTCAACATTTTGAAACTTATTTAATGTGTTCTAGATGCGTTACCTATTCAATATTTTGAAACTTTTTTAATGTTTTCTGAATGCGTTATCTATTCAATATTGTGAAACTTGGTTAATTGGTTCTGGATGTGGTACTTATTCAATATTGTGAAACCTGATTAATGTGTTCTGGATGCGTTATCTATTGAATATTTTGAAACTTGTTTAATGTATCCTGAATGCATTACCTATTTAATATTGTGAAACTTGTTTAATGTGTTCTGGATACGTTACCTATTCAATATTGTGAAACCTGTTTAATGTTTTCTGAAAGCGTTACCTATTCAACATTGTGAAACTTGTTTAATTTGTTCTGGATGCGTTACCTATTCAGTATTATGAAACTTGTTTAATGTGTTCTGGATGAGTTACCTATTCAATATTGTGAAACTTGTTTAATGTGTTCTGGATGCATTACTTATTCAGTATTATGAAACTTGTTTAATGTGTTCTGGATGCGTTACCTATTCAATATTGTGAAACCTGTTTAAGGTTTTCTGAATGCGTTACCTATTCAACATTGTGAAACTTGTTTAATTTGTTTTGGATGCATTACATATTCAGTATCATGAAACTTGTTTAATGTGTTCTGTATGCGTTACCTATTCAATATTATGAAACCTGTTTAATGTTTTCTGAATGTGTTACCTATTCAATATTGGGAAATCATTTTAATGTTTTCTGAATGCGTTACCTATTCAATAATTTGAAACTTGTTTAATGTTTTCTGAATGTGTTACCTATTCAATATTGTGAAACGTGTTTAATGTTTTCTTAATGCGTTGCCTATTCAATATTGTGAAACCCTTTTAATGTTTTCCGAATGCGTTACCTTTTCAATAATGTGAAACTTGTTTAATGTGTTCTGGATGCGTTACCTATTCAATAATGTGAAACTTGTTTAATGTTTTCTGAATGCGTTACCTATTCAATAAGGTGAAACTTGTTTAATGTTTTCTTAATGCATTACCTATTGAATAATGTGAAACTTGTTTAATGTTTTCTGGATCATTACCTATTCAATATTGTGAAACTTGTTTAATGTTTTCTGGATGCGTTACCTATCCAATATTGTGAAACTTGTTTAATGTGTTCTGAATGCGTTACCTATTCAATATTGTGAAACTTGTTTAATGTTTTCTGAATGTGTTACCTATTCAATATTGTGAAACTTGTTTAATGTTTTCTCAATGCGTTACCTATTCAATAATGTTAAACTTGTGTAATGTTTTCTGAATGCGTTACCTATTCAATATTGTGAAACTTGTTTAATGTTTTCTGAATGCGTTACCTATTCAATATTGTGAATTTTGCTTAATGTTTTCTGAATGTGTTACCTATTCATTATCTCGAAACTTGTTTAATGTTTTCTGAATGCATTACCTATTCAATAATGTGAAACTTGTTTAATGTTTTCTGAATGCGTTACCTATTCAATAATGTGAAACTTTATTAATGTTTTCTGAATGCATTACCTATTCAATAATGTGAAACTTGTTCAATGTTTTCTGAATGCCTTACCTATTCAATAGAGTGAAACTTGTTTAATGTTTTCTGAATGCATTACCTATTCAATAATGTGAAACTTGTTTAATGTTTTCTGAATGCATTACCTATTCAATAATGTGAAACTTGTTTAATGTTTTCTGAATGCATTACCTATTCAATAATGTGAAACTTGTTCAATGTTTTCTGAATGCCTTACCTATTCAATAGAGTGAAACTTGTTTAATGTTTTCTGAATGCGTTACCTATTCAATAGTGTGAAACTTTGTTTAATGTTTTCTGAATGCATTACCTATTCAATATTGCGAAACTTGTTTAATGTTTTCTGAATGCGTTACCTATTCAATAATGTGAAACTTGTTAAATGTTTTCTGAATGCGTTACGTATTCAATATTGTGAAACTTGGTTAATGTTTTCTGGATTTATTACCTATTTGATATTGTGGAAGTTGTTTAATGTTTTCTGGATGAGTTATCATTTTCAAAATAAATTCTTTCTTTTTGTGTGGGAATCCAAAAAGGAAAAATTACAGAATACGCTTCATTTCCGATAAGGTGTACTGTTATGGTGAGACTATTCGTGAAATATAAGCAGCTTTTTTATTTATTTATTTTCTCCTAGATGTGCTGTATACGTTACTTATGTACCCATAAAAAAGTAAAGGATCTATAAGGATTATAGGTATAGTTGATTATCTTTCCATGATAACTATGATAACAACATATTTTAGCAAAATAAATTGTGCTCTTATAAGAATTCCCCGAAAAAAAAATTATAAAATGACGGTTTTATTCTTAATTAATTTAACGCATATTTCTATGTACGTTCGTGAATGCACGTCCTTTTATATTCCCACGTTTGTGACCAAAATGATTGACCCCATAGGGAGGTAGTGCTGTCAGTGCACTTCACGCGGTGCACTGTAGGCATTACTTATCCCAGAAACACTTGAGCTTTAATGGCCTCTCAAGTCCCAGTGCCCGGGTATATAGCTTAAATTCATAAATCCATGAAGATGCACTTTAACATCTAAAGATGATCTGGACATGGAAATGTAACGAGATCTAAATTGTTCCGACAACAATGGTTTTTGACACGGGGGGGGGGGGGGGGGGTAATAGTGGCGTCCTAATTTGGAACCACTAATTTTCAAGTATGAAATTGTATGAACAAAGAAATATTCTACATGTATGCGTTGGAGTATTTACTGGCGTTGAAAATCACACCCTTTTACTGAAGTAGACTTACTTCCAACTGATTTATTCTTCAGACCGGTTTTAGACAAGTTGGGCGAATGAATGGCATTATGATTGAGCTTTATTTACACACACACATATATATATATATATATATATATATATATATATATATATATATATATATATATATATGTGTGTGTGTATATATATATATATATATATATATATATATATATATATATATATATATAATGCTGCACCACTGGACGAATTTTGTGCTGTGAAAGAAGTTGAGCATGGAACTGGTGTTTTCCTCAGGGATTATTTCCGTTGGGGGTTGCACACATCCTTGTGAGCCATATAAAGCTTGCTTAATGCCTCGTCTCTGCCTCAATTACCGTGTCTAAATGGGAGTTGAGTTTGTGTCACATTTTCTAACCATCCCCTTCTATTCACCCCAAGACTCACAAAACTCTCCTTTTCCTGACATTTCAAGTCGCTGATATCCCGCTGTTGTAGGAGGTTAAACTCGAGAGAGAGAGAGAGAGAGAGAGAGAGAGAGAGAGAGAGAGAGAGAGAGAGAGAGAGAGATAATCTGCTTTGGACTTTCACTGAGGTTTTTAGTATTTCATCTAAGCTAATGACAATTTCTTTCGTTTTTTCATGATACTGTGTTTTGATATACTTGTATCTAGGAATATTTGAGGTGACGATTTTTCATTCTTTCATTTATAGATATCTCTTAACTTGAACCGTAAAAGGACATAAACTAGATTATGGAGACATTTTAGAGATAAGTTAGCAAATTTCTGAGGTCTCAAAAGTATTAGGTTTGTATAAGGACTTCATATGGGATAGTGATAATTGATTCAAACGTTTAGGACTAGAAAACATATATCTGTATCTGATTTGCAACTTTAAGAAATCGTAGCCTGCTAGTTTTGGAAAATATTTTTTAAGAAGCCTCAAAGATTTTTTGTTTGTTTGTATGTATTGAATTAATTGCTGCAAGTAAGTTCATATATACAGGTTGAATATGTTTATTCATGTTCTGGATTTCGATCGAGGTCTTTGTCTGAAGACTAACGGATATAGTACCCTGACAAATATGAATAAATCTGTAAAATACGATCTAAATTTGTATGTTTTTTTTTTTTTGCATAAAATTCTCTTCGGTCATAATACTATGATATTATCGGAGGCATGATCTGTCCAATTATTATGCAACATTTACGAAATGGTATTTGACTATGTATTTTCTATTTGTTTTCTTCTTAATCGTATTCCTAAGCATCATCTGTCTAATACTTTCTTTCTCCCAAATCACTCCCAATTAAAGAGAAGATAAGGAAGAAGCATATTCTAAAAGTAATAAAGGATATGCAATAAAACACAGGAGGACCATTTTTGATGTTTTTTTATTACAATGTAATCACTTTACCACAGCTTTTTCATTGGTTGTAAACATTTTACACTGCTCATCTTATCTCAAAAAGTTTCGGTAACAAACATCTAATTTTTGTATTATCATCTTTTTTTTTTTTTAATTCTTTGGGAACAATGCTTGGGGTATGGGGAAGGGAAGTCACTCTGGACTCTGCCACTACCTACACAGTTGTCTCTTCTTAATTATTATTACTGTTATGACAATATTTTCCACATTCAAACACGTTTTGTTTATTTACCTATGACAAAAATTGGCCACCAAGTCTCTGTCTCTGTTTGTCCAAACATGGGACTCAGTACAAGAGCTTTCACTTGATTCAGCACTAAAACTCAACACCTGGAACTCACAATCCGTTGGCTATACCGAATTTGACTGCAAATACAACAGCATGAACATTTACTATTACTTTTTATGAGGGATATGACAATGATGTGGGACATACCACTTCGCAAGAATACCAAATAAAATTATAAAACCAATTCAGGGAAAATCATCCCTTGTCATTGAACATATCGGCATCATGCATTTTGATTCTTCATCTTAAAAGCCAGAACAAGTTCTTAAAAAATGAAGCACAACTTCCAAATTATTTATGTAAATAACACCAATGATAATACTCCTGTATCCATACGGATTGATTCTTATCCAGACGCTGTTCAAGAGCACCTGTTAGAATATAGTAGTAGTAGTGAGTAGTGAGTAGTAGTAGTAGTAGTAGTAGTAGTAGTAGTGGAGTAGTAGTAGTAGTAGTGGAAGTAGTAGTAGTTTCATCATTAGAAGGACACGCTCAGACTGCAGTTTTTTTTTCAATTCCTCGCTTTTGGGAACAACAGTAGCTTGGGGATACTGAGGAAGCCAATGCGGCAGTTATTTTCTGATATGACTACAGCTTCTAAATAATGTTAAAAGTTTTGGAAAATGAGTCAATCTAAGCAGTATGGTAATTAGGTACAATAACTAGCCATCAGGTCACGACACTTCCAAGCCTCTTGTCAGCGAGGGAGCAGTCGATGAAGAGAATCGGATAGAATTAGCATCAGGGAACCACCTACCTATCTAGAGATATTTCTTCTTAACAAACTCTAATACATCACAGAACTTTCGAAAAAACTTTATTTTGGGGGGTGGGTGGGTGGGTGATGGGTTGCGTCCTCCTTCTAGTGATAGCTATCATTTGTGTTTGATTCAAAGGACAGTCTTTATCATTAGTTATTTATCTATTACTTTTTTTGGTAAGGCGACAGGAGCCTGGCTGTTGAAGGTTCCTATGATTCCGTGGCGGCAGCAGCAGCAGTAGCAGCGAACCTACATTTTTTTAAATCTTTTTTTATACACTTTTATTTTATCATTAATCTGCATTTCACCAACACGAGCAGAGAAGTGGTTGGTATAATAGTGGTCACGTGTGTGTTAGTATTACTGTAATAACCACTGATTTTGCCTCTTTCTATAGTTCCTCTCGGATGTGATCCCTAAAACCACTCGACTATATTCAAGCAATTGGTATCAAGAAGTACTAGAAAAATTCACAAAAGAGATTTGCAAATCAAAAAAGTATAGTGCACCTTTTTATCATTTATTATACTTACTGTTTACTATAACTTTCACTACAACTTGCAAATCTTTTTTTTTCTAAACGTAGCTTAAAAAGAAACATAAAGACTACGTAGTTTCCTTGTGATATCTGGGGTTCTAGCTTATCTAGTAGTAGTTTTACTCCGTACATAACACAGCAATATTTACCCATAAGTGATATGCGCAAAAGGAAGCACGACTGGTCATCACAAGAATAATAATAATTTTGCTTTCACACATTCAATCACCACTTCCAATGGATTACGGATACTTATATAATCTATAAGCTATGTTAATGTATGGGTTTCTAAACGCACTAGTTAATATATATTTATATTTATATATATACTTTATATTAGGTGTTCGATGACTGTTCTTAACCATGGTTGTGGTATTAGGGGATCCAATACAAAAGGGCTTTGTATCTCTTTCGAAGAAATAATCGTCAGTAATATTTTTACTCTTGGATTTTCACCATCCGGTGCCTTGTTGGTCTCGCTTGCTTACAATCCCAGCTGGGTCGGCGTTCAAAAACTTCTTTCATTCGATCACGTACCGAGGCATACTTCATCATTTCTCTAGGTCAGAGTCCCATTCTCCGAACTTATAACTCGGACGTAACGGATATTTCTGGTGTTAACTTCAGTTTTCTTTCTTCATTTTATCGTTGTGTCATCAATACCAGACAATTTTTTAGATGACAATGACGTCAGATTTCCCCCAATTTCAACCTTGACATCGTTCCGAAAAGATATGTTCTTTTGAGTCAATCATATGAGGTTTCACTACATTCACTTGTTGGATGATTAACTAGTTTATTCCGTGATTTTGGTTTCAGATCTTCAAGGGACTAGTTTTCTAGGGAAAATTTGTTCAGGTCGCAAAGGGACTAGTTTCTCTCGTTTATTTTTATTTCAGATAATTAAGGGACTGGTTTTCTAGTTATTCCCGTGAATCTAGCTTCAGTCATCAAGGAACTAGTTTAACTGTAAATTTGGCCCCATGTCTTCAAGGGTATGCAAGAAGAACTCGTTTGGTCTGGTGATTTTAGATGTCAGTATCATGGAACTACTTTGGGGTATTTGCCTAAACGCCTTTGGCGGTTGTCCGGTGAAAGCGAGAACAACAAAAACTCCAGATTTAAAAAAGGATGACGATGATGGAATGATGAAAGAATGGAAATACGACAGTGACGATCATTAGAAAACAAAGTGAAAATAGCCAAGAATCAAGGAACTTATCAACGGGATTGAGCTACTTGTCGCCTTACTCAGTTTTGATGATATAATAAACTTTTTATCTGGCCAATACAAGCCATACAAAGTGTGGCCATGTCAGTACTGCAATGGAATACATTCTAGATATTTAGAATAAAAAAAGACAACTTGCTTTGCTTTTGTTATATTTTCTTAATTTTAGCTTTTATTCTTACTGTTAAGCATTGTACCCTTTATTGAAAGAAATGAAGTAAAGCTTTTTTTTCACAATGATTAATCCTTCGATGAAGCATCCCAAATAAAATTAACAATAAAATTAGGCAAACAAAACATAATACACAATCTTAAGAATGCAGAGGACTATATCTACAGACTTATATCTATAGAACATTACCTAAGAGAATCTACTTATAAACGCTTTCTTTTAGAATTCATTTTAAATACAAACATAAATCTTTTCTATTTTCTTTAGTAGAAAAATGTAATAAAAGTAGAAGTAACCATATGTACACACACAGGAAAGAAAGAAGATTTAAAAGAGAGAAGAGTTCGGAGAAAAAGTGCGCATGCGTTCACGTCCAACTTCTGGGGGGTCTTCGTAAACTATCTGTTTAGCGGGAGTAAGGTTTTCGTCCAATTCGCCTCCGATACAGTAAAATATACATATAAAATCTATTTACAGAACTAAAACACTTATATAAACAACAAATAACAAAAACCCTGTTCAAGTTCAGTATAATATTCGTTTATGACTAATAACACCCATTGAATAACGTATATGAATTTCAATTATATCTTCAATAACTCAGTAGTTGCTTCCTTTCTCAAGATGCCCCACACAAGTTGCAACACGGTTTGCGCTGAATATATATGGAAAGAGAGAGAGAGAGAGAGAGAGAGAGAGAGAGAGAGAGAGAGAGAGAGAGAGAGAGAGAGAGAGAGAGTTTAAAAGGGGCAAGATATGGTTGGAAAACCTCTCCTAATTCTAAACCCTTAATTGGGTAAAAGAAAAAAGGACTTCTATGCACCCCCTCCCCTCTACACTGGATGGGAGGGGGAAAGCATTGTGGGCTTGACACCTGCCTCCCCTCCCTCCCAGCGACATGAAGGGGAGGGAGTGGAGGTAATAGGCGTCGGAGCCCACGGGGGCCTTCCACGCCACCTTGCATCTTCAGTAGCATGTACAAGTCTCACCTACGAATTGAGCAATCGTCGTTCGCTTATATATCTCAATAACAGATTGTGATGATGATAGTGGGAATCTAATAAGGGAGTCTATTCGTAGAATCTTAATGTCATTTATACCTAAAAGAAATTTTAAACGTTTGGTGGGCCTTACTCTCATTTGACTTTTCATTTTATTACCTTTTTCTTCCTTTTTAATAGATGTGTACATTAATGTGATTTCATAGTCGGGGGGAAAAAAGAGATTTCACATAACGCTTTCATCTACGGTTAATTGTGAAGATTCCTAGCATATCCTTTGTCTTTGACTGACTCCATTAGCTACGCCAGCCTAACCTTAACAGTAGGAAACAAACAAAATACACATCTTTGTATACCTTGAAGTGTGATGTTTTTAATTATAATCAAAGAGTAAGAATACAAACATTACAGTTATCTGATTCACTGTTGCTGAAAATTATCAGATGGAATTCAGACTGCATTAAATGAAAATGCCTTACTGATTTTAGTACGTTCCCACTGTCAGGGTGAAACTGTTTTTATTCTTAACTGCTCTACAGTGATCTATTTTGAAACTATGAAAGAATTACTTGGATAGAACTTGTATATGCTATGGTGTTTTTGTTTTTCTTTTTTAAAGCTTAAGCTACCCCAGAAGAGATGGGGTGAATCTTTTTTACATTCAATAAAATGCTACGACTAATATCTAATAAATCTGATGCGTCAGTGCAGGAAAATGGCCTCTGCGCGCACACCCCCCACCGACAGATTTGTGGGGAGAGGAAAAATCACTACTGTACTTCGTGTTTATTTCATGTGAAATTTATCTCTAAAAAGGCTTATACACCTGATTGATTTACTAAGGCAAGATGCCATTTTAATACACTGAGGCTCCAGACATTACCTTACGTCACAGCGCAAATAACCTTTTTTTCTTTAATCCTAAGACAGTGGTTGCGATCGACGACAGAACGTTCAGAAGTTCAGCATCTTGCGTCATTGTTTGTCTAGTAGGAAAAGGTTCTGCCTCATAGTAGGCTTCAGAATTATCCTCGTCTCACATTTCCTAGGAAAAGATTCTGCGAGTGATCAAAAATACTAAAATAAAATAGTTAATTTTAATCACTAATTTGTTTTCCAAACATATGAGATGTGAAATCTCTGAACGATCTGTCTTCATAAGGAGCACATCCAATGAACATGATGGCAACTGATGTGTTATTGGTAATAGTAATGTAACATTTGCCTCCTTAATTTTCCCTTTGTTTTCCATTTTCCGTCTATGCAAGGAGTTGTGCTTTCCCTTGCCAGCCATTTATAATCGCACATGGTCTCTAGGTCCTTTTAGCATTAACTCAAGAACAACAATCCTCGTGTTATATTAATCTTACAGGTCAGCAAAGAACGTCTTTAGTACGTGTCATTCCATTTTGCTCCAGCATTTACAAACTTGAAATTACCGTACAACGCAATTTACCACATGTGATGGTTTAGTTTTTTTATTTTTCGTTAAAAATGAAATTAATTGAAAAAAGCCACTTCATGCTGCGTTCAAGAACAGTATTCCCATCACTTTCATATTGCTGAGTTCTCATCAATTCTAGAATGAATTATCAGCTTTTTTTTCGAAAATACTTCATCATTGTGATCTGTGCGTAAGCTTTCAGACCTGCCTTACAAACATGCAAATGCTGTGGGTAGCCAACACGCACGTAAAATATGTATACATGTATATAGCAATCTGCGACAAGCACAGACAATAATGGATTTGTTCACGTACCATTTAGGTCTGTTTATATTTCCATAACCTTTTTAGTATTTTCCATCGTTCAAAGCAATAATATTGCAAAACAGTTTACAGAGCTTTTTAATTTAATGACCATTTTATTTCTTCTCCGGAAAATGCGCAAAATGTAAGAAGGCTGATTTTCTGTTCAGTTTTTGTTTTCTCATCTGGAGACACGATTAGAAAATGTTATTTTTTCTGAACGAGAAAATGTCTTCCATCATGTACGTTTCACCACGCCACTTGCATTAGTTCCTTTTTTTCTAAAATCAAAATGAAAATTTGCGAAATATATCATTAAGTGGAAGGTTGTTGTCGGTCTCTGTGGCATTGAGGTAAACGAGGATTTAGCACCATTGTAAAAACAGGATAATTTACCATAGAACAATGAATCCCAAAGTTCTCATTTTCATTAGCATTACCTCTATTCATTTTTCACTTAATTAAATAAAAATGTAATCGCTCTCTTGTTAAGCCTCCACAAGAAGCCTCTGTTATAGACTGAATTTAAACTATAGAAAACTTACGAACGAGAGAGAGAGAGAGAGAGAGAGAGAGAGAGAGAGAGAGAGAGAGAGAGAGAGAGAGAGAGAGAGAGAGAGAGAAACTTTGATAGAAGTGATTGTTAGCAATTTTTATTTTATATGTAAAGTCTGTATATATAGGATGTTAGAGGATGCTATCTTGTACTTTTTTATATGCTACCTTTACTGAAATACTAAACATCAAAATGAATGTCTTATCATAATGACATATGACATAGTGTAATATCTGAATCACTAGCAACCATGTGATTGAATAACTGACCGCGCGACTGAAAAAATATTCTGAAATACAAAAAGGACACTTTGGGCAGAGAGGGCACAAGAATGGAATGGTATTTTGAAAGTTGTAGTTGAGCGCCGGCTTTATTTATATGAATATGAGGCTTTTTTTCTTACATATCTTTCCTGAAATCCATGTTTTTATAATGTCAACCGTATATATTTGTTCATTATCGATCAACGTTGAAGTTTGTATAAATTAATTTGCTCTTAAATTCAGTTCATCTGTATCGTGTCATGAAAGGTACATACTGAAGACAATGGTTATTTAAAGAAAAATTATAATCATCATTCCTCATTTTACAGTTTCTATGGCATTCCTAAGCCGCATCCTTAAGGAAAAAGGACTACTGTATATGATTCCGAAAAAAAAAGACTGGAAAATCTACGCTCTAAGTTTCACTTTTTACTTTAATGCTGCCATATAAT